>NC_082698.1:44949163-45251332 GCF_949987515.2 Delphinus delphis
TTTAGTGGATAATGGAATTCAGGTTTTTTTAGATACTGATCTTTATGACTCTTTTTTATGGAGCTTGAAAAGGTCTGACCTATTATTTGGACCGAAATCTCCTGTGAACCACCTTCCTTCTGATTTACATCCAGTTCAAACGTGTGGTGCTCTTTCCTAACTATGTTCTGCTGGGGAGAGAAAGAAAATATAAACTGTGACAAGCCGGAAATGCCTTCCACCAGATCTGCCAAAGTTGAGAAAGGCATGTAGGACTTTGTGTTGCCCTAATTACTGTGTTTCTTCCACCCTCCTGGTCTGTCAGTCCTGGGTTCTGGAAGAGCACTGGACATAACCCACAGCAGGGAGGCAGTGTTTTCCTGCAGCTCCTCTCCCACAGACCCACCGCATCCAGTGTAGATCTCCATGGGACTGTGCCCGCACTCAGACCTGACTCAGTACCCCCTGCTCAATTGACTTCTCCCAAGTGGTGTCTCTCAGGTCCCTCAAACACAACATATCCAGACAGGAACTCAGTTTCACCGCTGTCTTTCATCAGCTCCTCTGATTTCATTCTGGTCCTTTCAACTATTCTCCACACAGCATTAATTGGAAAATTCAAATCATATTATGTTCATTGCCTTTGGCCAATTATAATTCTTTTTTATAATTATGCAAAATATTTGCCTGGTGCTATCAAAGTCAAATATATAAAACCAGATATATTTTGCTAATATTATATCTAAGACTTTTGTTTTTATGTTCACAAGGGAAATTGGTCTGTAAAATCCCTTCACCTTATATGTTTCATGTGTCCAGCTTTGTTATCAAGGAAATTTGAGAAGTATTTCCTCTTTATTTACTTTTCTGGAACATTCTGTGTAAGATTGGAATTAAAATTTACTTTCCTCTTTTCTTCATGAGAAGATTTTTAAGTAAACATTTAATTTAAACCTTTTTATTGTATTCATGAGTGGCTTAGTAAACATGCTTCTCTATGAATTTGATTTTTTAAATTTAGATGTTTTTGTACTTATCAGCATACACACGACTATTTTAATTAAAATTAATTAAATTTTAAATTAAGTTAAATGTTCAGGTCTTTAGTCACACTCAACAGCCACACGTGGTTCGTGGCTACCATATTGGACAGCACAGATATAGACTATTTCCATCATCAGAACGTTCTGTTGGACAGCACTGGTGTGGAATATTCTTCCCTCAGATATTTTCACAGCTGGCTTGTTTTCACCCATTATACCCTAGCACACATCACCAGTAAGGGGCTTTGCTGACTACCCAGTTTGAAGCTGGTCTACCACTCCTACAATGCCATCACTCTGTTTGATGTCACAGTCCCGCCACTTTCCAAAAGAATCTTATTTTTCTGTCTCCTCCTGCTATTGACATATACAGTCCATAAGAATAGGGACTTATCTGACTTTTTTACCACTGAATCCCCAGAGTATAGAAGAGTGCCTTGGAGAGAGGAGGTGTTCAAAAATTGCATATTAAGTGAAGTAGATTGAGTGATAGGGGACTCCACTGATGGCAAGTTAAGATGTTTACACTAAAAAAAGACATGAAGTACATAACAGTGTCTTATCTTTTCAATCTCTAATGCCCCTCTTTTTATTCTAAATAGTTTTCATTTGTGTCTTTTCATTCTCTCTTCCTTATGTCATATTAATCAGTCACACCAGAAGTTTGCTCATTTCATTGGTTTCTTTCAAGAAAAAATAACTTTGACCTGACTAATGATCTCTATTGTATATTTGCTTTCTCTGTCATTAATATCTGCTCTTACTTTATTACTTCCTTTCTTCTGTCATCTTTTGGTTTATTCTGCTAATCTTGTGCTAACTTCTTTTTCTTTTAACTTAGCTCAATAATGTAAGCTTTTTTCCCTTTCTAATATAAATAAAAAAGCAATGTTTTAGCTAAATACTATAAGTTCAGATAGGTTGTATTTTCATTTTTACTAAATTTTAAGCATTTAAAAAATTTTTCCATGTCTCCTTTGGTGCATGAGGTAGTCAGAGGAGTGGTTTTTGTTTGTTTATTTGTTTTAATTTGGGTCGTTTCTTTATTATTATTATTCCAAAATATATGAAGCTGGTTTTAGTTACCTTACATCATGGTGAGGAAAATTTTTTCTGCATGTTACAGATTCTTTGGAATTTGTTGGAACTTGCTCTAAAGCTTGATACTTGGTCAATTTAAAAAATATATATATATATATTTATATACATATACATACCATGTGTTCTTGAGCAGAATGTTTGTTCTATAATTACTGAGTACAGTGTTCCATATATGTCCATCAAATTTTTAATTTGGAATATATTCTTGCTCTTTACCAGAAGTGAGGCTGGGGTGACCTTTAAAGGAAAGGAAACAAAAAGGAAAAAGTCCCTTCTCTTCTAGCCTTGCGGGGAGGAGGTGGGGGGGGTGTCTTCCTCTAGCTCCATCTAGTGGCAGAGTTTAACAGGGAGCGGCTGACCCAAAGAAATGGAGTTTCAGAGTCCAGCCTCATCATGACAAAGCCAAGTATAGGGAGGTAGGTTCAGAAGAGAGGGACAATGTCTTAATAACTGGCATACATGCTGCGGAATTAGGATTACGATTAACTTATGTATACTTGGTGTTCCAAAACATTGCTGTAAATAGCATCAAATCATGAGAAATTCATTGTGGTGGGTAAAATCTCTAATCTGGATTTGTAAGAACAGCACCAGAGGGAAATGAAGGAGCAGTGATTCAATAATTCTTTTGAAAAGTTTAGTCTTTTCCTGTGTCTTACCTTTTTGGATACCTCCGTCAGCCTACTTACATTTGAAGTGTTTCTTATTCAGTAGTAAAAGACCTTTATGCAATGAAACAAACAGGATTTCCATGAGATGAAAGAGTCTCAAACATAGTTTTGATTTATCCGTATGGTCCATACCATTGTATCCACACAATGTTTCTCAGGTCTCACTGATGTCATTGATCATAGTTGTTCACAGCCTAACTGAAGAGGCCATCACCACACTTTGTGAACTATGACAAGGCATGATTCATTTATACTCTGTTTGGTGCACCATGTTAAGCATGTGGGAACTGCACAGATGAAACAGAACCTGCCTTCAGGGGACTTACAATTTGACAAAAGAGGAAAGACATACAAGGTTGACTATAATAGAATTATTCCATCACTTTTCAAGGTACCGTCACATTTCCACGTTGCTTCGGTCCGAGATCCCAGAGTTATCCAACTGTCCCTCTGACTCATAGCCAATCAGTCATAGATGCAACTTATCTTTCACTACAGTGTCTTTAGGAATCCCCAGTCATTTTCTCCAATACCCCTTTCAAGGACCTCATCAACCCAAGCTCCCCTCACTGCCCTGTTTGGCTTTCCTTTTCAGCCTTATCTCTCATACTTTCCCACATCTACCCCCATGCTGCTCATTTGCATTCCCTGGACCCTGTATCTGTCCCCTCTGCCCTCTAACGGTGTGGCCAGAAAAGGAAAGGCTGATTATTCTTTTAGACATCTTTTGGAAAACATGTTTTTAGGAAATTAGTCCCAAGGGATGCTCACATTCGAAAGGGAGTTATCTTGATTATCTTACCCAGTATTACAATTTGGATGTCTAAAATGATTAAAATTATTTGAAAGAGTTCACTTTTTCATTCTCTGGAAAAAATGTTTAGTCATTATTACACACAGTTCATAAAATAAATACTCATATATTTCACAAGTGCTTCTTTGGAAATTTTTTAACATTTCCAACTTAATTTTCAGGATCTAGTGCAAAATAAAATCACAAGACCCCTTCATTAAAAAATTATTTAAAATTTCAAGATGGCAACAGCAGAGCATTCCAATTCCTGAGCTCAGAGCCTTATACAACTGCACAGGTTATATACCCAGGAATCCAGCTCCAATCCTTCCTTTATATGTTTGGCTTTATTCCATGGGGATTCTAAGAAATATGAGCTAAGTGCAATGCTTAAACACATAAACTATGTTACCTGAGGCTCTTGATATCTCTGACAGAGGCTGACAACCTTCCTGGTTAAGAGCACAGCACCAGAAACAAGATTGTGCACATCTGATCCTAATGTTACCACTTCCTAGCAAGTTACTTAACCTCTCTGTAGCTCAGATTCCTCATCTCTAAAGTTGAGATAATAATAACCCCACACCATAGGGTTCATATAAGGATTTAATGATTTAATACAGGTAGTACTCTTAGGACCATTCCTGGGATGTAGAATGCACTATAAAAGTTTGGGCTATTAAAATGACCTCTTTCTTTGAAAATATTTCTGATTTTACTTTTGTCCTTAGTTAAATACTTTAAATACATAGCAACATTTGTGTCACATTGTGTCAACTGAAAGAAAAATCATGTAAATTACAAAGTAACACAAATTCCACTTAGAGTACTAGGATTGGGGCATAAACAAGGAACAAGTAAACTTTGATGCCAAGTCTAAAATAAGTAATTAATTGGTTGATTGATTTCATTATTCACTCTAAAAAAAAAAATTCGCTTTTGCCTAATGATTTCCAAGGAGTTGGAAAGGCATGAATGAACAGAGCAGAGGCCCAGCTATTGCAATACTGTGTAACGCAACACCACAAGAA
The DNA here is from genome assembly GCF_949987515.2 of Delphinus delphis. NCBI lineage: Eukaryota > Metazoa > Chordata > Mammalia > Artiodactyla > Delphinidae > Delphinus > Delphinus delphis. The sequence continues at coordinate 44,953,782 of NC_082698.1, forward strand.
AAGCAAGCAAATGCCACTCAGGATGCTCAGGGAGAAGAACTTGGTTCAGTCCTAGATGACAGTATGATGGAGAGAATCTGGGAAGTCTCTTTAGAGAAGATGATGTTAAGCTATCTCTAAAAAGAGGAACTGGCGTCTCCCAGGCAGATTCATTTAGGGTAAAGAGTATATTCAAGAGACGATGCAAAAGAATAAGACATAGCCAGGATTCAAAGGAAGTTTAGTATAGTAGAAGCTGAAGGTACAGGTTAGGGGTGGACAATGAGACATAGTAGATAACTAACAAAGTGACAGCTTGGAAGGCAATGAGTTCTCCTTGTCTAAAGAGCATCATGACACGCTGGGACCTTGTCCCGTGAATGTGATCCAGCTCTTCTCCTCTACCCGACTGATCCAGGGGCAGATGCCTGATTCAAACCAAACCATGTTGAGGATAAGTGCTCTTGTTTGGTTGATTTGATTTGATTTTTGCAATAGAGAAGATACTTTTGTGCTGGACACAGTACCAAACAGAATTTAGAATTGAAAGTCTGCTTTAATCTCTGTCACTTTAATATGACAACTAAATTCAGGAATCTATCCCTTGGTAGACTGTATATAATACTTTCTTTTTTAATCATAGAACTTAAACAGAAATTTTGGCATGGAATGGTAAGAAAGGGTAATTGTTTGATATGTATTTGCATTAGAGAAAGGTAAGCTTTTTTTTTCATCAGCCATCAGCTATTTGACTCTAAGTCTACATTGAATATTCCACTTCAAAAACCGTAAATCTATTTTTTTTTAAAAAAAGAAATAAAAAGAAAAAGGAAAGAATGCATGGAAGAGATCCAATCTTCTTGCAAATGAAGATGATTTCTTGTGTTGATTTCTACCCTTGTTCTCAACTCCCTGAGAGCTTCCACGCTGGATTCAGCATACCACCACCCTCTCCCTGCCCTTCCAACTCAGTTTTCAGTGGACAATTTGATAAAAACCTCCATATTGAGCTTTGGCATGGTTTCCAGGCGACTTCGTGGTGATCTCTGTTGGTGGAATTTTTTCAGATACTGCTTTCAGAATCAAGCAGAACACCAGGCATCAGGGAAGAGAGAAAGTCATAGGGGATGTGGGTCCATGTAACATAAGTCATCTTGCATATCGATATCTGAGAGTATACAACTTGGGTGAATTGTGGGTGTTGAGTTCTTGTCAGTGTGGTCACCAAAGCCCTATGGCAAAGTCGGCAATGCCAAGCCCTTGCTGATGTCAGGTTTTGTACTCCCTGGAAGACACAGATTAGCTGACAATTGTTGTTTCCTATCAGATCAATTTGGAGATTCATTGGGAAAAGTCCATTTTGGGGTGACCTCCCACAAGTCAAGCCAAAAGCCCGTGAGATTAAATAACTGCACAGATATCTGTCAATATATACACAATAGATAAGGCTCCTATATGTATAAACACAAATCCAGTTTTCAATTATCTTTGACAGAGTCATGGCATAGTTAATAAAATTTACTTATGTTTGAATTTGGACTGAATACAGGTAGGTAGATTTCTGCCTTTATGGAGAGGCAAAAGCCTGCCCGTGGAGCCAACACCCATATCTGATCACTTTCTTTACCACTTCCCAGCTTTGTGATCTAAACTTCTTTGTATTTCAATTTCTTCATCTGTAAAAAAGAGATGATAATATTTATCCTCTCTATTTCATATGGTACTTTGAAGGTTAAAGTCATTGAATGGAAAATTTGAATTTTAAGCCCAATTTATTTTTTCTTTTATAGTTTGTACTTCTGTGTTCTAGCTAAGGAATCTTTGCCTAACTCAAAATAACAAAAATGTTCTCCTATGTTTTATTTCTAGAATTTTACGTTTTAGGTCTTATCTTTAGGTCTATGGTCCATTTCAAATTGATTTCTATGTGTGGTGCAAGGGATGAATTAAAGGCTTTGTTTCATTTCATTTGTTTTTTTCACAAAGTTGGCCTTTTATTCTAGCATCATTTGTTGAAAATACTATCATTTCTCAATTAATTACTCTGAATTTTTGGTTGAAAATCAATTGACACTCTATCCTGTTTTATCAATCTATGTGTTCATCTTATACCAATTCTACATTGTCTTGATTACTTGAGCTTTACAGTAAGTCTTGAAACTAGGTAATGTATCTTCCAACTTGGCTCATTAAAAAACATTGTTAAGAAAATGAAAAGACAAGCCACAGACTAGCAGAAAATATTTGCAAAGCAAACATGATAAAGGACTTGTAGCTAGACTATATAAAAAAAAAAAACTCTTAAAATTCAGTAAGAAGACAAACAGTTCAATTAAAAAATGAAGAGATTTATACAGGCACTTCTCTAAAGAAGAGATATACATGGCAAGTAAGCATCTGATGAGATGCTCAACATCATTAGACATTAGGGAAATGAAAATGAAAGCATAATAAGATATCTTTACATACCTACCTGAGTAACTAAAATTAGAAAGACTGACAGAAAAGATACAGAACAACTGGAATGTTCATGTATTTTGGGTAGAGTACAAAATTATAAAATTATATTAGAAAACAGTTTGGAAGTTTTTTATAAAGTTAAATAGAGATTTATCATAAAATCCAGCAATTCCACACTTTGACATTTACCCAAGATAAATGAAAACAAATCTCACTCAAAGACCTGTATGCAAACATTCATTGCAGCTTAATTCACAATCACTAAAAGCTGTAAACAACATGCTAATGTCTTTCTACAGGTGAATGGAAAAATGAATTGTGGTTCGTTCATATACAGAATACTTCTCAGCAGTAAAATGAACTATTGATACATACAACAACATAGATGTGTCTCAAAAACATTATCTTGAATAATAACTGGAAGAAGCTAGATACAAAGGCTTTATACTACATGATTTCTTTCTGACTTTCTGGAAAAGTTAAAACTATAGGGATTAAAATCAGATTAATGGTTGCCAGGGGCTATGGACGGGAGGTGGGGTTAATTACAAAGAGGCACAAGGAAACTTTTTGGAATGATGAACTGTTCTATACTTTGTGGTAGTGATTACTCAAGTGTAAATATTTGTCAAAACTCATAGAACTATACCTAAAAAGACTGATTTTTCATGTATGTAAGTTATACCTTAATAAACATAATTTTTTTAAAGAATCATTAAGCAGTTGACCTGAATGTCTTACCACATAAAAGCAATTGTTCCAGCTTCAGAATTTCCACTCTCCCTTTGGAGAAGGAAGGGCCAAAATTTCCTATGCAGCAAGTGTGGTTGCGATCTTAGGCAAGGCTATATGCACCTACTCTTTGTGTTTTAAAACTTATGGTTTTACCTTATTAATAATATTTAGAGCACTGTCAAATAGTATCTATCTATCTGTCTAACCATCTACCTATGGAAACATGATGGCTTGTAAACTGGTGAAACCACTTTGGAAAACAATTCTTCCTTAACCAATAAAGTTGAATATTCATCTACCTTATATCCACAATTTTACTTGTTTATATATTCTTAAACAAAACTTTCACACAAGACGTTCATAGCAGTACTACTCACAGAAATTCTGAAAACAATCCAAATGCTTATCAATAGGAGAGTACATGAATAAGTAAGTGCTGGTGTGCTTACACAATGAAACGTAAACAAACTAAAGAGACATGCATACTACAATATAAATAAACTTTAGCTATAGACAATTAAATGTGAAAATAAACCTGGGGAGATTATATACAGCATCATGCCTTTTAATAAAGTGAAAAATAATTAAATACAAAATATAATTTTAAGGAATGCAGAGGATGGAATAAAACTATATAAAAAGGAAATCACGGAAACAATGCACCAGCAGTGGCAGCAGCAGAAAGAGTCAGGGAGTGCAGACGACGCCTGCTTCCTGCTCACGCTGGTTCCCACAGCAGTGGTGCCAGCAACACAGGCACTGTGGGCTCTGCCTGTTTTGCATTTGCTTCTCCAGCTTTATGACTGGAAATGGCCTCATGCAGTTGCTAATATTAGGGTTAACTCACTTTTCTCCTTTGGCTACTCTATTTCCTCCATCATATTTGTAGCCAGTTCTTTGTATTAAAATTCTATCCTCAGAAGCACGTAAGTAAATTTTTACTTTCTGGGTTAGACATCCATTTTCTGGACTCTGCCCAATGGATGTTAGAGGTATGTCAGGAAAATTCCAACCAAAAGAAAGCTTCTGCAAAAAGTGGGCTTTAGGTAATAAATAATTATTAGGTATCCAGAGAGTCCCTACATGGTGATAAAATATTCAAGACTCAAGTTGATATAAGAATTTTAAAGGTGTCTACACCTAGTATAATATTCTCAGAATATGCAAAGCCAATTTGGTAGAATTCCAGGGAGATCTTAAAATCATCAATGTATTAGGAACTTGAAAATACTTCTCTTGATTATAGATATGTCAGGAAGACAAAAATTAGCAAGGATATTGGAAATGTAAACAACTCAATTAAATTTGTATCCAACACTTAGAGAATATAGATTATTCTCAAGCACACAAGGAACGTTACAAAATTTGATCAGGCACTAGGTCATAAAGAGAGTATCAATAAATTTCAGGATATATGTATTATACAGTTCGTATTTGTTCATTGTAATAAGTTGAACAAATATCTAAACTTAAAGACTCGCATATTTGGGAATTTAAAAAACACTACTAATAGCTTATGACTTAAGTAATAAATTATAACGGAAATTTAAAATCCATAGAATTAGACAATAATAACAATAATACCATCAGCATTTAGAGTAGTGCTATGAGGAAAATTTGTACCCTTAAATACTTATAAAAGAAAAAGAGAAAGGCTAAGAATTGAAGGCTGAAAATTACAAAATTAGGAAAAGGACAACAGAATGATCTCAAAAAAAGTACGATAGAGAAGATGAATATAGCCAAGAGTTGTTTCTTAGGTAAAACAAAGCAAACAAACAAACAAACAAAAAAACTAAACAAATATCTCTAGTGAGATTAAGGGAAAAAAAGAAAACTAAAATAAATAATATTCTGAACATAAAAGAAGATATAAATCATTTTAAACAGAGATTGAAAATATGACAGATGCCAGCAAGTTTAAAAACAGAGAAAAATGGAAAAAAATCATGAAAAAATAACTTAGCAAAATGGACACTAGGAGAAATAAAGAATAACAAAATTGAACAACAGTTATAAATCTTCTGAAGAAGAAAAGAAACATAAGCTTAAATAGTTTTACCAGTAAGATCTACCAAGTTTTTCAGGTACAAATCATCTCCATCTTTTATCACTATTCCAACAAATGGGAAGAAAAAATATTCATATCAGCTCATTTTAAAACCAAACACTGACATTTTGAAGAAATAAATATATAACATTGCTTTACCATTTAACATTAGTATAGATTAAAGAACTTTAAATAAAATATTAGCAAATTGAATCACACCATATAAAAAGACAACCACCATAATAAACCTGGCTTTTAAACGACTTGTGTATAAAATACCTTGTTTACCATATTAATAGCTTTTTAAAATATATAATTATTTCAATAGATTGAGAAAAACCCTGAGATAACATTCAATATATGTTCATGATTATAAACTTTTAGTAAACTACCAGTATAAAGGCACTTTTATAATCTAATAAAAGGTATCTGTAAAAATACTACAGCAAATCCTATACTAATGAAGAAACATTAGAAATATTACCATTATTCCTACTTCTACTCAGCATTGTATTGGATTTCTACAACAGTGCAATAAGGGCAGGAAAATGATCAATTCAGTGCAGACAGATTAGCAAGGAGAAAATAAACCAGTCATTAATTCCAGGTGATGTGATTCTTTATATGCAAAAACCTACAGAACATATATATAAATTATTAGAAAAGATACACAGAATTTACTTATTCATTTATATTATTTATTATTTTCTATTTAAAGTTTAAATATCTATTGACCACCAACAAATAATAGAAAGTCTAATTTAAAAGACACTGACATTGAAAATGGTAGAGAGTGTCAGAACTTAATAATAATTCTAACAAGAAGCATGTAAGCTTCTATAGGAAGATTTAAGTGGCATAAGAGATGTTAAAGATGGCCCAACTAAATGGAGAAATATACTGTGATCATAGAAACAAAGCAAACCGTTGAGATGTCAATTGTCTAAAAGTCAATCTATTGATTCAGTGTAATTCCAATCCAAATTCCAACAGGGTTTTTCTTAAAACTTGATAAGCTGATCCTGAGATGCGTTTGGAATAAATTTCCAAGAGTAAACAGGATACTTCAAAAGAAGAGCAGAGAGAGCGAACATCTAACCCAATATTAATCCCGTAATAATTAAGGCAGTGCAGTACTGACCCCAAAATATCATCAAAGAGAAAAAATAAAGAGCTCAGAGAGAGATCTGTGCACATAAAGAACTTTGGTGAGAGTTGTAATGTAGCAGATCAACAGGGGAAAGAAATGAGTATTCAAAATGCTTATCCAAGTCGTTTCAACTGTTGTCAGCTGGGCCTTTTATTTAATAGGGGTGGATTTTTCTAACATAATATTCTTTATTAATTATTTAAAAGGCATATGTTATTTCTTAACAAATCCAAGTGTCAGATTCGCAATTGGGTCACAGATAGACTCAGAACATCTCGAACAGCTCCAGCTGTTCAGGAGCATTTGTTGCTAAACCCTTGAGTACACGGCAGGATCCCAGTGGTAGGGGCCAAACCCTTCCATTCACAGGAAGACGTGCTCCTCCGTGTAGCCCTTTCCAGCAAGCTGTGGCTCTGGACAGAAGGTCTCCACCAAGTGTCCCCAGGTGGGCCATGCCCTTAGCTTATCCTGCCCCTCCCCTATAAGCCATATTGTGCTGTGGCCTCAACCAGAAGGAGAAGCACCATCACAGCTGGACGGGAAGTTCATTTATAGCTTCTAGTCAAGGACCCTGGGCCGAGCTCACCTTGCAAAGGCTCTGAAGTGATCGTACTCCTCCTTGGGGAACAGTGAGGTCTGCGACCACAATCAACATCTCATTGCAGAAATCATAATGGAACCCAGGTCCCCTTGCATTAGTCCATTCACTCATTCATCCACGATTCACTCGGTCAGTCGTTCAGTAAGTATTCATCAAGTCTTACCCCTCAAAGGATGTTCGAAATCTGGCAAATGGAGGGGTTATGCTATAATATAGAACTTCACCACCCCTAATTCATCAAACCGAGAAGTGGAAAACCTATTGAATTCCCATGGAAACCACTGAAGGCACCAGGGATTCTCCTGTGCTAAACTCTCCAAAATCACGTAATCAGAGCGACTCAGGGCAGGGATACCACCGCCCAGCACACGAGCCCAATGGCACTAAGTTATTACCTTCAGTGAACCAGGGAAAGGCTAATCACCTCCCCTCCTCCCTCTCCCTCAACCAGGATATGAAGGGGCAGGAGGTGCTAAGCCACATATCTTTCGATGCTCAGAAAAATTCTTTTCAGAGCTATTTATTTGCATGTGTGCCTGCAGATCTGGGTTTAATAAAAGCCTGTACAATAGCCAAACTATCAAAATGTTTAAGAACCCACAAGTACGTGGCTTACCTCCTTGAGTTTTTCACGTCATCAACAATTGAGATGTTAGAATCACCCAGCTAACGTGAGAGATAGCCGTGGTTCGACGGGGTGGGCCTCTGACTTGGCATCCGAATACTAGGTGTTACCGAGCTTCCCAATTGCCATGGTTCCCCAATAAGCCCCCCAAAGCCTGTGGTTCCCATGCTTCCCAAAAAGGGTCATTCCAGGGTGCTCACATATCTAGTACCATGTTCTTTAAACTTTAAATACATTTACCAAACATGGCATAACGTCCATCCACTGATTAGAGTAAATGTAAGATATAGAAGTAGGTGGTGGAGGGAACCTCCCTCTCCCACTCCCTCCCATGCATCTTCCTAGATGATTTTATGTCTTCCTGGACACATCCATTATCATCCCTTCTGTGTTCCTCATCTCAGCTCATTTATTTCAGTTAGGGACTAAGAGTCCTCCTGCAACCCCAGTCTCTTCTGGTGCCTTATCTCCTTTCCTAGATTCTACTTATAATTCCTTTTTTTTTCCCAAGACCAACTATACTTACTCTTTCATGAAGCTCCTCTTGTTTATTCTGCCTTTTTTAAGGTAGCAGTGGGCCTTACATGTAAGATGATAGAGAATTTTGTTCACTCCAATTCCTGGCTGGAGAATCACAGTGGGGAGACCAGACTTCTGAGGACCCACTGCAGGACAGAAAGGGGAGAGTAAAGTGGCTGTCACAGGACTCTATGGAAAGAAGAATGGGAGTTGTTTAGCAGTTGTCTGAATTTAAATCTTCAGGGAGAAGAAGAGGTATCTAAAGAGGATTTTAGTGAAGGTTTTCTGTGTGTTGTACTATGAAAAGCCTATGCTATGTCTTCTAGATAATTTATGATAAAGAGCTGGATCCTTTCTCATGGTTTAAGGGAATACACAGATGTTTCTTTAGTGGAGACATCAGATGCCACAGGACTACTATTTTTATTTTCTTCTCTTTTCTTTTTCTCTTTTTTCCTTACTTTTTTCCTCCCTCCCTCCCTCCCTTCCTTCCTTCCTTCCTTTCCTTGCAGTTCCATATAGGATAACTAATCTTCTGCATTTTTAAGAATGAAGTAGTCGGGAGCTGAACTTGGAGTGATATAACTAAGATCCCTTCTAATACAAGTGCCAAGCTCTTGGAAGCCCAGACACTGTGTAACAGTTGTTTCAAGTAGTAGCCCTGCACCCTGATTGCTCTGTATTTTTGGACAACTCGTTCAAATTTTCTAAGCCTCAATTCCTTCATTTGTTAAGTGAGTTACTATAATAATGGTCCATTATAGTGTCATTGTAAGGGTTGAATAATAAAATATATGTGTTTTTTTTAACTGCAAAGTGATTACATCTTAACTGGCTCATAATTCATTTCAATGGCCTTTCTTGAATCCTCTGATTTAAATTTTCAGAACACATATTTGAAAATGGCCAGTGACTGCAATATTTCATTCCAGCTTGAATGAATCTGTGTCTGCACATTAGCCCTGGCTTCCCTGCTCAGCCTTGGCTCTCAGCACTGCTGGTGTGTTGCTGGTGTGTCACAGTGATCAATGGAAGGAGGAGAGCCCACTGATCCTGGTGTGGAGGCAGGGAGTTCTGCCAAAGCCATCTGCTCAGAGAAGTCAAAGGCCACAGGCAGAGAAATGTGGTTTTCATTTTTTGAGCTAAGAAGTTTTGTAAAATAATTTTCCCCATTTTTTGATGTAATGCCTGAAGGAAAATAATAATAAAACAAAACTGGAGGAGGGAAGATTATTTGCCAAATGACATTTCCCCTATTCTTTCTGCCTCTAGTCCTAGGAAAAGAGAACTTGAAAGCTGCAGGGAAAGTGTTGGCAGTATCCCAGACCTTCTTGTTTTGCTCCTAATCAATGTGACAAGCAAATTTGTTTTTTGGAGTATGAGAGGCTAATGCCCCCACCTCACTGCTGTCTTTAGACAATGAATAAAGATAATGATGGTGACATTTATTAGGTGCTTACTGCATGCAGGCACAATGCAAAACACCTTGACAGAATGATGGTGATTAATCCTTGCAACAATACTGTGAGGTTGGCACAAAGTGAGGACAGCCAGGACCAGTGTGCAAGGGGTAGTGCCAACCATATGAATGGGGTCTCTCTCATTCCTGCGCGCACATTCTTAACCATGATGCTGCCTTTCTGATTTGGAAATTACAAAACAAGTTCAAATCCTCAGATTGGAAGTTTGAAATGCTCATCTCAGAACCACAGATACACAGAATTGGAAGCCTGCTCCAGTTGCCCCAGTTCTTTGAAGATCATGATATTTGAGAATGGGAAGCTAAGGCAATGAAAACCCCTCTGAGTACCTTGTTTTAAAGAAGAAAAATAAATTTTTGCTGAAGCTCCAGTAGTAGTTCTTTCTTTGAAGTTATCATATTACTCTCCTTGGTTTTCGAAGGAATGAACTAAGAAGTGGAAGTGCTTTGCTGGGGAGAGGATTTGTTACTGATCTGAACTCACTGCAACAGTCCGGGGAGGACCAGAAGCCCCTTTGCAAAAAGAGCTGCCTGCCACTCCATATGGCCTGCTAATTCCTCAGGCTAACTCGTGAAAAGAGATAGTTCACCGCTTTGTGTTGGGGGGAAGCCCCAGTGTAGTGTTTTCGTGGAAGCTCTCCCCACCAGTCTCCATTAACTGACTCACAGGTGGACGCTCTCCGTTCTCTGCGTAGTGCATCCTGGCTGGTGCCCATAAGTACTTCTGGCCGCACTCCCCTTTACTACTTGTCTCTGCTTCTGCCACCAATTCTGTGCTCTCCAAGAGTCCATTGTCCCTTCCCCCATGCTTATTTTTGTCAATTGTACATGTTATTTTAATTATAGACTTTAACATTTTATAAATTGATGAAGTATGGGGTGATAAAGTACATGTGTAAAAAGAGTTGTTTCAGTGAAAATTATCATACTTATCAAATTTAAGACACTCACTGATTTTAAGGCAAGTCACTATTTTATGTATAATTTAGAAAGAAAAAAATGCCAACAATAAAACCATGCTACACCATTTACTGTACACCATTCCTATTTCAGAGAATTTAAAATGTGGAAAAAAGTGCATGTTAGAATTCATAAAATATGGTAAGTTAAATAATTTGGAAAAACTCCACGACAAACTGACAATCATGACGAAATATACAGATGACTATTCACAAACACTGTGACTTAGCAAAACCTATAGGCAGAGATCTAAGAGAAATTCACGCACACAAGAATGCTTATTATAGAAATTGGAACCAACATAATGCTCATGAGTAGGAAAGAGGATGAACAAAATTTGGAATATTCACATAATGGAATATTACATAGCAGTCAAAATTGATAAACAAAAGTGTAAACAAAAGTTTGGATGAAGTAAAGAATACAATATTAAATGATAAAAATACTCCAAAATTACTTACAGCATGATATTCTTCTTATAAAGTTATAGGTAATTAAAACAACATTATACATTCATCTTTTGGAATAGATAATGATGTAACAAAACTAAATAAACAGGAAATTAGGCAAGAAGGACATGCTATTCAGGGTGGTGGTTAGCTTGGGTTGGAAGAAGCAGGGAGTTGGGGAAAGGGAAGAAAATATGGCTAGATGTAGGTTAAATTCAAAGTTTTTGTTCTTTTTAAAGGGTGGTTAGTTCATGGGTGTATTGCATTATAACATAATTAAAGAATTAACTGAATAAAGGAAAGTCATGAATTAATCAATAATAATACATTAGGAACCAGGGATTATCCATTTCTGTGCAGCTGAGGTCCGAGTAAAAGAATCAATATGTGAGCCAAGTGGATTTCTAAGTGCCAGCATTTGATCATTATAATAAAAATGTACGTTGCTTGTTATTAATTTATAGGATTTTTTTTTTGGTTTTTTTTGCAGTACGCAGGCTTCTCACTATTGTGGCCTCTTTCGTTGCGGGGCACAGGCTCCAGACACGCAGGCTCAGTGGCCATGGCCCACGGGCCCAGCCACTCTGCGGCATGTGGGATCTTCCCAGACCGGGGCACGAACCCGTGTTCCCTGCATCGGCAGGCGGACTCTCAACCACTGCGCCACCAGGGAAGCCCTATAGGATTTTTAAAAATGTATTTTGGATGCAGTTCCTTGTTGGATATATATGTTACAAATAATCACATCCTACTCTGAAAGTTGACTTTTAGTGAACAAAATTTCTTAAATTTTAATATAGATTGATTTATCATTTCTTTTCTTTCATGCTCAATGGTGTTTGTGTCCTTTTTAGAAAAAAAAACAACTTTCTTTACCCCAAGTTCTCAAATACATATTATTATGTTCTCAAAAAGCTTTATTGTTTTACACGTCACATTTAGATCCAAAATCTATCTGGAATTTACATTTATGCTTGCTGAAAGAGTGGTCCTGTTCCATTAATTTTTTGTCTGTAGATATGCTATTGACCCAGCACCTTTTAATGAAAAGGCCGTTGTTTCCTCCAATGAATTGCACTACCACTTTTGTCATCAATACATGAGTTTGATTTTGCACTCTTTGTTACATTTTACTCTTCAGTTTGTCTTTTTTTGCACAATTAATAGATTGATTGAAGATATCTGATAGTATAAGTTCTCCAATTTTACTTGTCTTCTTTAAGATTGTCGTGAGTATTCCAGATTCTTAGCATTTCTGTATGAATTTACAATCATATATGTATATGATTCTGAATCATAGATATATATGTACAACCATATATGTAGATATATTGTATGTATGTGTATATGTATATAAACTATACAATTTTGGAGGGAACTGACAACTTGAAATATTGACTCAACAATACATGATATATTCTTTCATTCATTTAGGTCTTTCGTGTCTTTAGTAAATTTTTAGTTTTCGTGTAGAAGCCTGCTGTGGTCTTTGTTAGACTCATTCCTATGTATTTGATATTTTTGATGTTAATGTAATTTTTTAAGTTTAATTTTGTACTTGGAATATGAAGACAGTTGATTTCTATACATTAACCTTATCTCCAAAGACCTTACTAAATTCACTTACTAATGTTAATAGTTTTTCTCTAAATTCTCTTGAATTTTCTAGGTAAACAAGATCACATTGTCTGCAAGTAATAAAAGCTTGGCTTCTTCCTTTCTTATTCTTACAATGTTTATTTCTAACCCTTGCTTCATTGCACTACCTCCAGTACAGTATTGAATAAGAGTGGGGTAGCAGACACTCCTGTCTTCTTCCTATTTGCAGGAGTTAAGTTTTTCAGTATTTTGTTATGAATATATCAACTGAGGGTCTTTATAAGATTAAGTAAATTCTCATCTATCTTTAACTTACTAGGAATTTTTATCATTAATTGATACTGAACTTTGACAAACGCCTTTTCTGCAATCATGAAATGATCAAGGTGATAATACAATTTTTCTGCTTTTTCTGTTAAAGTGATAGATTATGTGGATTGAGTGTATAATGAGAAACCAAGCCTGTATACTGAGAATTGTTCACTTAGTTATAATGTACTATTATTTTTATGTATTGTTGGATTTGATTTGCCAATATTTAAAGAAGGACTTTTGCATCTATGCTTATGAAGTGATTGGTCTGTAGTTTTCCTAACTGATAATGTCCTTGTCAGGTTTCAGGATCAATATTATGCTGACCCCATAAAAAGACCTGCTGACCTTACCCTCCCCTTTTCTTTTCAGACCTTCTCTTTCCTTTGTTCCTATTGTCCCTGCCATGCTCAATTTGGATCTTACTCCTATTATTTTCTCCTCGGTTCAAGCTTCATCCTGGAAATGAGTTTCTTCTTGTTTGTCTTGGGAATCAGAACCCTATACAAACCATCTGACAGTATTATGGCCCCTTTACTCATCCTCAGATTTCAGCCTGCAAAAGACCCTTCCCAGCATTGTCTGGTGGCTTCATAATAGCCTATGAGATAACCAGTTAGTACCACTTTATAGTTTAGGGGTTCTCTACTTATAAATGTTGCCAGAAATCCCTTTGCCCTCCCTCCACTATCTCCTATGACGTTCTAATACCATGAAAATCTTGTTACAATTGACAATTTGTCCTCACCCATTCATATTTTGATATGTATCAGGATATCTTGTCACCAAGTATTGGACTCAGAGTTGTCTGAGGCATTTTGGGTTTTCTATCCTGGATGAAGCCAATGACTATAAGGAAGGGTGATCCAACACATGGAACTCACAATGCCTTAATCTCTCCAATTCTCTTGATCCTCATCTGTATCCCACTTCAGATGTCTACATCAACAGCAAAACCTGATAAACATATAGAAATGCCTCATGGCTGAAATCTTAAATTAGATGTCACATTTATATCTTTCTCACTCTCTGGTACCCACACACTTACCACAAGTATTGTTTAAACTCACAGAGAACCCCAGCCTTTTTTCTCTCCATGTTCTCCCAGTTAGACTTTCCCTCTATCTCTTTGTTTCTGTCTTTCCCTCCCACTTACACCAGGGCATGGTTAGACTGGAAATTCCACGAGAGGCATAGCTATCCTTGTGTCCCCAATAACTCGCATGAAGCTGAACAATAAATATCTATTTATGTCAATAAATATCTATTGAATGACTAACACAGTTTTACAGCTGTAGACCAAAACCACCATAAAAACATGGTCTCCAACTTATCCAGTGCCTCACATCTGTATCATAACTTGTTTTGTTTGCTTTTGATATATTTCTTCTTTTTTTTTCTCAGTAGTCATTACTAACTTTCAGTTTTAAATTAAGTCTCTTACCAACCACTCATCTTCAAGCAATGTTATTCATTATTTTATTCATTAATTCAACAAATCAGGTGCCAGAAACTCTGTTTGGCATTGGGGTCCCAATGGTGAGCCAAAGAAGATATGGTTCAAGCTCTCATGGAGCTTATAGTTTAATGGAGGATACAAGCGTTCATGAAATAATTAGGTGGAAATTACAATTAGGATAAGTTCTCTGAAGGAGAGGGACTTGGTGCTATAAGACCAATAATAAAGCAAGCTGACATAGGTAGGAACATTCCAGAAAGCTTCCTGCAGAATACTATTTGGATGGAGCTCCAATGGATGTGTTGGAATTAACTAGAGGGAGGCAGGTGAGCAGCGAACAGAATTCTGCCTGAGTGGAGTACCACTTTCAAAGCCCTAGTGGCTTTCTTCCATGTCTCATGCCTACAGAGATTAAAATATACAGTCCTAGGATGCCAGTGCTCTGGCCTCTCCAGCATCCTAGTCCCTCAGTTTCCTGGTCTATCCATTAGTCTCTCATGACCTTGTTGATAGGAGTCTTCCCTAAGAGACAGGATTATTTTCCAAGCCCCTTTGCCTCAACTGGTCCCCCCAGTCACTTCACCACACTTTTTTTTTCCCCAAATGTCTAGATTAACTAAACACATGCGACTTTGTACTTCTTCAGGCCTCAGTTTTCCTACTTATCACATGAGAGGTTTAGATTCTGGGGGCTCTACAGCCATTCTCAGCCCCAGCAGCTTCTGAAAGGAGCTCCCTTCAGCGGCTAGAAGGCAGAGCCATGTGCACAGCATCTTGCAGAGAAAGGAAGCACCACTGTCTCGATGCAGGCCTGCCATCCAAGCCCCTTGCCCTGTGTCTCCTCTGTGCCTACATTCCCACAGCCCCTGGTGACAGCTCCTTCTCTTCTAGAAGCACAGGATGAATCAGGTGTCGACAGAAGTCTGCTGAGTGTTTGCCCTTTTGGACAGTGGGAAATGAAGGCAGACCCCTGGGTAAAACTTGCTAAACCAAGGGACAGACTGGAGCCAGGCTGAAGCAGTCAAACAAGGGAAGGGGTCAAGAGACCCTCCCCCTGGGGGCCTAGGAAAGCACGTCCAGGACTGGTCTTGTCTCTCAGTTTCCATGGTTTTCACCAGCAATCCCTTGGTTGAAACACCACAGTACAAGTTAAAACAAACAACACTGTTACCAGGTATCATTAGCCAGCAACAAAAGCAAAGCAGCTACTGCTCTCTGGTAATTGACTCCAGAAGTCAAGCATTGTATGCCCTTATCCTAAGGATTTAGGGCTGAGGTCATAGGCAACTGTTTCTTTTTGGAACAGTGAGGTTTAACCTAGAGGAAACTCTCCTAATTCCGGAATGTACAAGGTCTTCTCTCTCAGATTCCTTTTTATATCATCACCTCTCCAACCCCTTGGACATCCCACCCTGGGGGACGTGGTGCCCATCCCATTTCCCTTCTCCATGCTGACCCATGCTCCGTACCTTGCTCCTCTGCCCTCTCCCTCTCTCTCAGCAACCCTCTTTATCTCTCTCTTCCTAATCCGACCCATGCCTCCAACCACTTCTCAGACCTCATCTCTGCGAGTCCTCACTTTCATTCCCGTCACAGTTTGCTCATTATGCAGGGAGGAGGCCCAACATTTTGTGTAGTGATTCCTTGTCTATACATCTGTCTCCCTGACCAGACTTTGAGACCGCTAAGGGCAGGAATCTCACTGTGTGCTTTTCAAAAGCATATAGTGCGGGACCCAAACTGTAGTGGTCATCAATAAATATTTCCTGAATTAAATAATTCTTACTCAACACTTCAGTCTGGGAAATGGTTCAAGAGCAGCTGCTCCCTTATTACATAGATGATGTTTTGGAAAAGATCAGCCAGCAGACCTGTTCCTCTGCATCTGGCCTAAGGTTCTTTTTTGATGCCCCATCCCAACTATGGATGCAAAGCCTGAAGCTCTGGGCCCAACACTGGCTCAGGATGCAACTCGACTCCATACACAAGGCCTCTGAGGCTACCAGGCTCTTTCCCACGGCCCCTCCTCTTAAAGAGCCTCTCAACACTGCTTCCAATGGAGTGACCCAAAGTGTGACTCTGCCGATGGAGTAGCTAAACCAGGAAGTGAAGAGGGTTTGGCTCCAGAGGAAAAGGAAGAAATTGTTCTCCCAGGCTCTACAGGGAGCCCTGGCTGAAGAGTAAAGAGCCCAAGTTCTGTCTCTGCTCAGGCACCATGGGGCTAGGGGTGGGGGTTTGAGGGGGGTGGGTGCAAAGGTTGGATTGTGGAGAGGGCCCTCAGGCAAGTTGTTGGTCTCCACTGGGCTCCAGGGTCATCATCTGCAAAAGAACAGCATTGCAACCTGCAATTCTAAGATTTTAACCCAAACAGTTGTATATCCAAATGTGAAGCTGAGATCATTTTTATCCTGACCCACTTATTCTATTTTTTTTTTTTTTTAACAGACTGGAAGGCAAATCCAAAACACATTCCCTCACATGCCAGAAGTCTGTGTTAGCAGAGGTAGATGGGAGAGGGCTCTCCCAGGTGTGGAAACCGTAGAGTCTCTTGGGCCTGGGTTTCCGTCATGTTAAAATCCTTAGGACTTGTAAATTTTAGAGATTCATCCTTTGTCAGTTGCTTCATTTGAAAATATTTTCTCCCATTCTGAGGGTTGTCTTTTGGTCTTGTTTATGGTTTCCTTTGCTGTGCAAAAGCTTTGAAGTTTCATTAGGTCCCATTTGTTTATTTTTGTTATTTCCGTTTCTCTAGGAGGTGGGTCAGAAAGGATCTTGCTGTGATTTATGTCATAGAGTGTTCTGCCTATGTTTTCCTCTAAGAGTTTGATAGTTTCTGGCGTTACATTTAGGTCTTTAATCCATTTTGAGCTTATTAGCCAGGAGATGGAAGCAAACTAACTGTCCATCGACAGATGAATGGATAAAGAAGATGTGGCACATATACACAATGGAATATCACTCAGCCATAAAAAGAAACGAAATTGAGTTATTTGTAGTGAAGTGGATGGACCTACAGAGTGAAGTAAGTCAGAAAGAGAAAAACAAATACCGTATGCTAACACATATATATGGAATCTAAGAAAAGAAAAGAAGGTCATGAAGAACCTAAGGGTAAGATGGGAATAAAGACACAGACCTACTAGAGAATGGACTTGAGGATATGGGGAGGGGGAATGGTAAGCTGTGACAAAGTGAGAGAGTGGCATGGACATATATACACTACCAAACGTAAAATAGATAGCTAGTGGGAAGCAGCCGCATAGCACAGGGAGATCAGCTCGGTGGTTTGTGACCACCTAGATGGGTGGGATAGGGAGGGTGAGAGGGAGGGAGATGCAAGAGGGAAGAGATATGGGAACATATGTATATGTATAACTGATTCACTTTGTTATAAAGCAGAAACTAACACACCATTGTAAAGCAATTATACTCCAATAAAGATGTTAAAAAAAAAAAAAATGACCAAATTCCCTTCCCAAAACTTTACAGTAATTTTCAATCCCACCAAAAGTATGTAAAAATATACTATTACCCATACGTTCACTAATACCTGATAACATCAATCTTTTGCTGTAATCTAATTGCTGTAAAGCAATTATACTCCAATAAAGATGTAAAAAAAAAAAATCCTTAGGACTTAAGCCCATTTATTTGTATTTGCATTTTTAAAGGTGACGCTTCCTGTTCTTTTGAAGGTTTAATTCCAAGCATCCTGGATTTCTGATGCGCTTCCACAAAATATGGTGGAATAAATTTATTTAAAAAAAGTTCAAAGCTCACAGAATCAATTTTCCTATAAGCATGCACACCGCAGCTTAAACTTCAAGGCAAACAGGGTAGAAAGGAAAGCGTAGTTAGAACCCACCTAAGCAAAACTTTTAAGACCTATATTTAAGACATTTGTTGAATCCATAGCCATAAACATACTCACCTGGGTGCATTCTTTACTTGTGACTTTCTCCAAAAACAAAAAAGATGGGAAGTTTGTTCTTCATTCCAACCCCAACTGCTATGTATGCTTTCAATCAATCAACATTTACCAATCACTTTCCCTGGGTGAGACCATCTGCCAAGAGCAGGGGATATAGAAATATGTAAAAAACTTACAGAATTGAGGGGAACAAAGGAGAAGTTTTGAGAGGAAGGTCAAGAGTGCTGGGCTGGACATTTTTCTTGGGGGCAGGAGCCAGAGTGCAAGTCATAAGTCTTCCGAAAAGAGTTCAAAGTGGCTCTTAACAGACAAAGGCAAAGGAGAAGGAGGTTGCCAGGTGTAGATGCCAGGCATCTGGGAGGGGAGCAGACCAGTAGCTGTGGGAATGTGAAATTGGGAGTATCTTCAGAGAAGGTGGAGCAGGTGGAGACAAATGGATGACAGGGTAGGTGAGAAGAGAGACAGAACAGAGCACTGAAAGAGTCAAATTAGGAAGTAATGAAAATTCCAGACTAAGGCATTAGAAGCTGATCCTCTGGGCAATGGGAAGACAAACCAGATTGTTAAGCAAATGACATGTTCAGACTTGATGGTAGAAAGACCTCTCTGTGTAGGTGCAGTGTAGGTGATGAATGGGAAGGTAAGATACTAGTCACAGTAGAGCAAGTAGGAAGCAGTTGTAGTCACGTGGGTTGGAGACAGTGACGGTGAAGGCAATGGACTAGGGAGAAAGAAACATTTAGAGTAAAGTTGCCCAGTCCCAGAAGAATGGAGAGTGAGGAGTGGGGAGGACTCAGCAGTATCTTACAAGACTTCATTCCGATGACGGTCTTTATGACGGTGATAATATCATGATGACGGTCAATGCTCATAGCATTTATTATGCACAAACTACAACTTTAAGCACTTCATATCGGTGAACTCGTTCTAGCCTCCTTAACCTTATAAGTAGGTTCTGTGCTCCTCACCATTTTACAGATGAGGAAACTGAGGCACAGAGAGATTAAGTAAGTTGCCCAAGCTCACACAGTAAATGGTGGACCCAGGATTCAAACCCATGTGGTCTGGCTTCAGAAGCTGCAGCTTAGCCATTCATTCACCAGACATTTGATTAAAGATGTACATTACAACCTGAGGAGAAACATACGAGTTCAGCTTTGGACAAGTGAGGTCAAGGGGCCTGTTCACCCTGGAAGACCTGTGCAGGGCTTACTGGGAATGCTTCAGAGCCTCTATGTTTGCAGAGCTACCTCTGCACAGGGGCCCAGTGAGCCCCCAGAAAGGCAGCACAATGCAGCTAAACCAGCCCAGTTCCCACTTGGGCTCTGCCAGTTACTAGCTGGGTCAGATCACTTCATCTTTCTGGATCAGTTTCATCTATAAAATGGCCATAATAACATTACTTCAAGATACAGTGCAGATTAAATAAGACACTCATATATAGCTCCAGAGGTAGGCCCTGGTATACAGATGTGGCTCAATGAATATCTAAATTCCCTCCCAGGGATGTGGTTCTTCATAAGAAGTCATCCACTACCTATGACTTCTCTGTGGTTAAGAAATGCATGATCAGAACCATCTCCTTGAAGTCAGGAGAGAGCTAGAGGATGGTTTAGGGATGTAAAAAATTAATAAAGAGAAACCTCAGTTAAATAGAGGCAGGACACCAGAAGGTGGAGCTCTCGTGCCCTACCAAGACAGCAGAGCCCAACAGGAAGAAGAAAGACTCCTCTTCTTTCCTGACGAGTACTCAACCAATGAAAAGCCATGGACCATTTGTTTACTATAGCCCTCCCAGCTTTCTTCCTCCACTATAAAAGTGCTCTCCTTCCCTTGCCATATGGGGACTTGCACGTGGCTCGCCATGGTTGCAGACCTCAAATTGCCATTCTCTGATGATCCTGAATAAACTCATCTTTGCCAGAGAAAGAGCTGGCAGCCTATTATTTTCAGGTTAACAAGAACAGCTCAAACCCTGCACTTCCTCTTCCCAGCAGCAGACCAGTGTATGGGGTGGCCTGCTCTGTGACTGGCCCATTCCGGGCATCCACAGGTGGCCTACTCTCTGCCTGGCATCACCACTGGGCTCCAGAAAATAAGGACCACCCTGCGGAGAGAAAGGTCAGTTTTTTCTTTTCTTTTTAAATTTTATTTTACTTATTTTTTATATGTTCTTATTAGTTATCTATTTTATACATTTTAGTGTATATATGTCAATCCCAATCTCCCAATTCATTACACCACCACCACCACCACCACCCCCTGGCCACGTTCCCCCCTTGGTGTCCATACGTTTGTCCTCTACATCTGTGTCTGTATTTCTGCCCTGCAAACCAGTTCATCTGTACCATTTTTCTAGGTTCCACATATATGTGTTAATATACGATATTTGTTTTTCTCTTTCTGACTGACTTCACTCTGTATGACAGTCTTTAGATCCATCCACGTCTCTATAAATGACCCATTTTAATTCCTTTTTATGGCTGAGTAATATTCCATTGTATATATGTACCACATCTTCTTTATCCATTCATCTGTCAATGGGCTTTTAGGTTGCTTCCATGACCTGGCTATTGTAAATAGAGTTGCAATGAACATTGGAGTGCATGTGTCTTTTTGAATTATGGTTTTCTCTGGGTATGTGCCCAGTAGTGGGATTGCTGGGTCGTATGTTAATTCTATTTTTAGTTTTTTAAGTAACCCCCATACTGTTCTCCATAGTGGCTGTATCAGTTTACATTCTCACCAACAGTGCAAGAGGGTTCCCTTTTCTCCACACCCTCTCCAGCATTTGCTGTTTGTAGATTTTCTGATGATGCCCATTCTAACTGGTGTGACGTGATACCTCATTGTAGTTTTGATTTGCATTTCTCTAATAATTAGTGATGTTGAGCAGCTTTTCATGTGCTTCTTGGCCATGTGTATGTCTTCTTTGGAGAAATGTCTATTTAGGTCTTCTTCCCATTTTTGGATTGGGTTGTTTGTTTTTTAATATTGAATGGCATGACCTCTTTATATATTTTGGAGATTAATCCTTTGTCCGTTGATTGGTTTGCAAATATTTTCTCCCATTCTGAGGGTTGTCTTTTCGTCTTGACTGTAGTTTCCTTTGCTTTGCAAAATGTTTTAAGTTTCAGTAGGTCCCATTTGTTTATTTTTGTTTTTATTTCCATTACTCTAGAAGGTGGGTCAAAAAGATCTTGCTGTGATTTATGTCATAGAGTGTTCTGTCTATGTTTTCTTCTAAGAGTTTTACAGTGTCCGGTCTTATATTTAGGTCTCTAATCCATTTTGAGTCTATTTTTGTGTATGGTGTTAGGGAGTGTTTTAATTTCATTATTTTACATGTAGCTGTCCAGTTTTCCCAGCATCACTTATTGAAGAGACTGTCTTTTCTCCATTGTGTATCCTTGCCTCCTTTGTCATAGATTAGTTGTCCATAGGTACATGGGTTTATCTCTGAGCTTTCTATCCTGTTCCATTGATCTATATTTCTGTTTTTGTGCCAGTACCATATTGTCTTGATTACTGTAGATTTGTAGTATAGTCTGAAGTCAGGGTGTCTGATTCCTCCAGCTCCCTTTTTTTCCCCTGAAGACTTCTCTGGCTATTTGGGGTCTTTTGTATCTCCATACACATGTTAAGATTTTTTGTTCTAGTTCTGTAAAAAATGCCACTGGTAACTTGATAGGGATTGCATTGAATCTGTAGATTGCTTTGGGTAGTATAGTCATTTTCACAATATTCATTCTTCCAATCCAAGAACATGGCATATCTCTCCATCTGTTTGTGTCATGTTTGATTTCTTTCATCAGTGTCTTATAGTTTTCAGAGTATAGGTCTTTTACCTCCTTAGGTAGGTTTATTCCTAGATATTTTATTCCTTTCTTTGTAATGGTGAATGGGATTGTTTTCTTAATTTCTCTTTCTGATCTTTCATTGTTAGTGTATAGGAATGCAAGAGATTTCTGTGCATTAATTTTGTATCCTGCAACTTTACCAAATTCATTGATTAGCTCTCGTATTTTTCTGGTGGCATTTTTAGGATTCTCTATGTATAGTATCATGTCATCTGCAAACAGTGACAGTTTTACTTCTTCTATTCCAATTTATATTCCTTTTATTTCTTTTTCTTCTCTGATTGCTGTGGCTAGGACTTCCTAAACTATGTTGAATAATAGTGGTGAGAGTGGACATCCTTGTCTTGTTCCTGATCATAGAGGAAATTCTTTCAGTTTTTCACCATTGAGAATGATGTTTGCTGTGGGTTTGTTGTATATGGTCTTTATTATGTTGAGGTAGGTTCCCTCTATGCCCACTCTCTGGAGAGTTTTTATCATGAACGGGTGTTGAATTTTGTCAAAAGCTTTTTCTACATCTATTGAGAAGATCATATGTTTTTTATTCTTCAATGTGTTAATATGTGTATCCCATTGACTGATTTATGTATATTATGTATATTGTGTTAATATGGTGTATCCCATTGACTGATTTATGTATATTATGTATATTGCATCCCTGGGATAAATCCCACTTGATCATGATGTATGATCCTTTTAATGTGTTGTTGGGTCTGTTTGTTAGTATTTTGTTGAGGATTTTTGCATCTATATTCATCACTGATATTGGTTTGTAATTTTCTTTTTTTTGTAGTATCTTTGTCTGGTTTTGGTATCAGGGTGATGGTGGCCTCGTGGAATGAGTTTGGGTGTGTTCCTTCCTCTGAAATTTTTTGGAAGAGTTTGAGAAGGATGGGTGTTAGCTCTTCTCTAAATGTTTGATAGAATTCACCTGTGAAGCCATCTGGTCCTGGATTTTTGTTTGTTGGAAGATTTTTAATCAGTTTCAATTTCATTACTTGTGGTTTGTCTGTTCATATTTTCTATTTCTTTCTGGTTCAGTCTTGGAAGATTATGCCTTTCTAAGAATTTGTCCATTTATTCTAGGTTGTCCATTTTATTGGCATAGGGTTGCGTGTAGTAGTCTCTTATGATGCTTTGTATTTCTGCGATGTCTGTTGTAACTTCTCCTTTTTCATTTCTAATTTTACTGATATGAGTCCTCTCCTGCATTTTCTTGATGAGTCTGGATAAAGGTTTATCAATTTTGTTTATCTTCTCAAAGAACCAACTTTTAGTTTTATTGATCTTTGCTATTGTTTTCTTTGTTTCTATTTCTTTTATTTCTGCTCTGATCTTTATGATTTCTTTCCTTCTGCTAACTTTGGGTTTTGGTTGTTATTCTTTCTCTAGTTCTTTTAGGTGTACGGTTAGATTATTTATTTGAGATTTTTCTTGTTTCTTGTGGTAGGTTTGTATTGCTCTAAACTTTCCTCTTAGAACTGCTTTTGCTGCATCCCATAGGTTTTGGATCATCATGTTTTCATTGTACTTTGTCTCTAGGTATTTTTTGATTTCCTCTCTGATTTCTTCAGTGATCTCTTGGTTATTTAGTAACATATTGTTTAGCCTCCACGTGTTTGTGTTTTTTACGGTTTTTTCCCTGTAATTCACTTCTAATCTCATAGCGTTGTGGTCGGAAAAGTTGCTTGATATGATTTCCATTCTCTTAAATTTACTGAGGCTTGATCTGTGATCCAAGATGTGATCTACCCTGGAAAATGTCCTGTGTGCACTTGAGAAGAAAATGTAATCTGCTGTCTTTGGATAGAATGTCCTATAAATATCAATTAACTCTATCTGGTCTATTGTGTCATTTAAAGCTTCTGTTTCCTTATTAATTTTCTGTCTGGATGATCTGTCCATTGGTGTAAGTGAGGTGTTAAAATCCCCCACTGTTATTGTGTTACTGTCGATTTCCCCTTTTATAGCTGTTAGCAGTTGCCCTATGTATTGAGGTGCTCCTATGTTGGGTGCATAAACATTTATAATTGTTATATCTTCTTCTTGGATTGATCCCTTGATCATTATGTAGTGTCCTTCCTTGTCTCTTGTAACATTATTTTAAAGTGTATTTTATCTGATATGAGTATTGCTACTCCAGCTTTCTTTTGATTTCCATTTGCATGGAATATCTTTTTCCATCCCCTCACTTTCAGCTGGTATGTGTCCCTAGGTCTGAAGTGGGTCTCTTATAGACAGCATATATATAGGTCTTGTTTTTGTATCCATTCAGCAAGCCTTTTTCTTTTGGTTAGAGCATTTAATACATTCATGATTAAGGTAATTATCGATATGTATGTTCCTATTACCATTTTCTTAATTGTTATGGGTTTGTTTTTGTAGATTCTTTTCTTCTCTTGTGTTTCCCAGTTAGAAAATTTCCTTTAGCATTTGTTGTAGAGCTGGTTTGGTGGTGCTGAATCCTCTTGGCTTTTGCTTGTCTGTAAAGCTTTTGATTTCTCCATCGAAAATGAATGAGATCCTTTCTGGGTAGAGTAATCTTGGTTATAGGTTCTTCCCTTTCATCACTTTAAGTATATCATGCCACTCCTTTCTGGCTTGTAGAGTTTCTGCTGAAAAATCAGCTGTTAACCTTATGGGAATTCCCTTGTATGTTATTTGTCGTTCTTCCCTTGTTGCTTTCAATAATTTTTCTTTGTCTTTAATTTTTGTCAATTTGATTACTATGTGTCTCGGCGTGTTTCTCCTTGGGTTTATCCTGCCTGGGACTCTGCACTTCCTGGACTTGGGTGGCTATTTCCTTTCCTATGTTAGGGAAGTTTTTGACTATAATCACTTCAAATATTTTCTCAGGTCTTTTCTCTCTCTCTTCTCCTTCTGGGACTCCTATAATGCAAATGTTGTTGCATTTAATGTTGTCCCAGAGGTCTCTTAGGCTGTCTTCATTTCTTTTCATACTTTTTTCTTTATTCTGTTCCACAGCAGTGAATTCCACCATTCTGTATTCCAGGTCATTTATCCGTTCTTCTGCTTCAGTTATTCTGCTATTGATTCCTTCTAGTGTATTTTTCACTTCAGTTATTATATTGTTCATCTCTGTTTGTTTGTTCTTTAATTCTTCTAGGTCTTTGTTAAACATTTCTTGCAACGTCTTGATCTTTGCCTCCATTCTTTTTCCGAGGTCCTGGATCATCTTCACTATCATTATTCTGAATTCTTTTTCTGGAAGGTTCCCTATCTCCACTTCATTTAGTTGCTTTTCTGGGGTTTTATCTTGTGCCTTCATCTGGTACAAAGTCCTCTGCCTTTTCATTTTGTCTATCTTTCTGTGAATGTGATTTTCCTTCCACATGCTGCAGAATTGTAGTTCTTTTTTTTTTTTAACATCTTTATTGGAGTGTAATTGCTTTACAATTGTGTGTTAGTTTCTGTTTTATAACAAAGTGAATCAGCTATACATACATACATACATATATATATATATATATATATATATATATATATATATATATATACCCATATCTCTTCCCTCTTGCCTCTCCCTCCCACCCTCCCTATCTCACCCCTCTAGGTGATCTCACTGTGCTATGTGGCTGATCTCCCTGTGCTATGTGGCTGCTTCCCATTAGCTATCTATTTTACATCTTGTAGTGTATATATGTCCATGCCACTCTCTCACTTCATCTCAGCTTACACTTCCCCCTCCCCTGGTCCTCAAGTCCACTCTCTATGTCTGCGTTTTTATTCCTGTCCTGCCCCTAGGTTCCTCAGAAACTTCTTCTTTTTTTTTTTTTTTTTTTTGGATACCATATATATGTGTTAACATACGGTATTTGTCTTTCTCTTTCTGACTTACTTCACTCTGTATGACAGACTCTAGGTCCATCCACCTCACTACAAATAACTCAATTCCATTTCCTTTTATGGCTGAGTAATATTCCATTGCATATATGTGCCACATCTTCTTTATCCATTCATCTGTCGATGGACACTTAGGTTGCTTCCATGTCCTGGCTATTGTAAATAGAGCTGCAATGAACATTGTGGTACAAGACTCTTTTTGAATTATGGTTTTCTCAGGGTATATGCCCAGTAGTGGGATTACTGGGTTGTATAATAGTTCTCTTTTTAGTTTTTTAAGGAACCTCCACACTATTCTCCATAGTGGCTATGTCAATTTACATTCCCACCAACAGTGCAAGAGTGTTCCCTTTACTCCACACCCTCTCTAGCATTTACTGTTTGTAGATTTTTTTTTTTTTTTTTTGCGGTACGCGGGCCTCTCACTGTTTTGGCCTCTCCCGTTGCGGAGCACAGGCTCTGGACGTGCAGGCTCAGCAGCCATGACTCACGGGCCTAGCCGCTCTGTGGTATGTGGGATCTGTCCGGACCGGGGCACGTACCCATGTCCCCTGCATCGGCAGGCGGATTCTCAACCACTGCGCCACCAGGGAAACCCTGTTTGTAGATTTTTTGATGATGGCCATTCTGACTGGTGTGAGGTGATACCTCATTGTAGTTTTGATTTGCATTTCTCCAATGATTAGTGATGTTGAGCATCCTTTCATGTGTTTGTTGGCAATCTGTATGTCTTCTTTGGAGAAATGTCTATTTAGGTCTTCTGCCTATTTTTGGATTAGGTTGTTTGTTTTTTTGATACTGAGCTGCATGAGCTGCTTGTAAATTTTGGAGATTAATCCTTTGTCAGTTGCTTCATTTGCAAATATTTTCTCCCATTCTGAAGTTTGTCTTTTCGTCTTGTTTATGGTTTCCTTTGCTGTGCAAAAGCTTTGAAGTTTCATTAGGTCCCCTTTGTTTATCTTTGTTTTTATTTCCATTTCTCTAGGAGGTGGGTCAAAAAGGATCTTGCTGTGATTTATGTCATAGAGTGTTCTGTCTATGTTTTCTTCTAAGGGTTTTATAGTGTCTGGACTTATATTTAGGTCTTTAATCCATTTTGAGTTTATTTTTGTGTATGGTGTTAGGGAGTGTGCTAATTTCATTCTTTTACATGTAGCTGTCCAGTTTTCCCCGCACCACTTATTGAAGAGACTCTCTTTTCTCCATTGTATATCTTGCTTCTGCTGTCTTCCCTCTGGCTATCTCAAGAAAGGTCATTTCCACCAAAGTGGTGGAAGGGAAGAAAATATCCCAGGAAGAGATGCTTCAGAAACAGCTGTTTATCAAATATGTGTTGAGCAAGTTACAGTTAATGTCCTTCCTTGCCAATGTGGGCCATGAAGAAGGAAAGATCAACTCAACTTCTGTTAGCAAAATGGGCACTTTTTAAATGAAGCACAGCTTGACAGTGCAAATAAAGTGCTATCTCTTGAGTTACTGCAAGTGTTATTTTCAGAAATAGCCGCAATTCTTATATCCAGCGGTCAAACATACAAGGATTTAGAGGATCAAAACTGAATGGAAACAGCATTCAGAAATCTAGATGAAGGACTTCCCTGGTGGTGCAATGGTTGGGATTCTGCCTGCCAGTGTTGGGGACTCGGGTTTGAGCCCTGGTCCGGGAAGATCCTACATGCTGCAGAGCAACTCAGCCCATGCACCACAATGACTGAGCCTGTGGTCTAGAGCCCGTGAGCCACAACTACTGAGCCCACATGCTGCAACTATTGAAGTCCACGTGCCTAGAGCCCGTGCTCCACAGCAAGAGAAGCCTCCACAATGAGAAGCCAGTGCACCGCAAAAAAGAGTAGCCTCTGTTCAACGCAACCAGAGAAAACCCACACAGTGACGAAGACCCAACGCAGGCAACAATAAATAAATAAATTTATTTAAAAAAAAATCTAGATGGAATCTCCAGTTCTTGGAGCTGGCCACTTAATTTAAAAGTAGCAACATTCACATTGTTAAAGTGGAAGTTAAGGGAAGTTGAGCAGAGAAGTCCACCATCTTGGTAAGAGTCAGTCTGGGTAACAACAGAGTTGCTGGGTCTTGACCCCACTTCTCCGACTCCTGCTTTAAGTGCTCTGGCAATCTCTGCCTTGCCTGTGGTCCCTGGGACACACTGTGGCAGAGGCCCTTGTGAGTATTTCAGGGAATTGTTAGACCAGGCTAACCCATTCATGCCTCATCTTGGCTGGAGGACAGCTTTAGGAGGAGGTGTGAATTTCCTCCTTGGCTGGGAATTGCTATCCATGGACCTCTTGGAAGAAGAGAAATACCTACTCTTTTCTACTCTAATCCTCTAGGGGGCACTTGGAAAGACTTTAATTTTCATTCCTAGGAAGCTACATTGTTCTGCCATTTTGAATATATACAGGAGAGTTTTTATTATTCCCTTAATATACCTGTTATTAATAGTTACATAGAGCACGTCTAGTGGACAATTGTATTATTTTAATAACATAATTGTAGCTTTGTTATTATAGCACACACCTGTTTTCTTAAAATGATGCCATCTTTTCATAAGGTTTTATTATTCATTTCCTGGGGATATTCAATTCATCTGTCTAAATCCAGGACACCCTCACCATCTCTAGGACATCCCCCTAAGGTTGTTATCCAGGACTGGTTGCCTTCTCGTCTCTGTTCCAACCACTGTTTAGGACTGATATCTGTGATGACTATGGGTTTACATGACTTTTCTCCTAGGAAACTAGATACTGAGCATAAGCAGACTGTCTTTAACCATCACAGCCTCAGGGATGCCACAGTAATCAGCCCTGACTACATCTTCGTTCCACTAGAACTGACTGTTTAATCAAGTTCTGCAACTGGGTCCACTGCTGATGTTATTACAATAACCAGCATGCTCAAATGTTGTCCTCGTCTCAGAGGCTGGCTCCCAAAACCACCAATTCAATATCTGATTTTTTATTTAAAATCTTTCATTTGCTGGAAAATGAAAAATTTCCAGCTTACACAGATGAGTGTGGAACCCAATGTTCAAGAAATAGTTTATATTAACAGCCTGAAACGCTGGGCTGGCAAGACATACCAAGTGCAGCTTTTGGAATGTGCTTCTGCTTCTAAAAGGGACAACCCACACACACCTGGGTGGTCCCTTCCACATGTAACAGCTTAGACTTTGAGATCTCCTGCAACATTTGGAGCCCTCTTTTAAAAGGACTGTAAAATGAATGCTTGGCCCATACATTTCATGGGCCACTTGGCAAGAGCCAATTGTCTGCCATAAATGGGTCCTGTTATTCCAGTGCCTGTTGAGGGTCAACTTTCCCCTTAAGAAACACTCCAATCCCTAGTTAATGACTCCCCACAGACCGGGTGGTAGAGAGAGCTTTCTTTGGGAATCTCCATCTTCCTAATTCTCAAGAAGGCCTGTATTCAGGAAGTCATTGCTTATCCCTGAGTCATTTGCAGTGGAATGCAATTATGCTTAGCTTACTTGGCAGTAAATTTGATTTTGGCAAGAAAAGATGGGTTTCCATGAAGTTTCACTACTAATATTAGTACTGTTACTACCAATATAATATAGTAATAATACAGATTGCCATAAGATTGCCTACTGCATGCCAAGCCCTGTGTGCTTTATCACAAGTAGGAAGAAGATGTTCTTATCTTTTGCAATTTATACAGAGAGAAACTGAAGTTTAGGAAAGTTAAATACCTTAACAGGAGTCATGTAGCTAGCAAGAATGAGGGCTAGTGTTTGAATCAGAACTATTTACTATAAATATTACATTCCTGACTGTTATGACACACTCCTTACAGATATGGGGGTCTCAGACACAATCCGAGAGACCTAGTGCTGCAAAGATGTGAGTTCTAAACATCAGGCACTAAAATACTACATTCTGCCCCACAATCCTCACCTATGCCAACTGCCACTCACTAAACACATGATGTTGTTGGCCATAAGAGAAACCAGACAAGGAATTACTCAACTACTCAACAAACACACTATTGGAAAAACAGCCTTGGGACTTCCCTGTTGGCTCAGTGGTTAAGAATCCGCCTGCCAATGCAGGGGACACAGGTTCGGTCCCTGGTCTGGGAAGATTCCCACATGCCGCGGAGCAACTAAGCCTGTGTGCCACAACTACTGAAGCCCATGTGCCTAGAGCCTGTGCCCTGCAACAAGAGAAGCCATTGCAATGAGAAGCCTGTGCACTGCAACGAAGAGCAGCCCCTGCTCGCTGCAACTAGAGAAAGCCCGCGTGCATCAATGAAGACCAAACACAGCCAATAATTAATTAATTAATTAATTTTAAGAAACAGCCTTTCTGACAGAGTGGGAGAATGTTATCATTGCCAGCAAAGGGTAAAATCATTTGAAAGATAAAATGGTAATTTACTGCATTTTTCCATGCTTTACAATTTATTATACACTTTCAGATTTGGAGGTAATATGGTAATGTGAACCCTGATATGTAAATCCACTATTTCCAGATTTCTATAGAAAAGATTAGCAGAATATAAACATAGAAGTCACCACCACTGGTAATAAAATGGAGTAATATCTATGCATAGAACATTTTGCTAGAAATAGAACAGATGCGTCTGGATTGGAAAAGGCAGAGAACTGATTCCAATTTCCCTCCTCTAAAAGAAGACATCAGGGAAGAACTCTTAAAACTCCAGTCTCAGAGAAGTAAGTGTTGGCTGGAAGGGAGAGGAGCAGAAAACCTACTCTGTGAGGATTCTGTCCAGAAAAAACAGTGCACTTAAGCAGAAATCCAGAAAGCAAAGCCTCCTCACTTTTCAAAGAGCAGTTTTGGGGATAGGAACCCAATATTTGTTCATGGTTATTTTATGACTCTGTACCCAAAGTCAGACCTGGTAGAATAATCAATGATTATATCGTAAGCACAGTGGGGAGAGATCTCAACGTGTGATGCACGGTGCTCCAGAGTAAGAGATTTTGGAAATCCCACCCCTTCTTTCCCTGAAGGGCATGGGAGGCAGGTGAGTTTCAGAGATGTGCCGCCAGGCAGGATTCCCCCCAAAGCTGTGGAAAGGAGCTAAAAATTTTAGATAAGTTTGAGAAAACCTAAGACTATCAGAGTATTGAGCCACCTCCCCAGATATAGCATGAGGAGGAAACTGCATGCTACTAAGAAGAAACTCTTCATGTGGCTGGACACATGGCCAAAATGGTGTGGAAGAGACAGTGTAGCACTAGCAGAGGGAAGTGCCTGAAGAAGTAATCAGCAGTGATGTTGGTGGCTTCCCACAGCTGCAGTGCAGCAGGCAGTGGTCCAGAAGCTCCTGTAATTCCTGGGGAGGGCAATGTGGAGCAGATGGAAGGGGAGGATGCCAAGTGTTGTGATATCATTCAAAAGAGATAGTAACGAGGTTTGTGGTCAACAACATTGAATATTACAGGCTTGAAGGCCAGGTAGCACTGGTAGCAAAACCAGGGATTTGGCAAGGATAGAGGCCAATGTAAAGACTGATTCAGTCTCCATGTGCAGACATGGAGCCCTACTTCTCCCCAGTGCCACAAGGACACAGAGCCATACTCCCAGCAAGACCCAAACACCACATTGTGAAGAGTAGTGGGGAGGAGAAGAAATAAAGAAAACCCAACATTTGCCCTAAATAAACTGTTTTGAAAAAGAAGAGATTTAGATGTTGCTAAATGGCAGGTTTAAGTAACCCTCTCGGACATCCTCTGTACTCACCAGGGCAGGGAGTTAGAGAAAGATTAGATTAGATGAGTTATTGAAAATAATATAAAGTTTTTCTGAAATTTGTGAAAGTTTGTATGGGGAAATTTCTGTCATAGTCTCACCAAGATCTGAAAGGATATTGAATCAATCTATGTAACCAGCACCAGTACCTATTTCTGAAGGGGTAATAATCTGAGGTATATATTTTTAATTTATGTTGGAAATAAGTATAATCTGCTCCCCTCACTGCCACAGTCACAGAGAACCTAATGAATCCAAGAGAAAATTAACTTGAGAAATTTATGGAGAAATCAGAGAGGGATAAATATATGGAAATTAGGCTAAAGATGAGAGAGTTTTGAGGGAAACAATACAGTCGTCTCTCATGTGGCTGATGTGTACCCACCACTAGCCACATCTTTCCTTCTGCAGTGATTATTTCTGGGATGAGCATGTGATTCAAGTTTACCTGATCTGGGAGATCAGGATTGCTGTTCAGTGACTATGGGAAGATGTGTGTCTGGATGGGAATGAGGAAAACTACAGCCCTGAATTCTGCTGGAAGCCAGCTTGAAACGATGCAAGAAACCAGCCTGGAGTTGAAGGCAACCCAAGGAGGAGTCCAGAGCCAAGGGAACTGACAGAAACACAGGCAGAAACTTTTCCCATTCCTTGCCTGAAGCGTGAGCTCCCTCTGGATTTTTCAGAAACAGAACCAATATATTTGATTTATTGTTTAAGCTAGTTTAAGTTGCACTTTCTGTTATATTCAATTAATACAGAGAGGGAGGAAAGATCAAGAAGATTGAAAACATATTCAACAGGAAACCCAAAAAGAAAACAAAACAGATGCAGTTAATGTAATAATATGAGAAACAGTCAAAGACAACTTAGCTGAACTAAAGTAAAGAAACCTTAGTCAGAAAAAGTTCACTAAGTACTAGCAAAATTAGTTAAAATAATCCTGTGCCTGAGCATTTATTCTCTTCTAATTTCATGGATAAAAAAAATCCCAGAAGCATCCAAGAAAGAAAAAAAGAAACCAAAGGGGAGGGGAAGGGAGAGAGAAAGGAAGTGGGAGCAGGAGGAGGAAAAGGAGGAGAAAACGAGAGGAGTAGAAAAAAAAAGGAAGAAAATTCTAATGGAACAAAAATGTAGGCTGGTATCAAACTTCTTGAAATTGTACCAAAAGACATTTGAAAAGAGTCTAGTTTTAAAGGGAAAAATCATGATAAAAGAATTAGAAGAATCTATGCCTAGATAAATTCTCTACTTGTGTAAGAAACTTACATTTTCATTTATGGAAAAAACCCAAATTATGAAAATAATGAAAGCAGGACATGACAGCTGACTGGAAGATGAGTCCATGTACTGGAATCTGCATAAGAACTTCACAATAAACATTAGTGGGAAAGGATGAAACTCACATTTTTAACCAGAGCTCAGTCTAAATAATTATATTTTGAAAGTTATTAAATAATTGTTAATTATTAAAATAATATTATATTAATATATTATGTTAAATAATTGTGTAAAATGATAACACTTGAATAGTAATCTCAATCTGGATATAAAGTTCCAACATAGAAAAAAACTGAAAAGAAAAAGAGTTCTGAAACAAATAATTTAAATACTTTGTACAGTGTTTCAGAGAATAGAAAAGTAAATTGGGCGGAGGGGGGGAACATTACACATCATAGCTAATACCAAAATCTTACAAAGATATCACAGACAGAGAAAAAAGACTAGGCAATCCTGTTTTTGAATCAGTATGTAATGTTCTAACTAGAATGCTAGAAATAGAACCCAGCAGATAATTCAAAGAAGAATACACACTATGAAAGTTGTGCTAGAGACCACATCATGCATTTGCCAAGTCCCATTTCTTTTTCTACCTGTGAACACAGGTACACTACATTTCCCAGCCTCCTCTGCATCTTAGATGGAGTCATGTGACCATTTCTCACCAGTGGAATGCAAGTGTGGTGGGGAGTGTCACCAACCACAGGGGTGAGTGTTCTGTCCTTCAAGCTCTCTTTTTCCCTGCCACTGGCCAGAGTCAGGGGATTCAGAAAGAACTCTAGGCCCCCCAGATAATGGTGGCACCACCAGCCAAGGAGCTTGTGCTTCTGAGTGACTGAGTAAAGCAGAGCCCCTCATCAACCAGCATTGGACAAACAACAAGAGCAGGAAATAAGACTTTATTGCAGTAAGCCAATCAGAATATGGGATTTTTGCTACAGAAAGTAATCTACACTAACTAATAAAAGCATTTATCCCAACATTTTAAGAATGACTTAATGTAAAATTAATATAATATATTGCAACAGGAAATTAAAGAAGACAAATATATATTTATTTCAATAGATTTGAAGAAAGCATGTAAGATTTAATATCCATTTCTGAGTTAAAGCTACTTTTTAAAAATGTAGAGAAACTATAAATAAATGGATATGTACTTTAAATTGGGAGCGAATACTCACTTGAAAACCATATTAAAACCAACTGTACAACACAATGGTATGGTTTTAGAGATATTTTTAATTAAAGACAAGATAACTAAAGAAAAAGTTCTAGCCATTACATATGGCAGGAAGCTTAAAGGTTGTAACGACTGGAAAGGAGACAAATACATCATCCACATATGCTGAAAACCTATAATAATTAACTGATATATTTTAGTTAATAATAAAATTCGTCCTGGTGGCTAAATACAAAACAAACATACAAAATTCCTGAGAGTTTTTATGCATCAGAAATAATCAATGAGAAAAACCCTATAATGAAGATCCACCTTTAAATAGTAAGGAGAAGGAATAAAGAAGAAAGAAGAGACTTGGGATGAATATAAAGAAATGAGTGTAGGATTTATGTTTGAAATTTTTTTAACTTTATTTAGTGACACAAAATTAAAATGCAATATATTGAGAAACATGACATACTGAATTCTAGTTAAGAAAATGCAATACACAATTTCCAAATCTCCTCAGAGAATCTCCATAATACCGCATCCTGAAGTTTTTTTTTCTGAATATTGGAATTGAGCTGATTATATTTTCTTCTAGTACGTTTTGTGTGTTTTTTCAAAATTTTCTTTACTGAAGATGTATTTTTATCAGAAAAAATTATGCTAAAAAATAAAGAAGAGTTTAGAAGGATAACTATTTCCAAGTAAATAGAAAAGTTTGGGGGAAATACTATTCCTGACCTGGCTGAGTTCTGTTCTGATTCCGCTCCACAACCAAGCAACATTGTCCCAATGTCTTCAGGAACTTCTCCTAGGCGTGAGGGTGCTCCCCTCTTGGCTCTGGCCCCTTGACTCTACTATTGCCTTGTAGCCTTCCTGGGATTTTTACTCCCTTTCCCTGATCGAAGGAGGTTCAGCGTTCTGTTCTTTAAGAATGCTTTGAATTCCGATATGTCCTTAATTCTATGTTCACCACACCGTCACGTCCAGTCCTACTGCACCAGGCCAGGCTCTGCCAGCCTTTCCAAGAGAATCGCTTCATTTCATTAAAAAAAAAAAGAGAGAAGGAAGGAGCAGCTGGAACAGGGAGTACTTTGCTCCTGCCCAGATCTCAGGACACTTTCACATTTGGTTGCAGAGGGATTCTGACTACCCTTTGGCCAAAATAGGCTTTTACTCTGAACACCCCAAATTTCTTTCAGAGGAATGCTTAAAGACGAATCATTCCGATTTCTGGGAAAAATCCTCCATGGCCCCTAAACACACTTACCTTGCCATCAACACTGGTATGTGTTGGCCCTGGGAAGCATCCCCACAATAAGTAATTATTTCACTAAGGGTTGAACAAAGCCATGATTTCGATTCTCAGCTACATTTCATCATGTGAATTGCCTGGATTACTTTAGTGCTCTGCTGAGACTAGATGATCCAAAAAGCAACTGAATTAGGCATCAGAATAAATTCCATTGTGATTTAGTATTATATTTTAATTAAGTTTGACTTGAATATATGTCTTTGGCATGGTGATATACTCCAATGGCCTTTTCATAGAATTAGTCATTTTAAGAATGCAGAAGGAATACAATTTTTGACCCACCCTCTTTATTTTCCAAATGAGTTGACTATGGCTTGGAGAGGTTAAGTAACTTTCCTGAGTCACACAATGAGTGACAAGCCCAACTCTGTGATATTAAAGGTCTGTCCCATTAGTGAAGAAGGGGCTTTGTAAGTCATGGGCAATGGGAACATCACAGCCAACAAGGTTATGAGGTTGCCAGAGTCCCAGCCCTGAAACACTTGGCATGGTGCCGCCCATTCAGCATAGCTTGGACCCCTCTTCTCTTTAGCTCCAGGCTTGGGGCCTGGGCTCTAGATTGCTGCTAAATTTCGATGGTGAGATTAAACCCCAGGCCTTCTAATTTTCAGGGCACAGTTATCTCTTTACACCACACTCTTACCTTTAATAATACTGGTTATAGAATTGAACCTCTGGCATGTGGCTTTCAAGAGGCCAGGGCTTCATGAGTTAGAAATAATTCAATAAGAGTCTCCTCTGATTATTAATCTAGGGTTTTATTTCCTCTTATAGCTGAAACTATAATTAAAATAAAATGTAGGCTCTTAGGACAGGTTTCTTTGTATTCACAAAGAGGAAGGTCAACAGTCCCTCCCAAAACAGCTCCTCAGGGAAAGATGGGAATCCTGCAAGGGTGGGACTGCAAGCCCAAAGGCATAGATTGACCTGGGGCCACGTTCAATAACTGTGCAACACAAAGCAGGATGTGGGTGGGCCCATCACAATGCCCAACGAAGCCCACTTAGGCCAGGTCTCCAGCTGGTGGAGTTGAGGGTTGCTCTAAGAGGCCCTGCCAGCCCTGCCCATGCACACACTGGGAAGTGGGAGATGTCAGTAAAGACTTGGGAGGACCATCTCAGTGGAAACCATTTAGGCCTTCATGACTCATGTTTGGAACCTGGAATATTCACCCACTGCTCATAGACATATTTCAGTGCCCTGTTGGGACCTGGAATTTTACACAAAAGATCTCCTGGCTCTGCTTCTAGCCATCTGTGTGACCCACCTGAGCCAGTCTTCTCCTAGTCTCAGTGCCTTTCAGTTCTTATTCTGCTGCCTAAAATAACAACAGTAAGGCCTCCAGAGCTCTTTATTAAAATGCAAACACTACAAGAAGGGTTATAATGCACCAAGACATTGGCTGGAACCTTAAGTTGGTGTTAGTTAAGAGCATAAGAGTTTTGTGAACTGCATGGTGTGAGGAGGGGGGTGCTGACAGAAAGCCTGGAAGTGAAAACCAGCTACTTCTCAGTGTCTTGGACGAGAACATTGACACCAGGCTGATTGCATTTGTAGACACGTCAAAGCAGGGAGAGGGAGACAATGCAGTGGACGACAGAACAGATACAAAATGGGGTCTGTGGACTGAATAGAAGCTCTGAATATAAGATGACATAATTCCAGTAGCTAGAGGGACTCCCCCAACACAGAGATGTGTGTCAAATATCATGGATGAGGACTACCCTGAAGAAAAAGAAGATAAAACAACTGTTTTTTACCCACACTAGTCAGACCTAGGCTGAGACTGATACGTTAAAAATACCTCCCCTTCCCCCCTCCACACCCCAAAAAGGCTGAGAAGTACACAGAAACAGGGCATGAAGAAAATCAAAAAGTTTAATTTTGAAACTAAAATACTCAGAAAACATGAAACCGGGTAGCTGAACTATTGCTACATGGAAGAGGGTTTAGACGATAATTAGCCAGTGAACCATTGGTTCATGTACTGCCCTCCCCGCCCTTGTGTCCAGACGTGCCTGAGGGACCCCATTTCTCTCTCCCTCTGAGCCACGAGGTAGCCTCCTTGCCTTCAGCATCAGACTGCAGACAACCACAGCCAAATCAGTAGAAACCAAGATAAAACTCAGCTGCCATTCTGAGATCAGCAGTATCTTTGGAAGTAACGGGGAAGAACCAGTATCAAAGGAGAAATTCTACGGAGGGACAGATTTTATTCAACACAGGAAGAACTTTTTTAAAAAAAAAGAACAATTAGAATCACTCAACTATGGAATGAGTCTACTTTGTGAAGTAAGCAATCTTCTATCACTTTAATTTTTTTAAGCAGAGGTGGTTTAATCATTTGTCAGAGAGGACTCTGTGTGGGTAGGGCATTGAAATATGACCATCAAGGCTCCTTCCGGACTACAGTGCCTGTGATTAAAAAGAAGAAAATACAATCTGCTGTAATCCCTCCCACTCAGAGGTCCACTCCTCTGGAAACAGTAAAGGTCTCCAGATCTATGAAGTTTGCAGACACCAGATGATATTCTCATCCAAGAGGATGACACAGTTGAAGGAGGACCCCTGATGAAGCCCTTAGAGAAGAGAAAGTCAAAATATAGAAAGGAAGGTGACTCAGTGTGTTCCGGCTTCTTCTGAGCAGTGAGGAGAATGAGACCATTTAAATTCAAGAGACCACTTGATTAAAATTAGCTGATGTTTCAGTGCTTTTTCATTCACCAGCACTCGGCTGAGCACTTCATCCTCACTAGGAGCCTCAATGCGGACACCAGTGGCGCCATAACTTACAAATGAGGGAACTAAGGCAGCAAAATCGGTTGTTGGACACGGGTCTGGCTGATGCTAGGGCACCTTCTGGTGGTAGGAGCCGCAAATGAAATCCTGCAAAGCCCTGGTGTTAGAAGGAGCTGAATATAATAGACAGATGACTCAGTAGATGCCAGATTTAGAAGAGTGGATTTGAGGTTGCCACAACCATCTCTTTCTGTCCTATAAACTACTTCATTTGTTCAATCACAACAACCTGTAACAACCTTGTGGGGTTCGCATCTCTGTCTGTGGGACCCGTACCTGCTTCCTCTATATCAGGAGATGGACTCTGCTACACTCAGGTTCCCAGAGGCTACTGGATTGGGAGCCCCAGGGATTATGCCAACCTCGTGGGATTCACATCTCTGTCCACAGATTCCAGCCCATGACAGGATCCATAGCAAGTGTGAGAAGTCAAAAGAACAGATGGGAGTCTGGCCAGATGATTGTCCACACTGGCTGCACGTGAACTTCACAGGGGTGAACTTTTGAAGATATCCAGGCCAGGGCGTCACCTACAGGTGGTGTATTTTTTTGTAGCTTGTCAGATACTTCCAAAGCGCAGAACTGCCACAGACTAGTCCAGCCGGACTGTGGAGAGTTTGTTCTTTAGCTCCAGCCCGGTTTTACTCACCTAAGTCTGCAGAAGCTTCTAACTTTGCATATAGAAGAGGAAGGAAGAAGGCACCAATTAAACAAATGAAAGAAGGAAGGCAGTATGATTTTAACATGTATTTTTAACATTACCTATTGCATCTTAAAATTTGGAAAGAACCTGTGCTTGAGGATTGGAGCCATTGTTCACTCACATTCCTCTTATTAACAGAGTCTATCTGGTTTGGGACCCTGAACTGGTCAGCAAAAATTAATTTCCTGTCGGTAAGATTAAAAAAACATTTTTTAAAAGAAATAAAATTTCATGTTCATTTTAATAATCTCACTGGATCTTCAAGGCCTCTGAATGTCAAATGCCTGCTGAAAACTGATACTCCTCATTTTGGAGAAACCAAGTTCCCCTGAAGGAATAGACTTTTGGCAAGTTTGACTTTATTATATTTTTCCAGAAAATAAAAGTTAAGATGAATATGAGTAGAGATGGCCTAAAACAAGTCAGAGACCTGAACTCTGGGCTCCTGAACCTGCATTCTGGTCATTTTTCTGTGAACTTGCCCAAACCACAGGATCCCTTGGGACTCTAGTCCCCTATATAAAATGAGGAGAAGCTGGAAGAAGTTGCAGTCGGGCCCTTCCAACTTTGACATCATCAGATTATGAAGCACAATGAGGAAATCAGACAAGTGATCAGCACAGTCTATAAGGCATTTTGCAAAGTGGGACGGGGGGAACCTCTTTGGATTTGGAGTCAAAATAACTTGTTTCTGGCCAAGGCTAGGCGACACTGAGCAAATTTGGTTCTATTTTGTGCATCAATTCAATCACATACATGGAGTATGTGAGTGTGTGAAACTAACTACAAGCTCTTTTGAAACTTAATGAGTAGAGACCTGATATTCCTTTAAGAAGTTCAAGTTGCTTCCTGCTTCCTAAATGCACATGTGAGAGTTTGCTCTTTTGTTGAGGAAAGCCCTCGGTTTGGGGTGAACCTAGACTCATCATTAACTTGAACGTAGATGTCGAGACAGGTTCCCGTGCAGGTTCCTATTTGGCAGAGAAAACCTGGTGCTGTATTTCTGAAGACCTTTTACTTTTTAGGAAAAAAATTTTGGGGGTCTCTATGATGCAAGATTATTGCTTCTCTTTTTTCAAGAGTAGGCAAGTGTGTGCCTGTGTGTGTGCACTTGAGTAATCACGTGCTTATGTTCATGCAGGCAGAAAACCTGGGGAAGTGGACCGCACATCAGATGTGCAGGCCTGGGCACCGCGTTTGCTCCAGCATGAGGTCAGACCAAAAACAAGTGTACCCAGTGTGCTGCACCACCCTTCACACAAGACTATTATCAGTCTCCAGGTAAAGGTATTTAAAACTGAGTAATTCCAAATATGCTATTTTTGGACCGTTAGGTTCTTAGTATAAAGTGTACAAGATCACATTCCTGTCGTCAAAGAAGAAAATTTTTTTCCGAAGTGGATATTCCCTGTGCCAATCACTTTAGCTAATCTATGCTCTTTTGTCAAGTGCAAGGGAGTCGCTTATTTATTGGAAGTTACTTTTGACTGTGATACCAAGAGCCCAGGAGGAAGTTGCAATGCTACAAAAGTCAGTGGTTACTAAAGCAACCTGGAACTGAGCTCAGTCTGTGGCTACGCCTTATACCAACATCAGAGGACTTTCTTGGCAGTTAAGATGCTGCCAGGGAAACTGATTGACAACGTGTTTTCTCCTAACTCCCGCACATCCATATGACACCAATAGCCCCAACTGGTGGCTGGTCCAATGGCAGCCCTTCGTAGCTGGACCTAGAAACCCCCAGGCCTTGGTGGATTTATGACTCATGAAAACAGGGGCTAGAATTTGTTCATAGGGTTTCATTTTAATATGCCTTTCCCTGGAACTGTTCATCGCCAAGTCTCCTCATTTTCTCTGTGTGAAAGGAGGTGCCACTGCTCAGGAGACTTTAACACAAAGTGTGGGACCCGTACCTGCTTCCTCTATATCAGGAGATGGACTCTGCTACACTCAGGTTCCCAGAGGCTACTGGATTGGGAGCCCCAGTGATTATGCCAGGAATCACCTTCGGAAGCCAATTCTCTTTCCAGAGTACACTGCTTGGGAAACAGCGTAATTTGAAAAATGTGATCACTTTTAAACCTAGTTGGGTTATCTTAGCCTTAATATAAAGATGACTTGTAAAACATCTGTGCTTCATATGGACAAAGCCAGGGAAAAATCCAGCTAGGAGCTACATTCTTTTCACACCTGCAACTAAAACGCTCTACTATTATGCTCTCTCTTGGGAAGAATCCATCCATATGGCCAACACGGGAGAATTAAATAAAATATGTTGCACCTTCTTTTCCTATTATGCACTTTATTTTCTTTAAGGCTCCATATACCTCATCCTCATGATTTATTTAATGTCCTCCATATTTCTCAAAAGCAGACAGCACTGTGGTATATTTTATCTCTCCATTAGATGGATAAGGAAACTGGGACATACAGACTGACAATTACCTCTCTCAACACGATTCAAGTGATCTGAGATAAGATCCCTACAGGCTCTCTTCCTCTCAGGACAGTTGCTCCATCCACTTCAATGTCAAATACAGTCACATGCGCATAGAATCAAAAGATAGGAACCACAGTTTCATATTATGCAATAAATATATGTTTTCTAGCAGAATACTAGCTCAGCAGTTATGAGTGAACAAGCTTGTCTTCAAATTAATTCATACAAAATCAGTTTTATTGCATTCATGAACCCTTGCCATAAACCTATAAGATACAAGTAATTTTTTCAAAACAATCACAAAGTGCAGAATCGAGTTGTTTAAAGACATCCCCATTACCTGTTAAATGTCCAGATGACGGAGTTCAAAGATAGAGCCCTCAGATCTTCACACACAAGCAACTGCCTATAATCTAAAGAACTTACTAGGTAATAAATATTTCCACAGAATTTATTTACTTTTCTTTCATGGAAAACTTTGAAGAAGAAACTTTATCAGTATCCAAACTAACAATTAGCATTAGATGACAATATTTATTGAGCACTTCCTGTGTGCTGGACACTCTGCTCAATACTTTGCATTAATAACCTCATTTCTTCCTCATGATAATCATATAGGTGTTTGGGGCAAGTGGGGTTGCACTCTGGGAATAAGTTGCATGAGATCCTAGAGCTAGGAGAGCTAGGATTTGACACTAGACACATCCAATTTACCTTAACCTCTAGACCTGCACTTCTAATACAATCGCTATGACCCACGTAGATATTTAAATTTAAATTTAACTTAAGGGACTTCCCTGGCAGTCCAGTGGTTAAGACTCAATGCTTCCACTGCAGGGGGCACGGGTTCCATCCTGGTCGCGGAACTAAGATCCCACATGCCGAGATAAATAAATAAACAAACAAACAAACAAATAAATTTAACTTAAAAATTCAGTTCGTCGGTCACACTAGCCACATTTCAAGTGCTCAAAAACCACATGAAGCCAACAGTGACCATATTAACAGTGCAGGTATAACACCCTCTCCAGCAGCTCCACCAGACAGGCCTGAATACTCGTTTTCTTAGCGACTGCTGCAATTTAAAGAGAATCACCATCTGTCTCCAAATTTCCTCACTTCTTTTTTGGGGGGGCGAGGGGGTAGGAAGGGGGTTGTATGGTGTAAATTTTGGAAATGAACACATTGACAAATCCCAATCCTTCCTGTCCTGTAAGACCAAATACCACTTAACTGTTATATCCTCTATGATATTTCCCCAAATTCCCTCCACTTCAACCAGAGGAGAGGAGAGGTGGGGAATGGGAACTACTGTGTATGGAGTTCCAATATGGACGCATACGATCTCCTTTAATCTCTTCAATGGTATACATGAGAGCATATTATTATCCCCAATTTCCCATGAGGAAAAGAACTTGAATTATTTGTTCAAATTCCCAAATACAGCACGACCCTTATAGCACAATGAGTATTACCATTGAAAAGCCAAGTCTTCTTCATCCTTTTCCCCTCCTCAGTGCACACCTAGGTAACGTACAACATGTGAGACTTGCTCCCAGGTTGTTACTCAGAATTATAGGGAATAACGGAAAGTATATTGAAACACTTATAAGCAGAAATAGCATTACTATAGGGATAACTGTTCTAATAAATTAAAAGGTAAATTATTTGTGAACTTTTGCATTTTCTGTATAGTCTGGGCTGGAAGCCGCAAACTTGAATGCCAAGAAAGATTGTGCAGAAAAGGTAGATGAATGAAACAGATGACTGTGGGCCCTTGCTTGGACCAGTAGCAACAGTATCGCCTGGGAACTTACTAGAAATGCAAATTATCGGGCTCTTCACCTGGATCATTAAATCAAAACCCTGGGGTGGATCCTGCAATCTATGCTTTAGCAAGCCCTGCAGGTAATTCTGATTCAAGCTAAAATTTGAGTGCCCCTGCTTTAAGCAGTAGGAATTGGTAGTATGATGAGTGGACAATGTATAACCCCTCTACCCAGATGCAACCACTCATTGCCTGATTGGAATGAAGGTCTAGTGTGGCCAGACCTGCCTAGAATTCGAATGTCCTAGATGGGAGTGGAAGGGGAGGATGACTATATGAATTAAGAAGTATATTGTAACTTGGAGGCTAATGATACTGTGCTACTGTATTTCTGTACAATATTTTTAGAAGGTAAATGGTATACAGATTAATGCTAATTTTTTTATTTTATCATTATCTCTAATATTTTAAAACATACCATCTTAATAGTATCACAGCAATTCTTGGTCTCCTTTAAAATCTCTTTCTACATCTAGATTCTGTTCCAAAGTTACTTATTTTTAGTACATTGTTTTCCGGACTCCAATAGCACCCATCAGAAGTCACAGATTATTTTGTTATAAGATATAAAAAATAGGTCATATTCGAACAACACTAAATATTTAATAAAATCACCTGTATCACTAAAATTTCTCACAGAAATTCTACGAAGTGATGTCCTGAAAAAGAGTGGTGGGAATTTCTGTTTCTCAGCTAAAGTAGTGCTGCTATGAAACAATAAAGTAAAAACAGTTTGCTGTGTGTTTGGCGCCCCCTAGAT
Organism: Delphinus delphis; assembly: GCF_949987515.2. Taxonomy (NCBI): domain Eukaryota; kingdom Metazoa; phylum Chordata; class Mammalia; order Artiodactyla; family Delphinidae; genus Delphinus; species Delphinus delphis. The sequence continues at coordinate 44,997,856 of NC_082698.1, forward strand.
TAGAAATCATTTAATTTTTTACTTTCATTAAAACTATGGATTTCTCAATACTTTCAATTTTGTACATAAACTGAAACTTTATTAGTATTTTTAAGGAGCTATGTTTCAAATTGTACTAATGTGATTGGACTACATAAGAGTTTTTCTTTCATAAAAATTTTATAAAATGTTTCCAGTCTACAAAAGATAAAGAATAAGAAAATAGATATTTATGTATTAACCATTCAGATTTTTAAAATTTATTTTTATATTTTTTAATTTTTTTTGCTGCGTTGGGTCTTCTTTGCTGTGCATGGGCTTTCTCTAGTTGCGGAGATCGGGGGATACTCTTCATTGCAGTGCACGGGCTTCTCATTGTGGTGGCTTCTCTTCTTGCGGAGCATGGGCTCTAGGCGGGTGGGCTTCAGTAGTTGTGGCATGCAGCCTCAGTAGTTGTGGCTCACAGGCACTAGAGCGCAGGCTCAGTAGTTGTGGCGCACGGGCTTAGTCGCTCCGCGGGATGTGGGATCTTCCCGGACAAGGGCTCGAACCCGTGTCCCCTGCACTGGCAGGAAGATTCTTTTTTTTCTTTTTTTTAACATCTTTATTGGAGTATAATTGCTTTACAATGGTGTGTTAGTTTCTGCTTTATAACAAAGTGAATCAGTTATACATATACATATGTTCCCATATCTCTTCCCTCTTGCGTCTTCCTCCCTCCCACCCTCCCTATCCCATCCCTCTAGGTGGTCACAAAACAACGAGCTGATCTCCCTGTGCTATGTGGCTGCTTCCAACGAGCTATCTATTTTACGTTTGGTAGTATATATATGTCCATGCCACTCTCTCACTTTGTCACAGCTTACCCTTCCCCTCCCCATATCCTCAAGTCCATTCTCTAGTAGGTCTGTGTCTTTGTTCCCATCTTGTCCCTGGTTCTTCAGGACCTTTTTTTTTTTTTTTTAGATTCCATATATCTGTGTTAGCATATGGTATTTGTTTTTCTCTTTCTGACTTACTTCACTCTGTATGACAGTCTCTAGGTCCATCCACCTCACTACAAATAACTCAATTTCGTTTCTTTTTATGGCTGAGTAATATTCCATTGTATATATGTACCACATCTTCTTTATCCATTCAACTGTTGATGGACACTTAGGTTGCTTCCATGTCCTGGCTATTGTAAATAGAGCTGCAATGAACATTGTGGTACATGACTCTTTTTGAATTATGGTTTTCTCAGGGTATATGTCCAGTTGTGGGATTGCTGGATTATGTGGTAGTTCTATTCTTAGTTTTTTAAGGAACCTCCATACTGTTCTCCATAGTGGCTGTATCAATTTTCATTCCCACCAACAATGCATGTGGGCCCCCTTTTCTCCACACCCTCTCCAGCATTTATTGTTTCTAGATTTTTTGATGATGGCCATTCTGACTGGTGTGAGGTGATACCTCATTGTAGTTTTGATTTGCATTTCTCTAATGATTCGTGATGTTGAGCATCCTTTCATGTGTTTATTGGCAATCTGTATATCTTCTTTGGAGAAATGTCTATTTAGTTCTTCTGCCCGTTTTCAGATTGGGTTTTTTGTTATTTTGATATTGAGCTGCATGAGCTCTTGTAAATTTTGGAGATTAATCCTTTGTCAGTTGCTTCATTTGCAAATATTTTCTCCCATTCTGAGGTTTGTCTTTTGGTCTTGTTTATTGTTTCCTTTGCTGTGCAAAAGCTTTGAAGTTTCATTAGACCCCATTTGTTTATTTTTGTTTTTATTTCCATTTCTTTAGGAGGTGGGTCAAAAAGGACCTTGCTGTGATTTATGTCATAGAGTGTTCTGCCTATGTTTTCCTCTAAGAATTTGATAGTGTCTGGCCTTACATTTAGGTCTTTAATCCATTTTGAGTTTATTTTTGTGTATGGTGTTAGGGAGTGTTCTAATTTCATTCTTTTACATGTAGCTGTTAGTTTTCCCAGCACCACTTATTGAAGAGGCTGTCTTTTCTCCACTGTATATTCTTGCCTCCTTTTTCAAAGATAAGGTGACCATATGTGTGTGGATTTATCTCTGGGCTTTCTATCCTGTTCCATTGATCTATATTTCTGTTTTTGTGCCAGTACCATACTGTCTTAATTACTGTAGCTTTGTAGTGTAGTCTGAAGTCAGGGAGGCGGATTCCTCCAACTCCATTTTTCTTTCTCAAGATTGCTTTGGCTATTCGGAGTCTTTTGTGTTTCCATACAAATTGTGAAAATTTTTGTTCTAGTTCTGTGAAAAGTGCTAGTGGTAGTTTGATAGGGATTGCATTGAATCTGTAGATTGCTTTGGGTAGTAGAGTCATTTTCACAATGTTGATTCTTCCAATCCAAGAACATGGTGTATCTCTCCATCTCTTTGTATCATCTTTAATTTCTTTCATCAGTGTCTTATAATTTTCTGCATACAGGTTTTTTTGTCTCCTTAGGTAGGTTTATTCCTAGATATTTTACTCTTTTTGCTGCAGTGGTAAATAGGAGTGTTTTCTTAATTTCACTTTCAGATTTTTCATCATTAGTGTATAGGAATGCTAGTGATTTCTGTGCATTGATTTTGTATCCTGCTACTTCACCAAATTCATTGATTAGCTCTAGTAGTTTTCTGGTAGCATCTTTAGGATTCTCTATGTATAGTATCATGTCATCTGTAAACAGTGACAGTTTTACTTCTTCTTTCCCGATTTGGATTCCTTTTATTTCTTTTTCTTCTCTGATTGCTGTGGCTAAAGCTTCCAAAACTATGTTGAGTAATAGTGGTGAGAGTTGGCAACCTTGTCTTGTTCCTGATCTTAGTGGAAATGGTTTCAGTTTTTCACCATTGAGGACGATGTTGGCTGTGGGTTTGTCATATATGGCCTTTATTATGTTGAGGAAAGTTCCCTCTATGCCTACTTTCTGGAGGGTTTTTATCATAAATGGTGTTGAATTTTGTCAAAAGCTTTTCCTCCATCTATTGAGATGATCATATGGTTTTTCTCCTTCAATTTGTTAATATGGTGTATCACATTGATTGATTTGCATATATTGAAGAATCTTTGCATTCCTGGGATAAACCCCACTTGATCATGGTGTATGATCCTTTTAATGTGCTGTTGGATTCTGTTTGTTAGTATTTTGTTGAGGATTTTTGCATCTATGTTCATCAGTGATATTGGCCTGTAGTTTTCTTTCTTTGTGACATCTCTGCCTGGTTTTGGTATCAGGTGATGGTGGCCTCGTAGAATGAGTTTGGGAGTGTTCCTCCCTCTGCTATATTTTGGAAGAGTTTGAGAAGGATAGGTGTTAGCTCTTCTCTAAATGTTTGATAGGATTTGCCTGTGAAGTCAACCGGTCCCAGGCTTTTGTTTGTTGGAAGATTTTTAATCACAGTTTCAATTTCAGTGCTTGTGATTGGTCTGTTCATATTTTCTATTTCTTCCTGGTTCAGTCTCGGGAGGTTGTGCATTTCTAAGAGTTGTCCATTTCTTCCAGGTTGTCCATTTTATTGGCATAGAGTTGCTTGTAGTAATCTCTCACGATCCTTTGTATTTCTGTAGTGTCAGTTGTTACTTCTCCTTTTTCATTTCTAATTCTATTGATTTGAGTCTTTTCCCTTTTTTTCTTGATGAGTCTGGCTAATGGTTTAGCAATTTTGTTTATCTTCTCAAAGAACAACTGTGCCACCAGGGAAGTCCCAAACCATTCAGATTAATAAACAGAACAATGCAAATATTGTTGAAGTTTTTGTGTACCCATCCTTGCTCTCATTCCTTCCCTTCTCCCAGAGGTAACCACTCTTCCAAATATGTTATTTTTTATTCCTTTTCTTTTTTTATGTTTTACCACATATGTGTATATCTCCAGAATATATCATCCTGTTTTGCATATTTTTAAACATTTTGCAAATAAAATCATTCTGTATGTACATTTCTGAAACCTGCATTTTTACTCACTGTTATGTTTGTGAGCTCTATGGTTGGTGATAATTGTAGATCTAATTAATTTTTTTCATTACTGGAAAATGTTACATGAGAAAGAGTCCACCAACATTTAATCATAAGTTCTTTTGCTGATGGGAATTTTAGCTGGCTCCAATTTTGTGTTCTCAGAAATGGTGGTGCCAGAATTTTATGTTTCTACTGACTACGTGTACAGATGTTTTTCCAAGTTACATAACCTAGAGAAGAATCGCTGGGTTATACAGAGCTATAAATGATTCTTCTCATTAATTAGATATTGCCGTATTGTTTTTCAAGTGCTTATAACAATTTACATTCCTCCTGTAGGGCATGAGTGTTCTTTTTTTAATATTTATTTTCCAATACTTGACACTGTCAGACTTTAAAATATTTTTGTCAGTCTTACAAGTGTGGATTCTTTTTTAAAGAATAAACTTAATGTTTATTACTTATATTCCAGTGAAACTTCTGAGAGCTAAACACAAATTTGACCACAGAAAAACTTTGTAATAAAGTTAGTTTGGTGCTTCTTTACATAAGTGATGGAAAAAATCTTCTCTATTTTTTTAAAAACAACATTAAATTCCTGGTTATAGCACTGTTTGCACACTAATTCAAAACATTCTACACAAAAATTAACATTGTCTATTTTATATTGAGTAAAGTAAATCGAATATATCTTAAATAGTTTAATTCTATGAATATTTTCTTGTCTCCAGGTGATTTAAAAACTTAGAAATGCAAACACCATAGTAAAACAGAAAAGCTATATTCCTATTATGAAAGAAAGGGAAAAAATAGTTTTTGCTCCCTTTATACAGCCTTTCCCCAACCACAGCCATTCAAATCTATCTGTGGATAACCTTTTGGTAAATACCCCCTTTTGCCCACTCCGTTTTCTTAAGGCACTAGAAAGGAAACTAAACATACTCTTATCATATGATCCAACAATTGCACTCCTCAGCATCTACCCAAAGGAACTGAAAATCTTATGTCCATACAAAAACTTGCACATGAATGTTTATAGCAGCTTTACTCAATATTGCCAGAACTTGAAAGCAACAAAAATGTCCCTCAGTAGGTTAATGGATAAATAAATTATGGTACATCCAGAAAATGTAGTGTTATTCAGCGCTAAAAAGAAATGATCTACTGAGCCATGAAAAGATATGGAAGAAACTTAAATGCATATTTCTAAGTGAATGAAGCCAATCCGAAAAGGCTACATACTGTTTGATTCCATCTGTACGACATTCTGGAAAAGGTTAAACTATGGAGACAGTTTAAAAAAATTAGTGGTTGCCAAGTGTTGGGGAGGGGAAGATTGGTGAAGCACCGAGGGTTTTTAGGACAGTGAAAATACTCTCATTTATACCGTAATGATTGATACATGTAATTATCCATTTGTCCAAATCCATAGGATGTACAACATCAAGAGTAAACCTTAATGTAAACTATGGACTCTGGGTGATTATGATGTGTCAACGGAGGTTCATCAATTGTAACAAATACACCACTCTGATGGGGATATCGACAATGGGGGAGGCTATGCTTGTGTGAGAGCAGAGGCGTGTGGAAAACCTGTGTACCTTCCTCTCAATTTTGCTGTGAATCTAAACTGTTCTAAAATTAAAATATTCTTTGAAAACAGGCAAAGTGAGGTAAAAGCAATGCGAATATGGTCAGATGAGAAAAGTATGTATCAAGTGACTTATGGTGAGACTTTTACACGATTATTAAAAAGGAAGAATAAATAAATAATGTGTCAATAAAACAATATGCTAATTTTTAAAACTTTCTTTAAAAATAACCACAAAAAGATGAAGGAATTGCAGTAGAAGTCATCTGGGAATCACCAGCCATGCCTGATATGTGGCCTCTAACTTAGGATGAGAGCTACCTTTTTCTGAGTGTTGAGAAGGGTCTAACAGATGCCGAGATGGAGTGTTTCATGTTGTCCCACAAGTTTCTGAGGCTCTGTCCATTTTTATCAATATTTTAAAATTTATTTTTCACAGCATGCAATTGTAACAAATCAATCAAGTTCACTATTCTACTTCAAATATTATTTTAAATAACCTAATAATTTTTTCATGTCAGCTATTAAAGTTTCCATTAGCTTATTTTTATAATGAATATTTATTTATAGAGCTCTCTTATTTATGGTGTTACTGTCTTTATATTTGCCTTTAATTCTTTAAACATCTTTTTCTTTTCTTTTTATCTTTTGACATATGAGATCTAGAAGTCTTTGCCTGCCCAAAGCAACATCTGGGACCACATAGAGTCACTTTCTACTGACTGCTTTTTTCCCCCCTGAGTCTGGGTCACACTTTCCTGTTTCTTTGCATGCCATACTTTTTTGTAGTTAAAAAAAAAATGGCATATTGAGATAATATATTGTAACAAGTCTGGATTCTGAAACTTTTTTGTCTTAAGAGGGTTTTGTTTGTCTTTTATTGACTTGCCTAGACTTATCTATAGACTCTGCCTCCCTGACTATATGTGGCCACTGATGGCTTCCTATGGGCTGCTCCAGTGTCTGAGTAGCTTAGGGATCAGCCAACAGTGGAGAAGAGTGTGTACTTGAGTGTAAGTCTGTGCTCAAAATGTAAGGCTTCCAGTCTCTGCAATGGATCTGTGTGTGGGAAGGGGGGCACATTCAAAGTTCAGGCAGTTCTCAGGTCTTCCCTGGCTTTTACTTTCCCCTGGGCCCTCTCAGATCTTCCACAACCTGCATGCATAGATTTCCTGTCTTTCAAGCATGTGTGAAACTTATTTAACCCTTCTATGGGTCTCTAATTTCCAAGGTATTACCCTTAAATTTCTAGCTGTTCTGCCACTCAGTGCAACCAGGGCTAACAACCTTATGTTAGCAGAACTATGGATTTTCACCATTTTTTTCCTACTTAGTTTTTTACTTTTACTAACACCATAAACCATGAGTTCTTACCCTTCACTCCAAATCAAGTTATCCACTCACGGCAGCAAATTTACTGGTTTTCATGATCAGTCCTGCCTGGGTAAAACTACTACAACTGAGCTGGTGGCAGGAAGAATGGAAGAAGATTCACAGTTTTTACCCAAAGTTTCAGCAGCTCTTCATGGGTAAATACTTAATTTGCTACTTGCTTTTGGTCAATCTCTAGATGCCTGAAATACTTGTTTTTGATAATTTTATTTAGTTTTAGACTTGGTTTTGTGGGGGAGAAGGTTTGCCATCCTCTTTACCATAGCCAGAAGTCCCACTTGTTTTCATTTATAATATAGATACATTTACTAAATTTTCCTTTATGGTTTGTAATTTTGTGGGTTTTTTAAAAGAAATCCTTCCCTCTCTCCCTTAGGTGTTAAATATGACCTCCTATATTTCTTCTAGATTTACATGACTTTTTTTTACTAACTTAAGTTTTAATTCACTTGGATTTAACTTGTGTACAGCATGGTATAGGTTCTAATTGTATTTTTTTCTTTATGGAGGAGTTATTGTATGTTGGCATATCTCTGGAACAATCAGCATGGTCTCTATTTTGCCAAAATCTTTACAAGTCTTGATAGAGTTTATTCTCTACCTTCTTTTCTTCTCTTTGGCTATTTTTGCCTGTATGCTCTTGCATATAAACCTTAAAAGCAGTTTGTCAAATCCATGTAATGTAATTGCATTATCTATAGATTAATCCTGCAAAAATTTATATTTTAATAATAAATATAATATTTAATAATAATTATGTTGATTTAAATTTTCATATCAATTTTATAGAATTCTGTCTAGCTAGCTGGTGCATGTATAGGAAGATGTCAGTAATGATAATCAGCAACTCTTAATAACAACAATGTCCCTGTATAGAATTTGGCTAACACATTTTAAATTCTTTTTGTATTTTTAAGTTTATTTTCATCTTATTTTTATAGTGAGTAGGTGTTAAATTTTAAAAGAAAAAAATAGTTATTTAAAAAAATGTATTAAGGAGAAAGCAGCTTAGGAGGTAGACTAATTCAGGATCAGTGACCTCTATGATGGGGGTAGAATATGTACATATGGAATTCTTCTGCAGTGTGGCAATGTTCCCAGTCCAATAAGGTAGCCAGTTTTGTGGTCCTGATAAGTCACAATTTTTCTAATTAAAAAGAATTAGATTCAAATGCTGATTCCCTCACTGAGTGTTTTTTCCTTTATTCTTTTGATCTTCAGTTTCCCAGTAGCTTGGGGTCAATAACTTCCAACCCTAGGATTTTTGTCAGTTTTAATGAAATAAAATAATGTAAATCAAAGTCAGTTTGGTTTTACTTAAACCCCCAATTCCGTGCCCTTGGATGTCAAATCCATCCCCACAATTTCTGCTAATGCCTTAAATTTATACTTGTATGGTTCTCCTATGTTCTATTTCTGTTATGTTGTCTCTGTTTTGTCCCCACATAAACCCAAACATGAACTTGCAGTTATTTATGAATTCCCATGCAAATGGGTCATGATTAATTTTATAAAAAATTAGGAGGGGCTCAAGTGCACTGTCTTCTGCCATTTCTGCTGATTCTGCTGCCATTTCTGCTGATTCTCTAGTGTCTAAACTCTGCTCCAAACTCCGTACCACAAGGATTGGCCCAGAAATAGTACATTGGTGCCAACCAAACTAAACAAAACCAAACAAAACAAGCAAAACCAAAATACAAATGAAAATCATCTTGGAAAGTGATTGCTGCTATGAAATGTCATGTGTATATATTCTGTGCATGTGTCAATATCCAGCACAGTGAATGTCTAGACATTAGTTCAGTAAATGTTCACTTTTTTTCTGCTTTGTTGGGTCATCACCTTATAATAGTATGAGAATCAATTTTAAGAACCCATCCTCTTGTAAATGTCTCTTAGCTAAGTTTCAAGGGCCATGCCATGGCCCCCTTTCTCTTTTCATACACCTCATTTTCATCCTGCTGAAGACAGCTAGTGGCAATATCTTAGTGTCAGAGAAGCATAAATCTCTTCTCTGGCCATGTTTTTGAGTCTCAGCTAGCACTTACAGGGACTGAAAAGTGGAAACAGGACTCAGGGTTTACAGAACATGACTACATTTTTGGAGACAGGATTGTGTGGTCTTTGCCTTGCAGCCCGCCTGTTCACCATTAGCCCCCAGTAAAATGAAGTCGTCATGTTTTGTTCATAATGAACCACTGCGGTTGGAACAAAATCTTTTGGGTCCCATCATTCTAAAGAGCTTATTCACCATTGAGGACATCCCTCAGCATGTTTCAATGTTAACAGCTCTCAGGTTCATTTAGAATCCCCTTCTGTGACCTGACAGAGACCCAGGACCCTGCATGCATCCACGGGCTTCTCTTCTTAATGGCCTCTAGACTTAATGGCTCAGTTCTGCAATTGTCCAACTGAGAGTGGAGAGCTCCACCTCTTTCTGGGACCAATAAAATCAGAAAATTATTCTTGCTCCTGGCTTCAAGTTGCAAAACAACTACTTTCTATAGTTGTCTACTAGGTCTGCTGTGTCCCACTGCGATGTAATCATTGTTTATAATCTTTACAACAGATTCATGAGATTGGTCTTATTAGAGATCATTTTATAGCTGAAGAAATGGAAGCTTTGAGAGTTTGAAAACCTTGCTCAAAAATACACAGCTAATAAATGATGAGCTAAGATTTAACCCTACTAGAGCTTACTCTCTTTTCACTCACCATGTTCCTGGCAGTGGACATACTGTGAACAAGTGAGCGCTTTGCTTGCCATTTCTAATGGAAGATTGAGGAAGGGATAAGGAGACCCAAGCTCACAGGGCAAATCAGTGGGCGTGCTGGGACCCAAGCCAGCTATAGCAAGAGATTGTTATTTTTGGGAAAGGGCTTGAATTTGGATTCAAACCTCAGCATTTACAAGCAGCTTGATTTGGGGCTAGTCACTTTGTTGGAGTGTCAAAATTCTGTCTTGAAAAATGAGTAGAAGCACATTGGATGCCTCATTAGTTACTATGAGACTAATGAATTGGGATAATTAGAGAAGGCCTGCATGACAGAAAAGTTTCATCTTGTTTGCCAACTTCACTCAGCGGCTGGTGGATAACTTCACTGAGGACTCCGAAGGCCTAGTCAGCGATCAGAAGGAAAAAATGCAACGACTGGTTAGTGACAATGGCCTCATCATGAGAGTGGTAAATGTGGTTTTGTCCTACTTATTTGCTCTGTTGATTTAAAACAATATTACGTTTCCAGCTGGAGATTAAGGAGGTGCGATAAAACAGCCCAAGATTACACAGCTAATAGGTGGGTGGCAGCGGGTCCAGGACCTCTTAGGGTATCATAAGATTCAACCTCAAAACATGCTCTTGAGAGGTGGAGCCCACAGAACCTTGCAGACAATGTGGATGAATCACATTAGGTCAAGGCAGGTGGCAAAGCACCCCACTTCTAAACCCCCACTAACTCTCTCCAAAGAAGTTTCAAAGCTATTAGTTCATCTGAATTAGGTTGTTCAAAAAGGATAATTATTGCAACCACCTCAAGCTTCATTGTTTACTATTTTGTGTGGGCCACGCCAGAAGGAATGGACTGTTGCCTGAGATTCGATCTCATGAATGTTTTTATGCTTTCCAACTTGATAAGTTTCCCCTCTGATTCCCTAGCTGCTAAAAGCCACCAGCTTCAACTATCACTCCCTTATTGCCTTAACTATATCATCCCGGGTACCAGCAACTTCTTTGGCTTTAATATCTGCATCTGCTTGGATGTTTTCAGAGTACACTGGAAAAAAAAAGAAATAAGAGGAAGAGGGTGGAGGAGAAAATAATGATGATATTAATGGCTGCTATTCATTATTCCCAGTCATTGAAATGATCAGTTTTCTCATTTGCAAAATGATTGAGGCAATAGTATGTACCCCTCATAGGGCTGTTGTAGGGCTAAATGAGGTAGTACATATAAAACACAAGCACCCCTGACTGATATAGGGTAAGATCCCTAAAGTATTAGATAGCATAACTTTATAGGTACTTTATTAATATTTTATACAAGATTATCAGTATTACACTGTTATTATGTTCTTTTTCTTAGAGCGTTATTAAGGTAAATTTATTGTATAAAACTGCATTAACCTAAACTTTAAAATTTGATGAGTTATAACATATGTTTCTTTATATACCATGAAACCATCCTAATGAAAATAATATTTTCTCATACCCCATTGTAATACATGCCTTGTATCACCGTGGCCCAGCACAAACAGTATCATTTTATTTTATTTTTTTTACTTTTTATCTTGGAGATTGGTTGATTTCCAGAACTGGAAACCAAGCCATGTAAGTTCTGAACAGGAGGCCTCAAGGCCTCCACCATAGTGTACTGCTGCTGGGTCATCAATACCACCAACAAGCGAGATACCTAAAGCCTGCTGTAAACTGTAAAGCTCTCACCAGGGCAGAATATTGGTGCTGATGCTGTGATGTACGTTGACGCCTGCTTGCCAGCTGCATGCTGGACTCCTCTGGCTGTGCCTATGGCTAAACATTCTAGGAAAACCTGCTGTGTCCTTTCGGCCTCTGGAACTGTTCCAGGTCCTGCCTCTCACCCTTCACTTTGAACTCACTTTCTCCTCAGCTCCCATCCTGCTGCATCTGAGGCCAGACTTTCTTTATCTAGCCTCCTTCTGATGGGTGACCCTGCTTGGCTGGCCTTGAATGGCTTCTGTTTGGCTCTACCTGAAGGCAGTGTTCTCAGGATGGACACCTCTGCCCCAAGCCTCAGCCCATCTCCTGCCCGAGGCTTCTAGCCTCACCAGCCTCCCTTCACACCATAACTCCCAAGTGCATCCTCCATGTACCTGATTGCATCATGGTCTCCCTATCTGCACCTATGCGTGTGGTCCCTTCTCCACATGAAACACTCTCTGGAATATTCTACCTTCTCTTGACTTAATTTCAATTTCTTTTTGGTCTCAGCAGCTGAACTTGTGAGCCGAGTTGCTGGCCCTGCAAGGGATCCCACAGTGCCCTGCGTTCACCCATACTGTCCACTTGTCAGATTCCATTATGTCACGTCCTGACGATAAAGGAGCAATTGGAGCCAACGGCACTAGGGCGAGAAGAGAAAATAGGCAGTATTGATATCGCGCAGAGTCCTGGGGCTGGGCAGGGCCCAGTAGCCGCCACTGCGTGCAGCCTGCCCTCTGCCAGCCGTGGGGAGGCAGACGGAGGGGCACGATGAGCTGGGCCCGGGCACCGAGGGGTGAGGCGTGGGTGTCCTGGGTTGTTGCAGGAGGGCGGGAGCGGCCACCTGAAGGCCGGGCACTCACACACTGAGAGGCAGCACACGGCTGCCGGGGCGAGGACCCCGGGCCAGGAGGAGGAGGGGCCTGGTCAGAGCCCTTTACCGCCCCTTTGTTGAAGAAAGACAAGTGCCCTGATAGAGAGAACTTCGTGCCGTGGCTAATTACCATCCCGCAGTTCATGTTCCCTGAAATACAGATTTTCGTGATGCTTGGGCCTTTGCAAACTTCCTGCCAGCTGCTAATTTGGATTCTAAAGCCCCTACTTTCCGTCAGCGATCCCACACGATGTTTGGTGCTGATATCCTAGCTGAAGGAGTCAGTGGACCGGTACCAAAACCGTTTGGTATAGATTTCAGTGAAGGAAAACTGTTCTCTGTTCCGTTGCCAACAGGAGTAGCTGGCAAAGAAAGTGATGCTTGGACGGCAGAATCCATCTTTTCCCAGTCTAGAGTTGGAGAACTGGGAGCCAACTTTCTAGTTACTTCCTGTTGTCTTTCCCCAACAGCTAGTTGTTGTCTTAGATCTCTCGCTTCGTCCATTAACCTCTGCACAGAGACCAACAAAGATTCCTTTTCATCAAGTTCACTTTTTAAAAATGCATTTGGTTCAATGGCTTGATTTAGCCTTGTTCAAAGTCTTCCAGTGAAACTACTGTTGCCCTTTTTGCTCACTCCAGGTCATCACCGGCCGGCTCCAGCTCTCTCACATACTTATGTAACTGCTGCTTAAAGGCCCGAGTCTGACTTAAATCTTCTTCTAATACTGAGACCTGCTTGTAGCTCTGTGCATGTTGATGCTCCAGGTTCTCCGTTAGTGCTTCCACTTCATACTTCAGTCTTGCAAGTCTCTGTTTCTTTGTTCAGCCTGTACTGTGCTTCCAACTCTGCTTCTAATTCTCGGCTTCCTTCCTGGAATTCAACTAGCTCATCCCGAGCTTCCTGGAAGCTTTGTTTATACTTCAAGGAAAGTTCCTTCCATTAAGCAGTTTCCTCCATTAAACTTGAAAACTCTGGTATATCTTCCACCCATGATCAAGAAAGCCTCCAATGTGTCAAAAGCGCATGTCCCCCTCTGCTCCACCGACGTCTCGCTCAGCGGGCCTGGCCAGGCCCGCCCAGCTGCCTAGCTCCGCCCCACTCCGCAGCCTTGAGCTCAGCTCCGCGCACCTCCGTGCCCTCTCCTCCCCGACACTCAGGGGCTAAGTGGGTGTCCGAGGCCATTCTGTGACGCACGGAGGCGGGGTTCTGTCACTATTTTTTATTTCAACCATTCTAATAAGTGTGTAGTGATATCGAATTATGGTTTTAATTTGCATATGCCTAATGCCTAATGATTTTAAACATAATGTCATGTACCTATTTGCCGTCTGTATATCCTCTTCAGTGAAGTGTCCGTCCATGTCTTCTGCCCATTTTCTAACTGGGTTTTTTTTCAACTGTTGAGTTTCGAGATTTCTTTATATATTCTAGGAACTAGTCTTTTGTCAGATATATTGTTGACAAATATTTTCTCCCAGTCTTTAACTTGTCTTTTCATCCATCATCATGGGGTCTTTCATTGAACAAATTTTTAAATTTTTGATGATGTACAGTTTATCAATTTTTCCTTTTATGGGTCGTGCTTTTAGTGCCAAGTCTAAAAACTCTTCACCTGGCCCTAGGTCCAGAAGATTTTCTCCTAAGTTTTTTTCCTAAAAATTTAATAGTTTTATCTTCTATATTTAAGTCCACAATTCACTTTGGGTTAATTTACATAAAAGGTATGAGGTTTAGGCTGAGATTCATTTTTTTGCTGATGGATGTACAATGACACCAGCACTAGTTATGGAAAAGGCTATTTTTCTACTACTGAATTGCTTTGGCATCTTTGTTAAAACTCAGCTGGGCTTATTCGTGTGGTTATTTCTGCACTCTCTATTCTGTCCCATTGATCTCTGTGTCTGTTCCTCCACCAGTATCACATTCTCTTGGTTACTGAGCTATTCTTACATTAAAGTTTGTTTGTTTGTTTGTTTTTTAAGAATGTTGTTGTTGGGCTTCCCTGGTGGCGCAGTGGTTGAGAGTCCGCCTGCCGATTCAGGGGACATGGGTTCGTGCCCCGGTCCGGGAAGATCCCACATGTCATGGAGCGGCTGGGCCCGTGAGCCATGGCCACTAAGCCTGCGTGTCCAGAGCCTGTGCTCCACAACAGGAGAGGCCACAGCAGTGAGAGGCCCACACATGGCAAAAAAAAAAAAAAAAAATGTTGTTGTTCTTATGGGGCCTGTACCTTTCCATATAAATTTTAGAATAAAATTCTCTATGCCTAAAAAAATACTGTTGGGATTCTGTTGCGAATTACAGTAAACTTAAACCTCAGTTTGGAGTAAGGCTTTTATTTTGCTGCGTTTCCCTCCAGTTCCTATTATCCATCCTTCAGAGGTTAGTTGCTGGGGCACAGTGTGACCAGAAGGAATAAAACCTGTTCTCCCCCTTGAGGATGTTCTGCTACTACTTCGTTCTGAGCTGGGAGTGGGCTGGCCATGGTAGCCCTGGATCCCAAAGGCAGCACCAACACCTCCCTGTAACCTGCTCACAAAATCTCTCTGGCCCAGCTACAGGCCACCTGTGAGTGACCTGCATCTGGAGTGGCATTGCCTCATCTCTACTTTATCACTCATAATCCTATGTGAGGAGGGGTCTAAGCCCAAGCTTAGACCAAGCTCCTCTTGGCAAGAGCAAAACTTCTGACCCCTAAGTATGGTGTAGAATCAACAAAGGCACCAGCTTTAAATGGGTCACTGGAGCTCAGACAGTGAGTAAATCTGTGGCCACCATGACACAGTGACATAGATGGGGCCCTTCTCTCCATTTTCTTGTCATGATGTAAGTTTTTCCCATTCCTGCGTGAGCCTGGAGAACAAAATTAGTCAGGTAATACTGGGCCATGAGATGATAACAAATTAACTCCTAAATGTCCCTGGCTTAACTCAATGAATATTTCTTTGTTCCTTCCAGAAAGTTGCGTGTGAATCTGGTGGCCTCCTTTTCTGTGGAGCGAAACCATCTGGAAATGTGATTTTGAAGCTTACCAAGCAGGAAAGAGAGAGCTGAAAAGTGAAGCTGAGACTTTATACCACCTCAGCTCAGAGATGATGTACAGCACTCTTGCTGTGGTTCATTGGCCAGATCTAGTCAAATGACCCCGAACTAACCTCAAGAGTCAGGGAAATAAAATTGCTGTGAACGCTACACATCAATAACAACGAAGACCGAAATTCCTTTCACCTGGAGGCAAAATTGAGTTTGATTTAAAAGAGATGAAGTCATCTGACAGTTCCCATGCACACATTGTGGGGGTGATTTTTTACCCACGCCATGTGCTGTAGACTGAGCTGCTTTAAGCTGAGGCACGTGAATGATGCAGCTCGAGTCTGTTTCATGCATGTATCCACACAACATTCCCTTCTCCGCTTTGTCTTCTCTAAAATACTCCGAAGACGGGACAACAGCCAAAAGAAGGATTAGCCCCACATAAAAGTCAGGTTTCAGGTGCTGTCCTCTAGGAGGTGTAAATATCATATTCCAAGACAACGAGGCTGCTGTCTGCTCTACTTCATTACCAAATGCAATTGGTGTCCGTGGACCAGAATCTGAACTTCTGTACATGAAATTCAGTTGCTGGATTATGGCACAATAAATTAATATGTCTTCAAAAGCCTTAACGTGTTCATTTAAGGGCATGCCTGTGTCTTCAAAGAGCCGGGTAGAGTCGCAGCAATCTCAGGTGGCTATTTAGGCAACACTGTTGTTTTCATTATCATTGGAGCTGCTTTCACCTAGTTTTCCTGGGGGTGATTGTTTGGACAAATACGGAAAGACTGAGGAGGGAAATGAAACTTGTATACACGAGGCCTCCCTTGGCTAGAGCTCAGAGGATGACAATCCGCCTACACAAATGAAGGGCCCATTGTCTGGGCTCGTGGAGGTCTTCCATTCCAGAAGCGGAGATTGGTGAGCTGGACAAACTCTAAGTTATTTCCAAATACCATTTCAAGTTTTTCTTAAATATCATTTGTTTGGAACATATCTGTTTTTCTTCCTTTCCTTGAACTTGTTTTTCGGTATTAATATCCCTCAGTGTCCAACACAAAGTTCCCAGCATTGCAATTGCCATTTTGACAGCTGAGGCAGGAGGGAAAAGGGAGCTCTGCCAGGCATTCCTGACTCTCCCTGTCACGACAAACTCTCCGTAGATGGGTTTACTTACAGGTACAGCATCTGAGTAGCCCTAAGTTACATGTCTGAAATAAAAATGTTGTTAGTAATGAAGTGTGACTGCGTTTATCTGAGGGTCAGCTCTGCACCTGACATGAGGGGAGGAGGGGTTTGCCCCCCTCCACTCAAACCTCCAGGGACCTAGGCCAGCAAGGGGCAGTGTCCTAGAACTTAACACGACAAACATCTGCCACAGGCCAGCTCTGAAGTTGTTGGATCTTTAGTGCCAAGTAGTTACATCACGAGGAATCAGTTTGTGAACTTTTCATCCAGATTTCAGTATGCATCAGCCATTGCCAGTTTACCTCTAGTGCTTCTGAAATAGGTGGTGGTGGAGGTGGGGGGTGTGTGTGTGTGTACATGCGTATGCATACATGTGTATATGTATGTTTATGCATATGCACACATGCATCTTTCATGTGTGTGCATAAATGCATTCATGTGCACATGTGTGTGCACGTGAAAATATGTGTATATTCGTATGTGAGTATGCACACATATGTATATATACACAGCGTGTGTGTATTTAACACAAATCAAATGCTTGCTTGGAGTATTTATTTGTTTCCTTTATGTTTCAAGTCCGGAAAGAGCATGTTTCCAATCCTGTGTGCAGAAGGGCTCCATGGAACTTATGAACATATAAATCTGAGGCAAGTGAGTCTGATTGAGGAAGCATATTGACCTTGTGATCAATTCCTTTTGTGATCAGTTCCTTTTGACCCTCAAGGGCACCACATTCCACCAGTGAAACAGAAACTCCGTGGAGTTCTGTCATGTCCCTGGAGACAATGCCCACATCCCCACTCTGAAGGAGGCTGCCCAGTACAACAGGAACAAGGATGTCTTTTTTGGAGATCTGGAAATCGTTACTAAGCTTACATCGATTCTGTTCTCCTCTACAACTAAAAGATCAGTTAGAAAACCATAGAAGGTAATCTCTGGATGTATTCTCTTTGGAGCTCAAGATCCAGTGAAGCTCCTAGGGTGGGATTTGAATAATCACACCCAACTGTAGGATGAGGCAGCCCTGGAAGTAATTGGGAACTCTGGGACTGTGTGGGGTTGAAGGGGCAGATGAGTCTCACAGCGCCCTTCCAATCTTAGGTTTCCTGAGACAAACTATTTTTCTTTGAATTACCTAGGCATATTTGGTGTTTGCAATTGCAAGGGTCTGAGCCCCATTATTTGTGCAATTTGGCCTGGAAATAGAGACCTCAGCACTTCTAGGGTCAGCTGTATGTGAGAGCTGCGGCTCTGCATACCTCATTTCTTCCTGGCCTTCATAAATTTCACTGCTGTCAGCTCCGGTTTTCTTTGTGGGAGCTAACCCAGGCAGTGGCCAGGAAGAGCAGAGTGGGCCAAACTGTCCATTCAAATCTATTTAGCATCTAATACTGAGAAGTAAAGAAACTGAGAGAAAGGGGGAAGGAAGATGAGATGCTCTGGTGGAAACCTGCTAAACATTGAAAGCATTTGGCAGGAGAACCTCAAATAAATCACCAGTGGTCTGAAACTCACAGGGAGACACTTTGGTCCCTGGAAACCTTGGTGGGGTGAGATATAGGGTAGAGAAGCAAGTCAGTTCTCAGGGAACGTGGTGAAAGCACAGACATCCTCAGCGTCCTTACACAAACCTCCTTTCTCTGCACCGCTCAAGTCAGTAATCCACAAATCTCTCATCTGCAAACTTGCTCCTGCACTGCAGAGTTAGAGGGGTCACATAGGGTACCACTGCTTGCTCCCATGGACCGGGGCAGATGCTCCACAACCCTACTGCTGGCCATGCTGCCTCCAGGACCAGCCAGTTCTAGAATCATTCTCCCTGAGTGCAGTGCACCCACTGAATCCAGAGACACATCAGCTGTATGAATAAGTTAGATGATTTCCACTTCTCCCGAAGCACAAATAACCATACTGCCTTGCACTTAAAGACAGGGATAGTAGCAGTAATAACACTAACTAATATTTATTGAATTCTGTATGTTCCTCCCTACATAACTGAATATAATTCACTTTATTAAATACTCATTAAAAACTCTGATTTTCTAGAATCTATCCTTGAGGGTCTAAACAGATTGGGAGGTCTTTATCTCCAGTATACAGTAGCGCTGACCCTGTGTTAGAGTTGTTTAATGAAGACGTGAACACTAGCTAGTTTCCCAATAAAAAACAGCAGGACACCATATTTACTAGCAGTCATATTTAGAAAATAAAAATAAACAAGTGAAATTAATGTTACTATATTTTATTTGGCCCAATGTCTAAAATATTATCATTTCAACACATTATCAATATAGAATTATCAACAGATACTTTACATTCTTTTTTCAGTATTTTGCACTGCATTTACCTTATCTCAATTTAGACTAGTCGCATTTCAAGGGTGGGTAGCCTTTTACGCTTTACAAAGATAATTACACTGGGAGTAGTATTCTAGATGGACAGTTTTATTTTTTCTTTTACTACACAAAAAATGTCATTTCATTGTATTTTGGATTCTCTGGTTTCTGACAAGAAATCTGCTATTATTTATATTGTTGGTCCTATGGATATAATTTTTTCCTCCCATCTGGTAATTTTAGGAATTTCTCTTTTTATCTGGTTATAACAATCGGATTATAAGATCTGTGATTTGATTATCATATGTCTTGATGTGACTTTCCTTGTGTTTCTCCTTAGTTAGGGTTCACTGATTTTACTGGACCACTGGGTTTATAGTTTTCATCAAATCTGTAAAATGTTCTGTCATTTATGTTTTCAAATATTTTTCTGTCCCTCCTTCTAAATCCTTCCCTTATTCAAATTACACATGTTAGACCATTTCATATTGTATCATGTCTCACTTAATCTCTTTTATTAACAGTCTTTATATCCTCTGTGTGCTTACATTTGTATTTTTTATGTTGCTTTGTCTTCAGATCTACTTTTCCTTTATTTTGCAGTGTCAAATATGCAACTATTCCTACCCAGTGAAATTTTCATTTCAAATATTGCGTTTTTCATGCCTAGAATTTCCAGTTCATTCTTTCTTATATCTCCCATATCTCACACCATGATCACATTTTCTTTAAACCCTTGAGCATATTTATAATACTTGCTTTAATGCCCTTACCTGCTAATTCCATCATCTCTGTTATCCTTCCTCAATGATGACATATATTGGTTAATTTTTCTTCTAATGATGAGCTCTATTTTTCTGTTTCTACACATGTATAGTAATTTTTAACATGTATAGTAATTTTTAATTGGGTGTCAGACATTGTGAATTTTGTTTTTTAGTTCTCCAGATTTTCTTGTATTTCTTTAACGAGTGTCCACTTTTTTCTGTAAGGCAGTTAAACTACTTATAGAGTAGCTCAACCCCTTCATGTCTTATTTTTAAAGCTTTTCTAGGTTGGGGCTTGAGGAACTTAGTTTACGCAAGGAATTCGTTAGTCCCATTTCTAGGAGTTGACGCTTCTGAGATCTCTATTAAATGACCCATCTATTCAACAAGATCTTTCCACTCCAGGTAGTGAAAAATGGGGAGATCTCCAAGACCTGTGCAAGCTGTAGGGAATTGTTTATCTTACAAGTTCCCTATAATTATTCCTTTCTGGCAGTTGTGTTTCTGCCTGGACTCATAAAGTTTTGCCATACACACATTTAGACTGGTATTCAGCCAAAGACTCAACGCAGCCTTCTAGAGTTCTTTCACTGTGTAACTCCTTATTTTACGGTACTTTGTTCAACAAATTCTAGCTGACTTAGTCTTCCTGAACTCAAGAGACAACTAGCCTCTGTATGAGTTTTTCCTTCCTATGCTGTTGTCTAGAACTTACTTCCAGCCGGAAGGCCAGGGGGATCACTGGGCTTAGCTCTTTTTTTTTCTCTTTTCTCAGATGTCATAGTCTGGCACTGCCTATTGTCCAGTGTCTAAAAGCAGATGCCTTATATATTTTGCCCAGTTTTCTAGTTTTTTTTAATGGCATAATTAAAGTCACTTCCTCATGGTTGAATGCAGGAGTGGTTTTCTTTAACTCAACCCCCCCCTTTTAAACTTCTTCTAGCAATATCAGTTAAATTATTATTTTGATATGATGATTAAAATGTTATTATACACATTAAAATAAGTATATTTAGTAAAATAATGTCATAATTATTAAAACTATGAATTGGTATTGAATACCAATTGCTATCATCTTGATGCTCACTAGGGACATAAATACCATATTTTAGGAAATTCTATATAAAAATTTTTAAGTTTTTAAAACAAAGTCAGCATTTTATATAATAGCAGAGCCTAAATCAAGGATGAGATGACTCCTGAGTCATTTACTTGAGGGAAAAAACATTTAAGACCAAGAACCAAGAGAAGTGAGAGATAGGATCTGGCCTTTCATATTTTCATCAAGGTAAAGATTAAGGTCTTCTGAATCTGTTCCCTATTTTTATTAGATGAGTTAGGCCAGGTACTAGGGCATAAACCAAGACATGGGGTCTACTATTCCAGGCTTTTGGGATTAGAAGGTAAACCTGTCCTGTGACAGCAAGTGGTATAAACATAAACAGTATCTAATAGAACAATCCTGGACTTTCTAAGAGTTTCAAGAGGAACTTCTGTATTCCTCATGTGATGTGTTTTGTATTCCTCATGTGATGTGTATGTATTCCTTGGGTTTGCCCTTAGTATTTTGGAAAGACTTTTGAATAAATCAGCCTACCTTAGCTATTTTTTAGAGGTTCCAAGGTCTAAGCTTGATCATAAGTGAAAAGATAACATTGGGCCAGCTTCAGGCAAAAGAAAGGATCCCAATAATCAGGTGAGGTTAAGAGCTATGATTGGGACTAAGCAATCACCTATCCTTACCCACTTGAGATATTCCTTGTCTAGCAAGACTTGAAGGGGCTGAGTTAAATTATGAAGCAAGACTTTCCTGTTATTAAGCTTGCATTTGTGTTCTTACAGTGACTTGAGTCTCTTGAATACTCAGATATAAGTTTGTAAGAACAGCATCAAAATGGGCGGAGGGTGCTGTGGTGAAATGTAATGATTAAATGAAGGGAAAAAAACCTATCATCCTAATGAAGAAAGGTTTCAGAGTTAGAAGAAATATGTGAGTTCAACCCCTCATTGATTTCTTTAATCTTCACAACAAAATCCCTCCTAAATATTTCAAGCGTAGGGGAGGTGGAGTGATAAACTAGT
The DNA here is from genome assembly GCF_949987515.2 of Delphinus delphis. Lineage (NCBI taxonomy): Eukaryota > Metazoa > Chordata > Mammalia > Artiodactyla > Delphinidae > Delphinus > Delphinus delphis. Next base: position 45,019,521 of record NC_082698.1, read on the forward strand.
CACAATGTTGTGTAATTTACTAATATTCCTCCCTGAATCTGTTTACAAATAATGCATAGTTCACTGGGTTCCTTTGAGTTTTAAAGGAGTAAATAAAATAGTGTATGGGTTATAGAAGGTATCCAAAGTGTTAATTACCTTTCTTCTTCCTGTCCAATGACAGGAAACTCTCTGCTCTCTGAGGGAATATCCTTTGTTTTTGGATATGGTGTTAGTCTCCTGTTGCTGTCATAACAAATTACCACAAATTGAGGGGTTTAGACAGTATAAATTTATTATTTTATAGTTCTGGAGATCAGAGTTCTGGAGATCAGAGCTATCTTATAGTTCTGTAGGTCAGATCAGATCTCTCTGACCCACTCTTCTGCCTCTCTCTTCCACTTTTAAGGATTCATTTTATTAGACTGGGCTCAACCAGACAATGCAGGATAATCTTTCCATCTCAAGGTCCATAATCTTAATCTTATCGTTGAAGTCCTTTTTTCCGTGTAAGGTAACATACACAGGTTCTAGGGATTAGGTGTGAACATCCTTGGGAGGGGTATTATTCTGCTTACCTGAGATTCCTCTCTGAGAGTTTCATCTACTGATATTACTTGGATTTCTTATAATTCATTTTGTTGCAAAGCAATGTTTTAAAAGCAAGAGTAGTATCCAACACCATCTATTTTGCAACCTGTCAGTTCTTCACTACATTATCAATGTCCCTCTTGAAGTAATAAATTCTATTTTCAGAAATGGGCTACATAATGGATGATGATAACTGCCGTTTACATGAATGTTTATATGTAACACACATAAGCTGATTCAATCTTCACAATATCCCCATAATTATCATTTCATGGATGAGGATGCATCTTAAATATTTAATAAGTGATCGCTATTATTATTATGATTGCTATTATTACTATTATTCATTATTTCAAATGAAATCTTAGAAAACAAGGGTTTTTTTAATAGATTTATTTAATTTATTTATTCATTTATGTTTTGGCTGTGTTGGGTCTTCCGTTGTTGTGCAACGGCTTTCTCTAGTTGCCGAGAATGGGGGCTACTCTTCGTTGCAGTGTGACGTCTTCTCATTGTGGTGGCTTCTCTTGTTGCGGAACACAGGCTCTAGGTGCACAGGCTTCAGTAGTTGTGGTACACGGGCTTCAGTAGTTGTGGCTCACGGGCTCTAGAGCGCAGGCTCAGTAGTTGTGGAGCACGGGCTTAGTTGCTCCGCGGCATGTGGGATCTTCCCGGACCAGGGCTCAAACCTGTGTCCCCTGCATTGGCAGGCAGATTCTTAACCACTGCGCCACCAGGGAAGCCCCAAAACAAGTTATTTTTAATAACAGTAAATTCTAAGTAGCACCATCAATTAACAGTTTTGTCTTCCTAATTTATAAAACAGTAATGGTCACAAAAGTCCTCAAATCTTCCAGTAAATAGGTAAATTTCTCAAAGTTATACAGGCCTGCACTCTTATTTGACAGAATTAGAGCCTTTAGTCTGTTTCTTTCAGAGTTCTAAATCATTCTGTCTGGTGTCCTACTCTTTGGACCTTCCCCTTTACTTTGAGATTTCCTGAGTCCATCTCTCAAGCTGCCTCTTTTGCTCCAGTAATCTCACCTGAATACCCCTTAGTTGTACATATCACAGGATTATCTCTCTTTTTATCTAACAGGTAATAATCATTAGCTTTTTGTTGCGTGAAAATGACTTGAACCCTCTGCTTAGGTAATGCTTGACTTCCCTTCAAATTTCATACAATAAAACATTCCAGATCTTCCTGCCATTTCATTTTACATCTTAGTGAGAGCTTTTTTTTTGGCTTGTGGAGACTTTGGCTTACAGCTCAAGAAGTAAAGTTTTTTTTAGTTTAATTTAAATAATCTTTTCCCACCACTTAAGACAGCATTATTCAAAGTAGAGATGTACTGTAGAAAGGAATTTTGTTATTACAATGTGAAAGTAGTTGATGTATATCAAAGATATTCCAAATTCACAGACAATTAGAAAATGCTGGAGCCATTGGAGCAAAAACCTCCACATCTTCCACAGGCCCAGTGGTCAAGTGAAGAGTGTCAGGAGGTACAGCCCAGAGCACGTTTACTCATTTCTCTTTTCCCTAAAGCTTTCACCAGATACCTCATCTATTACAAACTGACATTTTCAGGCCAGAAATCACAGTCACAGAGTCCTCCTTCAAAGGCGGCTTATGACCCGATAGTTGCCAAACTCTGTTGTTGAGCTGGAATTGTTCTCATAAGAAAGCCCTCGGGTGGTGGGTAGTGTGGGAAATGACGAATACAGGCAGTCGGATAGTTTTTGAGCTATTTGTGTGGTTCCTAAGGTACTACAAATGTATAAGAATTGTTCAGCTTTAACTTTTATAATAATTCTTTAAAATAGACAAGATATGGTTTGAGCCACCCTAAGAATGGCCACAGTGACCCCCAGACTTGGTACCTTAATTACAGTGATATTACCTCTTAGTCTGGACATCCGAGGACCCCACAGGGCATTAGGCGGGGAGAGTCATTTTCACCTAATTATTTCTGAGCCACATTTACAGATGGCTTAAATTGTCGTAACTTTGGGACAATGATAATGTTCAAGATCTGAGTAGACATGCTGTTTTGTGTACAAGATGGAAGATTAACGTATCCTTGTATAAGGACAAAATTTTTCAAGAGAGTATGTGAAGAGTATGTTTTTCCTCCATTAAAAGGAAAAAAAAGAGATCTGCCCCAAGCAACAACTTACAAGGAAGTCTTCTGATGAAGGAAGGATACACAAAACTAGAGTGGATGAGACTCTGCTGGCCACCCTATCAGAGGCAGACAAGGTTGCCAACTATGGGAGAAGAGTTTGGGCCCAAGGAAGCCACAATCACACTTACAGCTGCTTAGTGGAAAGTCAGGGAGATGGAGAGAGTTCTGGAGCACCAGGCTGATGAAGCCAAGGCTCTTGCTGTCCTCACATAAGAAAGCTCCCTGGCCCACCCCAAGCTATGTTGGCAGTCTCCTCTTGAAGTTATTTGCCCAGATCCTTATGATGCTTCCTTCCAGTAGCCAAATATAAAGATCTAGTCTTGCTTTTTATTGCCTGGAAGATGCCTTTTCTGAGCCTCCCATCATGCATATATTGTTACTCTTGATGGTGTTCTACAGGCCACTGAGGTTCTATTTTTATTTTATTCTCTTTTCTTTCTACTCTACACACTTGATAATCTCTATTGACCTATCTTCTAGCTTATTAATATTTTGTTTTCAGTTCAAATCTCTTTTTAAGCCCCTCTAGTGATTTTTTTTCAGTTATAATATTGTTCAATTCCAGAATTTCTATCTAGTTTTTTAAAATAATTTCTGTATTTTTACTGATATCCTGTATTTGGTGAGATGTTATTGTCATACTTTTTAGTTCTTTAGATATGGTTTCCTTTAATTCTTTGGAAATATTTATAATACCTTATTTTAAATCTTTTTCAACTAAGTCTATGAGGGACATTTTCTATTGGCTGCCTTTTTTATTACTGAGTGTATGATATATTTACCTGTTTCTTTGCATATCTTATAACTTTTTTGTTCTTGAAAACTGGATATTTTAGATATCATCTTCTAACAATTCTGGTACCAGATAGTTCCACCCACCCCACAACATTTGTTTTTGTGGCTGGTTTGTTGCTGGTTTTTTTTTTATTGTTGTTATTATTTTTCCCTGTTGCTGCTTATTTATTTAGTGAATTTCCTGAATGAGTTCTGTATTTCCTTCGATGTGTAGCCTCTGAATTTTCAAGTATATTTTTCTTTTAAGTTTTTGTTTTTATTTTTAAGTCTGCCTTCTTAGAAATCATACCTGGGTCGGTATAATTTAGTGGTCAGCCAATGATTGGTCAGAAGTTTATTATTCTTTATATTATATTCTTTATATTATTCTTTATATTCTTTTATTATTCTTCCCTTCTACCCTTTGTCAAGGCTATCTGTGTAAGAAAGCGTATCTTAAAACTTCAGGCAGTTTACAAGACAACCTTAGCTTCCACTTCCACTTGAGCAGGGTCTCAAGGTCAACCAGAGATGACTGTCTCTTGCCTTCTCCCTTCCCTGGTCTTTCCTAGTCAGGCACACAGCCTTATGCATATGCATCATCTTATATATCCTTAGGCTAATGTTGGAGCTTCTCAAAGTTCCATGTGGTTGTCTTGTTCTCCAGCATTATCTCTTAAATTCCCAGTCTGGCTCTAGTTTACCCCAAATGAGATCACAGCCTTAGGCAGCTGAGATATTGAAAGCAGTTTGCTATTGTTCAATTAGGGGAGTAGGTTCCCTTCATCTCCCTTAGCTAACCTCTGAGTCGAACTGCTTAACCCCACACTCTGAAAATAGAGATCTTCCAAGGAACTGCAAGTTTGGGATAAATCTTAACTGTTCTTTGTGGATGGTCCATTTAGTGGACCTCGAGAGGCTGTCAGATCTCTCCATTGTTGGCAAAGCTGCCAGCTTTGGTTCTCATGTCACTGAGCAAGGCAGGAAGAGGGGATAAAACGTCACAAGTTAAAGTTAAAATGTCACAGACCCTGCTGCTTTACCCAGTTTCAGTTGTGACCGCATTGTCTTACCAAAGTACAGTAGTTTCCAGTTGGTACAGTTGGAAATACAGTTTGGGGCTCCATTTATGGTTTTAGTTAAGTGCCAGAGTTCTGAAATGGTTGATTTTAGTTGTTTTGCTTATATTTTTAGAGGGAGAATGAGTTCACCTGGACCCTCAATTCACCATTCAGGAAGCTGAGACCTCAATCTACTTTTTAAAAGAAAGACATTTTGGGCCCATAATAGGAATTCACTTTTTTAAATTAATTAACTGATTGATATTTATAATAAAAATTTTAATTAAATAAAATTTTAGAAAGTGAAATTCGTGCCATAACAAAAGTAAGAAAATAACACTATCAACAAACCTAGATTAAAGGAAAGAGATTTTTCTTTCCTTTTTCAAAATAACACTGTGAACTTCAGGATAATTGGCTTTTTGATTAGCCACTGAAAGTCACTGATATTTGAATGATATTTAGTTTGGAAGAATAAGACACCCTGGAGAACAGACTTTTTGAATGACAAAGGCTCTCTCCTTGACTAAACTTAAGTCAAGTTCCTATGAGTCTTCTTTCTGATTAGGTCTTTACCTTGGGTTCTGTTCTTGGCCCTCTTATTCCAGTTTCAGCAAGAATACTGCTTAATCAGTTTAGTGAAAATCCCTCACCCTTGATATCATATCACCCTGGCCTGCCTAAAATCCTGTTAAGTCAGCTTGGCAAAGAATTACCTACCTCTTAGTAATTCCATCCATGGACAATGCCCCAACCTTTCTCCATGGCTATAAATCCCCCCTTTTCCTTATTGTATTCATAGTTGAGTCTGATCTCTCTCTCCTACTACAAAACCCCATCATTGTAGCCGCCTTAAATAAAGTCTTTCTTGCCATCTTTAACAATTGTCATGATAAATTTTTTCTTTAACAGGAACAGTCTGAAGAGTTATATACATCAGGAAATAGCTGTACGTGACTACTTTATAGCTGTTTCTGCAAGAAAAATTTGTTCCTTTTCCTGGCCACCTCTTATTCTGCCAATGCCTCATAAAATACAGACATGAAACATAAATATCCCCAACCATTAGGCTGTGATTCAGCAGAATATGGAAGATAATTAAACTGCACTTTGCCATCTGTGCCTTGACTCCAACAATTGTTCACATGTAGAGAACCACTTACGCCTAGCACCACAAGCCACTTTCCCTCCCTAAATCCCTCATGGACCACCAATGGCAATGAAAATGTACGGTGCAAAAGACATTTTCAAAACAGATGAACTTCAAATTAGGCATTGGTGTGCCTGTAAGTGGTATGAAAATGAAATTATCCAGAAAGAAATTTGTACCTTTAGTGAACTCCAGAATGTATAATAAATTCTATGCATTGGCAAACTTCAATGCAAGGTTTTTGGAAAGAGTATATTTAGGAACATCAGAACTACTGGGCTGCTTGGCTTAGAGTTCTTGAGGACTGCTTTAATGATGACCCAAGCACTCCCCATTCCTGAAGACAATTTAACATACAACTCAACTCTACGTGTGAAAAGCTTTCCCTCTCCTCCTCCAGCCAAACTCTTGTGAAGGAATATGGAAATAGCCCAGCATGTCTCCTTAGGGTCAAAAGGAAAACATTTGTAAATGTTTTTTTCCACCACCCAAGTCATCTGAGACTCTCACTGGGGCTGCTTATAAGGAAAAAAAAACAAGAGAACAATTACTCTGTCCAAGGCTAAGACAGGAACCCATCAAAATGGGTGCCTTCTCTCTAATTCACTCCTGGAAATATTAACTTTATGAAATATGCTGTCAGATATTTATTCCACTAATAAAATATAGATGAGGCTGTGTTGTCATAAAGCACTCCACCATCCTCCTTCCTTAATACACATATGCATACATACTCATGTGTGTACACACACACATACACACAGACAGATTAAACATGGCAGATGTATTGGTTAGTTTTCCCCAAAACTGTGATGTGATATGGAGACCAGGAAGATGGTGTGGCTATTTCTTATTGAATATTAAGATATAAAAAGAAGCTGTGGCATGTCCTTGGACAAGAAAATAAAGAATCTTTCTTTATTTGTTAAATAATTAGAGTGTGTCCAGTGTGTAACTGACAATGTGAGGTTACAAAGGCACAGTGCTTCCCTTTCAGGAGCTTGTTACTTTAATTGGGCTAGAGAGACATGGAAGGAAAATCCGTTAAACATCCAGCTAATTGGAACACAAAAGCCAACATCACAAGGCCATAAGAAAGCTGAAAAACATGAAGAGGTTTGTCAGATGCTCTGTTCCTCCTCTTGCCATAATCAATTCTGAACCCGGCGCTAGCATCCTCCTACTGCCCACCTTCCCTGACCACCAGGTAGACTCTCCTTCTTTCCAAGGGTGGCTTTACCAGTAGAGAAAACCTTTTCACCTTCCTGCTCCATCTCTGGGTAAATGAGGACCAATATTTTGAGTTGTCTCTTTGTACTCAGATGAAGCTACGTACCTGGCCAGAGAGGCAAGAATTTTCGATGTATCAGTCTCCTTGCATGAGGATCAAACAATTTATGGAGTATTGCTCTTGACAATTAAGTCCCAGTTTGACAGTTCTAAAATGGTGAGAAAGAGATTAGGCTCAACAACAGGGACTTGAATTTCTCTGGGACTTTATTTTTGGTCCATCAAGACCCTGTATAAGAAATTTCCTCTGCCTGCTTTGGATAAAGTCAACTCAAAGCCAAGCCAGAAAGGCTTGGCTTACCCTCACAGGGAGAATTAACAGTCCTTCTGAGATCCCATCATAACCATTAGGAGATTCCATCATAATATATTATTACATGCATTGCCTTATATAATTTGTTATCCACTAAATTATAATTCCCTCAAAAGTAGGGATTTGTGTCCTATTAGGATCAGCATAATAATAAAAACAATGATAAGCTTATTTTTATTGAGTTCTTACTATGTATCTTCATGGTGAATTACATGTATTATGGTATAGTATACTTTCTAAAGATGGTTGCAATATTGTTATCCATCCTACAACCACTTTTGCAGTGTGCTGTAGCCACTATCCCATCTAATTAACCTAATCTAATTAACCTCTTATTCAATCTGAACTGGTCTTAGTGACTCACTTGTAATCAACCTATTGAAGCGGAATGGATGCTGCATATCTTCTGGGGCTGGCACTGAAGAAGACTTACAACTTCAGTCTTGGTCTCTTTGAATACTCTCTATTGGGACACCTTCTCTTGAAATCTAACTCCCATTCAGTGGGAAGCCCAAGCCACATGGAAATTCCAAATGAAAACACTTTAGTAGACAGTTGCATATGAGCCCCCTACCCCTTTGAGTGATCCAAGAGTAGATGCCAGTCTTGAGAGCAAAGACACCTTCAGATTTTTCCAGCCTCAGGCAGGCACTCTTACCATCCCTAATACAGACACAAATTGAGACTCTAAAAGGTTGGTGAAAATATTGATGACCAAAAAACATTGATTGAGCCCTTCTATGTGTCAGGAACTGTCTGTAGATCTCATTTAACCCACATAAAGCTCTATGAGGTTTTTTTAAAGATTTTTTTTGTGATTTTTTTTTAAGATCATACTTTAAATATGAGGGAATTGATGCTGAAAGAGATTAAGTAACTGTCCCAAGGATACACAGTGGGCCATGAGAAGATCAGGATTTGAACCCAAAGAGTCCTTTCTGGAGACTGAGGGCTTTAACCATTATATCAAAAATATATGCACCAATTAATTAGACAAATAAAATACTTGATGAGTAATACAGCATGAGCAACAGCATATGTCTGACTTCATTAGCAGTATGTGGTATGGTGATTGACATGTAAGAGAAAGGTGTTAATAAATCTGGACCTGGACATTGTAAACAGACAGAGAAACAAGAAGCTGATGACTGAAATTGTGACATTAAATAAGAGATCTAATATAAAAATGGTATTCTTGAGGAAGAAAAAAAATGAACAACAAAAGCAAAATAACAAAAAAGAGCAAAGGGCATGACTGTGAATACAAAAAGAAAGTCAAAAACAGAATCACCATTCTTTTTTAAGTGAAAAGTAGAACTATCTCCTAGGCACAATTGAACTGATAAAAAGCAAAATTTTGCATATAAGATTAAATTTAAAAATCTCATTTGCATCCAGGAATTAACATAGGTTACTGTAAAGGAACAATAATAACAACAAAAGCCACAGAATTCTCAGGCTGTTTCACTACAACAGCAAATTGCAGAAAACAATAGAGTTAGAAACACTGTACTTTGAGGAGAAAATATTTTAACTCACAATGAAATACATAGCCAAGCTGTTATTCATGAATAAGAATGACCTAAATATATTTTCAAATATATAATGATTCAGAAACATACAACCCATTTGAAGATGAGTCAGGAGTCAAAATAAAGAAATCAAGCCAATGCAAAGCCAGCTAAGCAAAAATTTACCTAAACAGTTTTCCAGAATCAGCTTTATAAAACTGATCAATAGCAATCACACTTTCAAAAGCACAAATGTAAAAGATATTATTTAATATACAAACAGTAATTTAATGATAATAACTTGGAGTCAAAATACTAGATTGTAATAACAAATAGAGGAAGTGGAACATTGGCATATCACATAGTAGCAAAGAAAAAGGACCCTACAATCAAATCGAACGTTATGGGTTCAAGTTGTGGCTCCACCATTAAAATGTACTTAACTCCTCTGAGTCTCAGTTTCCCAATTTATAAACGGGTGTATAAAGCTATCACTTGTGGCAAAATATTGGAAGAAGAATTCAATTAGATAATTTACATAAATGTCTTACAGTATAGTAAGTACTAAATTAAGACCAGTTATTGTAGTTGGGTTTTAAATTTCTATTAAAACTCATATTTGAAAAGGATCTTGAGATTTTATTAATGGATACTGCTTGGTTTCCTCCAGATTTGCTCTAACTCCATTGGGAAGTTACATTTGAGAAGCATTTGTGATTCTCAAGTTCTTTAAGCATAAACTACATATTTTTTCCATCTAGATTTCCTCTAAAGCTGCTATGAAAACTTATATTTGAGATGTAGCTGACTTTTTATTAATGGGTACTCTTTGGATGCATTTAGATTTGCTCTAACTCTGTGAAAGTGACATTGAGGAGTAGGTCCGTATATTTTATTTATGGATGTTGCTTGACTACTCTAAGATTTTCTGTAGCGCCCTATGAAAACATATTTAGGAAGTATCTCATGGATACTGCTGTGCTCATCTGGATGTACTCTAACTCTCATTGGAAGTTACATTTGAGAATCACATGTGAGTTTGCCTTACATTAACTGTTCTTTTAAATCTAGATTTTTAACTCTCTGCAAAAAAAAAAAAAAGAAACACATTAGAGAAGTATCTGAGTTTTATTTATGGGTATAGCTTGACTCCACCTAGATTTGCACAGTCAGAGAAATTGAAATCCAAACCTGGAATTTCTGGTCCTTAGGAACTTATGTTTGTCAAAGTAGAAGAGTAGAATATATTTTACTTAGTAGTTTATTTGCTTGATATATAACTTCTAAATCTTTAGATTTATGATAGGTGAGGTTCCATTTGTATTCTTGCCCTGGACTCCACAAATATTAGGGTATGGCAAAGAAGCTGGATGAAAGGAAGAGAAGAGAGGTAGAGGAAAGTGGAGGGACTTGAACGTCCTTATCTTAGAGAGTCTCAGTTATTAATGGGGGAAACAGGAATGGATTTTTGTATTTAAACCATTTGTACTAATAAAAATAATGGGCACTGGAATGGATCTCATGAATATTAGTAGGTTTGGAGGAGGAAGATTGAGTAATTGGATATGGTTCAAATGAGCAAAATCCTTATTTATAAAGCAGGAAGTTAATTAATATTGTTAAATTGATTAAATAAAGATATAACAGTATGATGCACATTATTTAGAAAAATAGAAGAAAGTTTTAGAAGATCTAAAAATAAACACTTAAAAGTTGTCTTTTATGAGTGGTGTCAGGGGCAGAGGGGAATGAAATAGGGACCTGTTGTTTTTCACTATAACACAGTATATTTAATTTTTTAAAATCATGTGCATGTATCATTACCCAACACTATCCACCAAAATAGCCTTTCAGGTTGATTTAAGTATTAAAACTAAAGTATTAAATGCTGGAAGAATATGTTCAATATTGATCTTATCTCAGAATGGGAAAGACTCTAAATGTGAAATCAAAAATCACAAGGGAAGAAATAAAGATGGAATTTGACCAGTAAACTGAAAATCTACATAATAAAAATGCAAATAATACATCAAGAAACAATGATGACACAAAGTATTATTAACATAGAAAGATTATAAAATTCAACGAAATGCTAGAATCTTAGTAGATAAGTGAGTAAAGAACATGAACAATGAAATTCACATAAAGAAAAAGCATTGTAAACAAAAAAGTAGAAGTGAAAACTGCAACATACCCTTTCTCATATCAAGTTGTCTGAGATTTTAGACAAAAAGTTAAGATCAGGAAATTAAATTAATATGACTTTTTTTACAATGCAAATTGTCATCATATATTATGAGCTTTAAAAATGTTCACCTCCTAACTCAGTAATACTGTTTTTAGAAATTTTTTATAAGAAAGATCATCATTGAACATATATTTATATGTAAGTGTGTTATTTACCATATAATTTATAATAGTGAAAGAGTATCAACTAAAATATTAAATAGTAGTGGAATAAGTAATGAATTCTATGATAGAATATTATATGAAATTACAAGATAATTAAATGGCCCTTAAACATCATATTTTCAATAAAAGATGAATTATTTAAAAAGTAAGGCATAAAATAGCATATAGAATATGGTACCAACAAAACACACAAAGCCAATACATTTTACAGGAGATTATGATTACAGGAGATTTTTATATTCTTTTCATTTTAGTCTACATTTTCCAAAACAGGCATATATGGATTTTATGATCAGAGCCAAAAATCACTTAACAAAAATAGGACAAAAACATATTTTGGGATGAACCATCTACTACTTACCAAACAGTTAACTAAGGCATAAGTATGTTCAAAAATTTACAGTAAAATATGTATAATAAACACAAAAGAAGATACTATGAAACTAGTGTAAACTATTTACTTTCCCTAAAATATTAGCAAAGCCCTTAGGTAAGGAGATCCCAGGTAGCATCTGAATTTGAGTCTTTTCCCAAGTCCGCCTCCTATGGTAGATCATTTCTCGTTCTGATTATGATCCACCCTGGTACATGAGGAATCATAAAAACTGGTCACTTCTTTGAACCAGAGCTGTAGACCCAGTTAAGAAAACTTCAGATTGCCATTGTGCAAACCTACAATTCTCAAAATAAATACACTACATTCTTCAACCACAAATATATATGGGAAGAAAAGCATCTTTTAATGGAAGAAGAATTTTCCCAGGGACAGAAGGGTATTACTTAAGAATACAATTTGGGGGACGTATTCGATTATGAAAATGAGTCACTGGTCACTTATCCATTTATTTTCTATGCTGGAGATTGAGCAAATTTTTGGTTATAAAGCAGCAAACCAAACCTGCATAAAGATGCAAGCCCTGCTTTAAAGAAGAGTCTACTTTAAGAGATAAACATTAAGAAAAAAACTATAATTGCCTATTTTTGGGAATTGCGTGAAATCCCTGGATGGCTTCATTTGAATATGGTTCAAGGCAGAGAGATCAGACTGATTACTGTTCTCTGGAATGAAGATATCTCTTTGGAGTCAAAGGCAACCAAACTATGGACACAGAGACAGAGGTCTTAGGAGGTCAGGCATGGTACTTAAGTCCACCCGCATGGTAGGAGACAGGGCCCAGGGGGAAGAGACAACCACTGAAAGTTTCTCAGGGATGGAAATGTCTAGGACTTTTAAGAAACAAGGAGGTTTACCCTTCAAGTCTAAGTTGTTTAGTGTACTTTTCTCAGATGTAACCCTTCATACACAGCCTTCAGGTGGCAGCACTTTGGAGAATAACATCTAATGAAGCAAGATCACATGAAAAGAGAACAGAAGCTTGGAACTCAGGGTCATTTGGGAGAGGGAAAGTTGAGCAGCCCTGAATACTCAGCCTAGAGAAGTTGGAAGAGGAACAGAAATGGTTGTATGTGGCCGGGGTGGGGGGTGAATTTGACCAGTCAGTAGGAGGCACAAATAGACTGAGGCACCCATGAAATGTAAAATGTTTATACAAAGCTAGAGACACCCGCCCTTTTTACTTTCAGCCGGGGTCCTCCTCCATGCCTCCCTTGGCATGGTCTTAGACTACTACTCACTCTTGGCATCTATAAAGTCTGCATTTCAGTTCCTTCCATTATGTCATGGTAATAGGTGGGCTTATGTGGTCACTTTCCAGACTATTTTGGAGTTAGGCTGATCCTTCTCTGTTTCACTTGCTTTGCTTCTTAGAAGAGATCCTATGGTTTCATTATCTTTTACATGTGTCTACTTGTTTCTAAAATACTGTGAGATGCAAGTGAACTGGCATCTTTATATTAATTTTTCTCTGTATGCACCTTTCATTAACTCAATATTAACATTTTAATGCTTTTAGTTTCTCATTAAAGGTAATACATTTTGGATCTCAATATTTTTCTCATGTTATAACTCTGTGCTTCTCATTTACTCTGAATTGCTTCCCTCCTTGTTCCTTCGATTTTCTTTCTTCTAATTGTGTGTATTCAACATGAGATGGTGAAGGAGGGGGCTTTCAGACCACTTTCCAACTTTCCAAACATCTTACAGTTTTCTCTTTCTAATTTAGTCTGTTATTCCATAAGGTACGCTATTTTAGTTTACTGACTTTCTACATCCTTATCTTACCAACCGACCTAATGCTTTTTCCTCGTTCAAGACAACTGATTTCCCTGTTGCACAATACTCTCCAATACTCATTAATGAATGTTCTCAATTCCTCTCAACATTGTTTAACATGCTTCCCCAGTCACCTGCTATGATTTCTCAGCTTTTACTACATTTTCCTAACCTTCTCATATACCTTTCTAATTAAAAATTTTTATTTAAAAAATCTCTGGGGTCCACACCCACTTCCAAACAGGATGGAGTAAGAGGAACTAGATTTAGTCTTCACATTAAAACAACTTTTTTAAAAAGGCAAATTATGTGGACTAACGATGTTTAGACACTGGACAACAGGCATCCTAGGGTAGAAGCTCTGAGTCTATAATTGCTCCGGATTGCCAAATGATTTAAAGATGGTACAGGTTTAATGCTGCAATGGGGGAAGGAAAAACCCAGGAGGAGCATGGCAGCCTCCATGAGCTTAGGAGACGGAGCTGGGAGCTCCAGCTGACCAAGGCAACTAGAGTTTGCAGGGAAGAGTACTTCACAGAGAGGGTCCCAGAGATCTGCGGACGGACCCTCAAGTCTCTAGCTAAGGATGATCAGTCCATATGTATGAAAATGATGTTACCAGAGCTAAAACCATCCAGAGGAACAGGTAGAAAAACCTCCAGGTCTCACACAGGACCCAGAATAATCCATGTTCTCACTAGTCAAAGTAGAAAAGCCATGTAATGCATGGGGCGTTAGGTAGAATACTCAGAAGTAATGGGGCAAAATTAGCTCTAAAGACCAACCAACCTAACGAAACTTAAAGCAAATCTCTGAAGGATCAAACTGCTTCCACTAACTTAACTGCATTCCAGAACAAAGCTCAAGAATAATTTTAATGTGCTTCTTATTTTAAAAGAATTATAGATTCACATGCAGTTGTAAAAAATAAGACAGAGTCTGTGTACCCTTTATACCAGTTTCCCCTGCTGGTGACATGTGGCAAAACTATTAGCACAAAATGACAACGAGAATATTGACCTTGATAAAATCTACTAATCTTATTCAGATTTCCCCAGTTTTACCCATATTCATTTCTGTGTGTGTATGTATTGAGTTCTGTGCAATTTTGTCATAAGTGTAGGTTTGTGTATCCACGACAGTTTACATATAAAGTAGTTACATCTCCACAAGGATCCCCTTGTGTCCTTTTTCATAAGCACACCAGTCTCCCTTCTGCACTCTCCCTTCCCGTCCCTAACTTCTGACAACCACTAATTTGTTCTCCATTTCTATAATTTTATCCTCTCAAAATGTTATATAAATAGAATCATACAGTATGTAACCATTGGGACTGGCTTTTCTATTCAGCATAATTTTCTGGAGATTCATCCAAGTTGTAGCAGGTATCCACAGCTTGTGTGCATCTGTATATGTGTGTGTGTGTGTGTGTGTGCGCGCGCATGTTTGAGTTTTTTCCTTTAAATGACAAGCCATGTTGAGTGGTGTTGGACCACTGCTTTTCCCCTCAATTCATAGTGCTGATGTTCTGTGTGTATTTTCTGTGTGTGTATTTGCTACTTTGTATTAATTCTAATTTTTCATTAAATGAATTTGACTTTCTTTTCCAAAATTCAAGTTTTTCCTCACTTTGGGGGGTACCTTTTTAAAAGTTAGTGTCATCTGATATGCATAATTGTTTATGGTAAAGTTTATACATATGTATTCAATATATATTTCTTTTCCCCATTAAACAGTTAGTTCATTATAACTATTTTAAATTTAACTATTTTGTGAAGACATGAGTTCCAGAAAGGAAAAGTAACATTTGAAGACTTATCTGAAGCTATTTAAAACAGCTGAATGGATAAAGAAGATGTGGCACATATATACAATGGAATATTACTCAGCCATGAAAATAAATGAAACTGAGTTATTTTTAGTGAGGTGGATGGACCTAGAGAATGTCATACAGAGTGAAATAAGTCAGAAAGAGAAAAACAAATACCGTATGCTCACACATATATATGGAATCTAAAAAAAAAAAAAGATTCTGATGAACCTAGGGACAAGACAGGAATAAAGACACACACATAGAGAATGGACTTGAGGACACAGGGAGGGGAAAGGGTAAGCTAGGATGAAGTGAGAGAGTGTCATGGACATATATACACTACCAAATGTAAACTAGATAGCTAGTGGGAAGCAGCCACATAGCACAGGGAGATCAGCTCGGTGCTTTGTGACCACCTAGAGGGGTGGGATAGGGACGGTGAGAGGGAGATGCAAGAGGGAGGAGATATGGGGATATATGTTTATGTATAGCTGATTCACTTTGTTATACAGCAGAAACTAACACACCATTGTAAAGCAATTATACTCCAATAAAGATGATTTAAAAAAAAAACAAAAAAAAAGCTGTAAGATGGTTTCCCTTTCTTTCTCTCTTTTTCTCCAGTTGAGTCATACTTTCAAACCTTTTCTTTGAAAGGTTGGGGAATACTAATTCTTTTAAATACTAAGAAAAAAAGCAGGATCTTTTTTTTTAAAATACCTTGGACAAATCACATATGTTTAAAATTTGTTCTTGTGTTTATTGGTTTTGCAAAAGAAGGCATCATCTTACACAGTATTTGTAATCAAAAGCAATCAAAATTTGTAATCAAACTTTGCTTCTTTTAAAAAAAAGGAAGTTTGCAAGAAAAATACCTTTGGTCTTTCTCATTGTTCTTTCTTATTGTTGAGTAATAGTCTATCGTATGGATTTACCAACGTGTTTAAGTTCTCACTCGCTGAAAGGTATCTGGGTTGTTTCCAGTTTTGAGCTATTATGAATGAAGCTGCTATGAACTTTCCTATAGAGATTTTTTGTGAGAATGTAAATTTTTATTTCCCTGGGAGAAAAGCCCAAGAGACAATTTCTGCTGAGTCATATGGTAATTGCATTTAATTTTCTAAGAAATGGACAAACTGTTTTCCAAAACCATTTCACAACCCTAGCAGCAATGTTAGAGTGAGGCAGGTTCTCCTTATCCTTGCCAGCTTTTGGTATGGTTACCACTTTTATTTTAGCCATTCTATAGGTGATATCTCACTGTGGGGTTTTTTTTGTTTTTTTTTTTTGAGGTACGTGGGCCTCTCATTGTTGTGGCCTCTCCCGTTGCGGAGCACAGGCTCCGGGCGCGCAGGCTCAGCGGCTGTGCGGCATGTGGGATCCTCCCGGACCGGGGCACAAACCCGTGTCCCCTGCATCGGCAGGCGGACTCTCAACCACTGCACCACCAGGGAAGCCCCTCACTGTGGTTTTAATTGGCATATCCCTTATGGCCAAATATGTTGAACATCTTTTCATATGCTTGTTTTCTACATATATATGATTATACAGTGAAATCCATTTTTCTGATCATATTCATTGATTTTTTCACTGTTTAATTTGAGAGTTCTTTATATATTCTACATAATTATCTTCTGTTGGGTATGTAGTTAGCAAGTATTTTCTCTCATTCTATAGCTTGCCTTTTCATCTTAATATGAGTTTTTGCAGAGCAGAAGTTTTTAACTTGATAAGGTCCTATTTTCAATTTTTTCTTTCAAGGATTGTGCTTCTGATGTCAAGTCTAGTAACAGCCTATCCCAAAATTCCCAAGATTTTCTCCTATATCTAACTCAGTTTCATAGTTTTGCATTTTACATTTAAGCTTATGATCTGTTTTGAGTTAATTATTGTAAAAGATGTGAGGTTTAGGTCAAAGTCCATTTTCTTTTCCTATGAATATTCAATTATTTCAACACCCTTTATTGAAAAAGTTATCCTTCCTGCATTGAATTGCTTTTTAATCTTTATCAAAAATCAATTGGGCATATTTATGTGGGCCTTTTTCTGGGTATCTGTATTTTGTTCTGTTGATTTATGTGTCTATTCCTCTGCCAATATAATTGTCTTGATTACTGAAGCTACTACACAGGAAGCCTTAAGGTCAGGTTGGCTAATTTCTCCACTTCATTATGCTTTAAAAAGTGTTTTGACTACCCCACACCTTTGCTTTACCACATGAATTTTAGAATTAGTTTATCAATATCTACAAAATAGCTTGCTGTATTTTGATTGGGAACTTTGATCTATAAATCAATTTGGGAAGGAGCGACATCTTAACAGTATCGAATTTTTCAGTCCATGAGCATGGCATAAGTCTCCATTTATTTAGATCTTTATAAAAAGTTTTTTAGTGTTTTGTAGTTTTCTGTACATAGATTCTGTTCAAGTTTTTTTAGGTTTATACCTCAGTGCTACATTTTTTAAAAATTCAAATTCCAATTGCTTGTTGTTAGTAGAGAGCTTTTATCATAAATGATTGTGGGATTTTGTTAAATGATTTTCCTGAATTAATTACTATATTCATATAATTTTTTCCTTAGGCTGCTGATGCGGAAGATTATAGTGAATGAACTTTGAATGTTGAACCAGCTTTGTGTACCTAGAATAAATCCCACTTGTTTGTGGTATTTACAGTTTTTATGCACTGTTGTGTTCAGTATGCTCATGTATTGAAGATTTTTGCATTCATGTTCATGAGAGATATTCCCCTATAGTTTCATATCTTACAATATCTTAACTTCTTTTAGGATTATGGTAAGACTCATAGAATTAGTTAGGAAAGGCTCATTCTGATTATATTTTCTGGAAGAAATTGTAGACAATTGGAAACCGTCAAGTACTGGTGCTTTTGGAGGGGAAGGTTTTTATGATTAATATAATTTATTTAATAGATTCAGGGATATTCAAGTTACCTATTTCCCCTTAAGTGAGTTTTGGCAGTCAGTGTCTTTTTAAGGAATCAGTCCATTTCATCTAAGTTATGAAATTTGTGGGCATAGAATTATTTATAGTGTTCCTTTATTATTCTTTTAATTTCTATGGGATCAGAGGTGATGACCACTTTTCATTTTTAAAACTGCCAATTTGTAACTTCTCTCTTTTTTATTTGTTAGCCTGCCTAGAGATCTATTAATTTTCTTGCATTTGGTTTTGTAATTTTCTCTATTGTTTCCCTGTTTTCAAGTTCATTGATTTCCGATCTAAATTTTATTTTCTTTCTTCTGCTTGTTTTAAACTTAAATTGCTCATGTTCCAGTTTCCTAAGATGGAAGATTAAGCTATTGATTTTAGATTTTTCTTCGTTTCTCTTATATGCTTTTAATACGATAAATTTCCCCTAAGAATTTCTTTAGTTGCATCCCACAAATTTTGATAAGTTGTATTTCATTTTCATTTCATTCAAAATATGTTTAAATTTCTCTTAAGACTTTTTCTTTTACCCATCTGTTATTTAGAAAGTTACAGTTTAATTTCCAAATATTTGGGGCTTTTCCAGCTATCTTTCTGTTATTGATTTCTAGTTTAATTCCATTGTGACCTGCGTACATACTTCGTATGATTTCTATTTTTTAAACATTTTAAGGTGTATTTTATGACCTTCAATGTGGTATGTTTTGGTAAATATTCTATTCAATATGTGAGCTTAAGAAGATTATGCATTCTGCCATTGCTGGATGGATTCTATAAGTAAGTAGATCATGTTGATTTATAGTGCTTTTTAGGTCAACTATATCCTTACTGATTTTCTGCCTACTTGATATATCACTATTGAAAGGAGTGTTGTTAGTCTCCAAATATATAGTGGATTTGTCTACTTCTCCTTCCAGTTCTATCAGTTTTTGCCTCATATTTTTACATTCTGTTGATAGATGCATACACATTAAGAACTGTTACATCTTCCTAGACAATTGGCCCCTTCGCTCTTATGTAATGCCCCTTGTCTTTCATAATTTGCCTTTTTATGAAGTCTGCTTTATCTGAAATTAATATAGATATTTCATATTTCCTTTGATTAGTTTTTCCATGGTATATTTTTCTCTATCCCTTACTTTTAACCTGTCTTTTCATATTTAAAGTTGGTTTCCTTTACCAGGGGTCCCCAACCCCCAGGCCGCAGACCGGTACCAGTCTGGGTCCGCAGCCTGTGAGGAACTGGGCCTCACATGCAGGAGGTGAGCGGCCGCTGAGAGAGCGAAGCTTCATCTGCCGCTCCCCAATGCTCCCATTACAGCCGGCATCATCACCCCGCCCCCAACATGGAAAAATTGTCTTCTGCGAAACTGGTCCCTGGTGCCAAAAAGGTTGGAGACGGCTGCTTTAGACGATAAATATTTGGGTCTTGTTTTTTCATCCACTCTGACATTCTCTGTTTTTTAATTTGTGCACTTAGACCATTACATTTGATATGATATCAAAATATTTGGATTAATATCAACAAATTGTATAACAGTTTTCTGTTCATAATATTTGTTTCTTAGTTTTTTCCCCAATTTTTTCTGCCTACTCTGGCTTTAGTTGAGCATTTTATGTGATTCTATTTTATCTCCACTCAATGTATGAATTATACTTCTATTTTTTTTATTTTCACAATCACCATAGACTTTCTGATATTTATTTTTAACTAATTTAAGTTTACCTTCAGATTATACTCTTCTGCTCCCTGTGTGGTGCAGGTAACTTAGACTATTTCCAATTTTGGCATTATGGCATTGCTAGCATTCATTAGGCATTGCTAGGGGCTGGAGGAAAGTGGGCATGAGGAGTGACTGTTAATGGATATGGTGTATTCAAATATTTGTAATTAGATAGTGGTGATGGTTGCACAACCTTGTGAATATACTAAAAACGACTGAATTGTACATTTTAAAAGGTTACCTTTTGTAATATGTAAATTATATTTCAATAAAGCTGTTGTTAAAAAGTCTTACTGTATGATTCCATTTATGTAATATTTTGAAATGGAGAACAAAGTAATGGTTGCAAGATGTTATGGTGGGGAAAGAGCAAAGGAGCATCAAGTGGGTGTGTTTATAAAAAGCCACAAGAAGGGTCCTTGTGATGATGGAACTGTCCAGGGTCTTGACTGCGATACCCAAAATTACGCATGTCATATAATTTTATATAACTAAATAGACACACATACACACACAGACAATTGCAAGTAAAGCTGGAGAAATTCGAATAAGCTCAGTGGGTTGTGTCAATGTCAATAACCTGGTTGTTATGTTGTACTATAATTTTGCAAGTGGTTCCCATTGGGGAAACATTTTAAAGATTACATGAAATCTCTATTATTTCTAACTGCATTTGAATTTACAATTATCTCAAAATAAAATTTTAATTACAAAAGGTATAGAGCAACCAAGATATCCTTCTATAAATAAACTGCGGTATATCCAGAATATGGGATATTACTTAGCACTAGAAAGAATTGAACTACCAAGCCACAAAAAGACATGGAGGAAACTTAAAGGCATATCCCTAAGTGAAAGAAGGCAATATGAAAAGGCTACATAGTGTACAATTCCAGCTATATGACATTCTGGAAAAAGGTAAAACTATGGAGGTAGTGAAAAGATCAGTGGTTGCCAGGGGCTCAGTGGGGAGAGAGAAATAAAATATGTAGAGGATTTTTAGAGCAGTGAAACTATACCGCATGATACTAGAAGGGTGGAAACCTGTCTTTGGACATGTCAAAATCCATAGACTGTACAGTACCAAGAGTAAACGTTAATGTAAAATACGAACTTTGGTTGATAATGATGTGTCAGTGTTGGCTCATCAATTATAAGTATATCACTCTGGTGCAGGACACTGATGATAAGGGAGGCTGTTGTCTGTGTGTTGAAGGGAGGGGGGAATCTATGTGACAACTCTCTGTATTCTGTATTTTCTGTTCAATTTTTCTGTAAACCTAAAACTGCTTTAAAAAGCAAAGTCTAGGGGCTTCT
Source organism: Delphinus delphis (assembly GCF_949987515.2). NCBI lineage: Eukaryota > Metazoa > Chordata > Mammalia > Artiodactyla > Delphinidae > Delphinus > Delphinus delphis. The sequence continues at coordinate 45,040,770 of NC_082698.1, forward strand.
CTGGTGGTGCCGTGGTTGAGAGTCCGCCTGCCGTTTCAGGGGACAGGGGTTCGTGTCCCGGTCCGGTAGGATCCCACATGCAGCGGAGGAGCTGGGCCCGTGAGCCATGGCCGCTGAGCCTACGCGTCTGGAGCCTGTGCTCCGCAACGGGAGAGGCCACAACAGGAGAGGCTCGTGTACCGCAAAAAAAAAAAAAAAAGTCTATTAATTTTCTTTTTAAAAAGAGTATAGAGGGCAAAACTTTCTTTCTTTCTTTTTTAAACGAGAACTATCACAACAGAAGTTAACTTACTCATCCTTAACTCAATTTACTGAATTAACCAACGCTCCTCATTCTCTCTGTAAACACATTGACTGATCGATATTAACGCCATATATGTATATGGCAGTGCAGAAAACTTGGGACTAGGAAACTATCTTCAGCCTAAATACATACTTCTGCACGTTTTAAAATTGCTTATATCACTTACATCTGTTATTATGCTATAATTAAATATCATGAAACTTTATGTATCAGTATGAAGAGAGAGCTGCTGAATATAATAAAGATAAGCTGGCTATTTTGTAAGAACCCCATAACGTAATTCAAAAACCGTCCTCAAATTGAGAATGGAGAAAAGATGGCAAAGTCCTGGAATTTTTTCATTTAAAAAAGTCTATCAAAATTCTGCACTTGGATTGTTTTGCGAAAGTTCTACTTTAAATAACTGCAAATAATTATAGATATGGTTTATGTAACAAAGGTAAGACACAACCTGGCCCCTTCACGTGTTTGAAGTTGAGATAAATGTGTTCTACTAACCAGTCCTAGTCACACTAACTACGTACTTGATACTCTCTGTACAGTCCAGATACGTGGAAATTGTGCTGAATGTGGATGCACCACAGCCACAGAGGATGGATTTAGAAATCTGTCAAACTTGTATAGAGCCATTGCTGAGAGAATCTAAAAAATGTCATATAAACTTCGGGTAATTTACAATCTATAAATTATAGACCATTTTAGTGTAGGGGCCCCAAGAGAAAAGAGGGCATCAAACAGGCCTTCAAATCATCGTGAGATAGGTCCTACGGAATTTAACCCCATCTCCAGCTCACAGTTTAAAGAGTTAGCAGACATTCGGGGCTGACAAATATGTCCAGAAGACATTTGGACATTCATGTGTCAGAGCCGTGGAAAAATGATCCATTGTTTTTTTTCAGTGTGTTTTCCAGGGACTATTGGCACTTCATGCACAACAGCAGGGTATGTTTTTAATGAGCCTGTAGAAAACAGCACTCATATCCAAACACAGGGCCGATGGTATATTTGTCATGCAACTTGGCCTTGCAGTTGGAGTTGAAAGCTGCTGCTGTCAAAGGAAATGTTTAGATGACTCAGCCAAGAGGGTGGTTTATTGGTTTTGGCAGCAGACAACAGGTGAATATTTCATGGAGGAGAGAGGTTTTGTACAATCTGAGAGAGATTGTTTATACAATCTGCCCAGCCATGGCCATGGTTATTTAGATTGATGAATTGGACAATATTTCATTTCTCATGAGCCTGATGACTTCTGTTGATGGGTTGATTTTGCCACTATTTGCTTAACATGATTGGAATAAAGTTCTCACTTCGCCAATATACTCTCCAGCTCCCCTGAGGAGCGACTTCTAGGGTTTGGGGCATCTGTATTAGACAAGCATCTCTAGTTCTGTGCCAGTTTGGCAGAAGCCTGCAGAAAACTCCTGCTGCATCTTTCTTTTTAATGAGCTCGGTAGGCTAAATGGCTGCAGAAACTCTGGCTATAAAGTGCATTTTATCACAGGAGCTTGGCTGTGTGTGTGTGAGTATATTACAGCCTGGTGAATGCCCACGCTCTAGGGAGGCTGGATATACTCTATATGTAAAATAAGGAGGCCCTCGTCCACTCTGACCGGAGAGACAGGTGGATCTGCGTGACATGTTTACAATTACAGTATGCAAAACACACTCACCTACACAAACACAAAAACAAATCAATGGATTTGTCTGAGAAGCCACATGGTACATTAGAAAGGTATTTCCATACAACATGGACCATCTGGATTCTGCTATCAATATTTGCTAGTGCTGTGACTTTGAATGTCTCCCCTTCTTCAGGAAACCTGTTTTCAGCCTGATACATTAAGGGATTTGGAGAGTTGGCCTCTAAGCTGTAACTGAGGTCTGACAACTAGGATAAATTCTTTAAAATTTGAAGCAAATTTCTCTTATCACAGAAAAACATAAGATCATCATAAGAAAAACAAGTTTTTCGTGGAGAAGGATCTAGTGAAATATCAGAAGACAGGAGGTATTTGTATGTTGCAGAACAGACATAAGGCTGAGAAACAGAGTTTCCCCCTTCTCACTGGCCATGAGCCAAGGGCACATCAATGAAACTTGCTGAGGCTCAGGGTCTGCATCAGGGAAATTGGAGCCACACACCTGCCTTGCCTTGTCATGAGGAGATAACGAAGATTATGAGTAAGGATACGCTCTGATAAAGAGAAAATACTGAACGTGTACTTTTTTTCATATTGTTTTTAAGTTTATTGGCATTCTCAAGAACAATTCTCATCTTTAGTTTTTAAAATTAACTTTCTTTTTCTTTTCCTTTTCTTTTTTAATTTTTTTTTAACCCTTGTGTAATTAATTTTTATTGGAGTCAGGTTGCTTTACAATGTTGTGTTAGCCTCCACTGCACAACAGAATGAATCAGCCATACACATACAGCTATCCCTCCCTTTTGGACTTCCCTCCCATTTAGGTTACCACAGTGCATTAGGTAGAGTTCCCTGTGCTACACAGCATGTTCCCATCAGTTGTCCATTTTATACATAGTATCAATAATTGAACATGTATTCTTTGTAGCATCAAAAGAGTTTGTTGAATTCAGCCCATGGCGATTCTGCATACCAGTTTCCATCTTTACTGGGACCATCATATAGAAAAATAGTCATTCTAATAATAATAACAGTACTTCTAACAGCTCCATTTATTGTCTTCAAGGTGCTAAGCACCATGGGCTTCCCTGGCGGCGCAGTGGTTGAGAGTCCGCCTGCCAATGCAGGGGACCCAGGTTCGTGCCCCGGTACGGGAAGATCCCACATGCCACGGAGCGGCTGGGCCCGTGAGCCATGGCCGCTGAGCCTGCGCGTCCGGAGCCTGTGCTCCGCAATGGGAGAGACCATGACATTGAGTGGCCCGCGTACCGCAAAAAAAAAAGGTGCTAAGCACCGTGCCAAGCATTTAAGTGCATTATCTCATTTAATCCTCACAACTCGGCAAAGACTGTGTCATCAACCACACTTTACATTTGAGGTACTTAAGGTTTAAGGTAGTAAAATACATGTGTAAGGTCCCACAACTGACTAGGGTGAGAGCCTTAACTCCAGCACAGCTCTTTACAAAGAGATAAAGCTGCTCATAACCTCTGTGTTGAAAAAAATTACTCAAGAGTAAGAAAAGTTCCAGATTCTTGAATCCAACGTTTTGATAGCTTTTAATACCATTTTATAGCGCATCCCATTACCTCCATGTCCTCTCTCCCAGATGCCTCTAGGCAATGACCTACCTGGGAAGGGATGTGGACAGGTGGTATGAGGCAGGATAGCATTGACCTACCTTACTCTCTCTTTTTTTTTCCAAACAACCTATGACATAAAATGGGTACAATTTCTAATCATAGTTTTAGAGATGGAAAAACTCAGGCTCAGAAAGTTTTCTTTTGATATGTCATCGCTCCTTGTTTCCTAAACAGAGTCATCTCCTGCCAATTTCTGTTCTATGTGAAATAGTTTTATTTTGAGAGTTTGGAATAATACTAAGTCATCTAATGGACCCCTGCTGACTCTTTTGCCCCACTGATCTCACTGTTATCATTTTCATTGACCCTTTCAAGGGAGAAAATGCATTTTTTAAAGTGAACCAGATTAGTTTAGTCATTTCCACTATTCATTTTCAGATTAGCTTAGCCATTTCTGTTGTTCATTTTCCATCCTACAGCTCTATACTTTTTTCTGAACTTTTGCTGTAAATTTCACCCCTGAGGACAGTTTTCTAGTTGGTCAAGATGTGAGGATGTAACTGCTTCTCTTTCTTAGACACTGGTCAGCCCCACTCTCTCTCCCTGCCTGCTGAGGGTCATCTGGCCCTGGTCCTGCTGCCCGAGTGACTCAGCCTAGACATGAATGCCTCCCTACCATGTACTCTGTACCGTGAGTGATACCATATATTATGTTCTATATGCAGCACTACTGTATACCATACACATGCATATGTAGAAGACTGAATTAACATGAAATGAACGGTATTTTCAGTCATAACAATGTTCTATGTATAGGTGTATCCATATATACACGTATGCATGTATTATATCATGGCCATCACAATTTTGTATGTGTCCACATAGGTCTTGCTCACAGGTAAGTCTTGAACCACTGATCTGGGTCTTGGCTGAATGCCTGTGACCACCACAGAACACAAGAGTATGGGAGGCCTGTGAGGAGCTGCTGGGAGGCTGTCTTCTTCTTTCCTCCCTGCCTCCCTGGTGAGGCTGTCATGAGACTGTTTCTCATCTCTTAAGTTCTGATGAAGTAAGAAGCCTTCAGGCTCCCCGCTCAGGATACGGCAGCAGAATATAAAGCCCCTGAGCTAGAGGTGGCTCCTCAGCAAAGGTTGTCCTATCACTCAAGTTACAGTCATTTGGCCACTTTTTTTTTTTTTTTTTTTGCGGTACACGGGCCTCTCACTGTTGTGGCCTCTCCCGTTGCGGAGCACAAGCTCCGGACGCGCAGGCTCAGTGGCCATGGCTCACGGGCCTAGCCGCTCCGCGGCATGTGGGATCTTCCCGGACCGGGGCACGAACCCGTGTCCCCTGCATCGGCAGGCAGACTCTCAACCACTGCGCCACCAGGGAAGCCCTGGCCACTTTCATTTGGGTGTTACCCTGAGAAAGAGCCACAGGGAGCTGGCACCTTTGGCTACTCTTCCTTCTGCTGTTAGTGTAAGCAATAAACTGTCTTTATCTGAAAATGATTCATTGTCCCTTTACCAGTTGAATCTGTCAGGCCTTAGGCTTTGCCTTATGCTTGACAACACGTGTGTGTTGTGTGTGCATGGATGTGTGTACGTGTGTGGGCATGTGTGTGTGTGTGCATGTCCATGTGTGCATGTGAGTGTGTGTTTTAAATAAAAAAGAGACAATGTCACACCTTCTCCATGCCCAGTCCTTGTTCATAAAACTATTCGTTTCACCTTTTCTGGTTTTAGTTTATCTCTTCATAAATTTTAAAACATGAAAATATTTCCATTCCTTGTTTTTCAACGCTAGGCTACGGTTCACAATGAATGTGATGACTCAGCTCTCTTAACACACTTCCTACCTCTGCTCCCATGAGCCTTTTCCAAACTGCACTGTTTATTTATCAAATACTTATGTAGTCCTTACTACTGCCAGACACTCTCTAAGTACTTTATAAATACTAATTTATTTCATCTTCCTAACAACTTTGAGGTAGACACTATTGCTAATTATATTTTATAGATGAGAAAGGAAAGGTGCAAAGAGTTTAGCTCATTTAATCAAGGTAATAAAGCAATTAGTGCCAGAGCTGGGATTTGAACTTGGCTAGATGACACCAGAATTTGGACTTGAAAACACTCATCTATATTGCCTGTCTTTGTTGGTCTATCAAGTTGTTCATTTAAATGACATATGTGTATTTCTATTGCTTGATCTGGATTTCCTTCATGAAAGATGAAAATATTAGTCTCTCTTTCTCATCTCTATTTTCTAACTTCTGTCAGTTTTATTTTTATGTTGTCAAGTTTTTAACAGTCTCTGTTTTGTAAACATAATAATGCTTTCCATAGTTTGGCTATGGTTGAATTCAAAGTTAAATAATGATATTTACATTGCTGTTACTAAAAATATTGTTCATTTCATGGTAAAGTGTCTGCTAGAATTATCTCTCTGTATGGTCTCATGATGTGATCCCTGGACAACACATTTTCATAGCACTGAGATAAAATATATTTGGTTTTCATCAATTGCTTAAAACATGGCACATCTGACTTTGTTTCACATTTGGGCCACGGTTTTCAAGCTTTCTGTTTTGCTTGGAGTTTCTAATTGTCTTCCTCGTTTTTCCTTTGTAAGAAGAATAATATGCTTTTAACATATCTTCAAGTTCATCCAAATCTTCAATTATAATGTCTATGGCATGAAATACTATATTTTTCCTCCAGAGAGATCATTTCTGGAGTTTTCTGATTTGCTGCTGCAATCTCAAAGGCTGCTCTCTTGGTAAGCGGCAGAGCTGTCCTCCCAAGAATTTTATTTACTACGTCTCTGGGTCTCCAGCCTGTTCTCAAGATCCCATTTCTGTTTTTGCTTCTTTGTTTCTGGTTACCTATTTTGTTGGCGTATATCCTCAAGCAACATTAGCCACCAACTGTTTCCTCAGTTATCTCTGTATATGACTATTATTCAGATTTTTTCTCTGTCTCATATGTTTTGTTTCATATTATCTGCCTTTTTATCTTTTTTCCACTAGGTCTTGAAATTAACTTTATCTTCCATCATTTTTTTTTTGCATTTAAAAAAATTTTTATTTTGAGATCTTTGTAGATTCACATACAGTAATAAGAAATAATACAGAGATCCTGTGTATACTTTACCCAGTTTCTCCCAATGATAATACCTTGCATAATTATAGTACAATAGCATAATCAGGAAATTGGCATTAATAGAATCTATCAACCATGTAAATATTTCACCACCTTGATATGCACTCATCTGTTTATGTGTGTAAGCACTAGTTCTACGCAGTTTTACTGCATGTGCTGATTTATATGACCACCACCACAGCTAAGACAAAGAACAGTTTCATTACAAGATCCTTGATTCTATCCTTTATAGCCATAGACACCTCCTTTCCCCTCCCCACTCAGCACCTAACAACCACTAATCTGTTCTCCATCACTATAATTTTCAATATAGCATTTCAAGACATAATACAGTACTTAAAAACGCTATTTAAAGATGACTATACAGTATGTAGCCTATGATGGCCTTTTGTTTCATTTAAGATCCATCCAAATTGTGTGCATCGAGTTCTTTTTTTTATTGCTTTTTATCCCGTGGTATGGATGAACCACAGTTTGCTTAATTATTCATCCATAGAAGGACATTGGGTTACTTCCAATGTGGTCTGTTACTAACAAAGTTTCTAAGAATATTCATGAACAGATTTTTTTTTTTTTTTTGCGGTACGCGGGCCTCTCACTGTTGTGGCCTCTCCCGCTGCGGAGCACAGGCTCCGGACGCGCAGGCTCAGCGGCCATGGCTCACGGACCCGGCCGCTCCGCGGTATGTGGGATCTTCCCGGACCGTCCCGGACCGGGGCACGAACCCGTGTTCCCTGCATCGGCAGGCGGACTCTCAACCACTGCGCCACCAGGGCAGCCCTCAGCATCCCCATTTTAATGAATCTGATATCCAGGCTGCTGCTATAAACAGACGCCTGACAGTAAGCGCTTTGGAGGGGCCAAGGCACAGTGTGTTCAGCGCAAGACCTTTCCTCAAGTTCCCGTGGAGAAGCTCTGGAATCTGGGGAACTGTTTCATTGAGCATGGGGTACTACGTGGACAAGCCAGCATGAATCACAGCTATTTTAGCAGTGATCAGTACTGGCTATGCAGACAGCTGGAAGGAAGAGATCCTCTGGCTGTGATTTATTTTCTGCTGTATCTCCCTTGGTATATTCTAAAAACAAGACATAAACTAGTTTCACTGTAGGGAAGGACAGCAAACACATGAGAGCATTTGCTTTTTCATTGCTCAATTCCAGTGATAGTTGGTTTAAATCATGTTTTTCCATTGATTAATGTTATTTTCTATTTGGAAGTATTGGCCTTTGTTCCCTTGATTAAATAGAAAACACGATATTTGAACAATTCTTAAAGTAGCTTTGAAATTATTTTGTTAATAGACACAGAATCTAAAACGAAGACACTTACTGTCAAGAAATGAAGCCTTGTGTTTTACCTGAATTAGAAATGGAAAAACTACTGGTGACTTACAGACTGTTTTAATCTAGACATTAGCCAGTGTTCTCCGGCTTTTCTACAGTTTTAAGTTTCTTGAAGCAGGACCTGTAAAATGAATGCTAGTCACATATTACACATTCTAATCTTGGAATGTTTGTAAATTTGTACAAAATGAATGCATTACATATTTATTTTTGCAATCTGAAAAGGGCTAAAATATATGAACTGTTTAATGTTAGTTAAGAATGATGTAGGTATTACAATTCAGAAATTCCTGCAAGATTTTCTTGAGTTACCTGGCAGTTCCTGATTCACACCATGGGGCCAGATGATCTCAAGCTGGGCAGGGTGGTGAACCCATCCCACTGTCATGAACAGCCAACCATGAAGTGTGGCCCCCTACGACTACCAAACTCTAGACCTGGATCTCACACGCCACTTTTGAAATTGCCATTGCGTCCAATTTTACCATGAAAGATATAGCCCAGATTTTCAGTTCTGAAAGAACCTTCCTCGTAGATTTACAAAGAGTATTGCCATGAAACTGAGCTCTAATGAAATGTCCTCCTTAGGGGCCAGTCTTGCTTTGGGAAATGTCCACTGAAAGGATGCGCTCAGAGGAATTCAGACATCGTTCCATCTCTGGATCCTGTCCAACTGGCACACAGGCCCATTTGGCACTGGTCGTACGCCAGCTTTCCCACAGACTCTGGAAGGGCTCCAGGAGCTCATTTAGGCTCTGCCTTTACATATGGATCCAAGCACCAGAAAGGAATCATGCAGGAGACCAGTCTCGGGCACCAGAGTTGCAGAAGAGACCTGGAGAATATGTAAAGGACACATGTTAGCCGTGGTGGTTTACACAGTAATCTGGGAAGCCAGACCTGAGGCAGGGACCACATTCTGGACCCCAAGGAAGGCAGAGCCAGACATTCAGCAGTGACTCTCAGGTGCTGGTATTCAGGGACCCCCCCAAGCAGCCAGAGCACCCCACAAACTGAACATGATCTCCAGAGAAAACGAGAAATAGAATATGTGCATCTACGTGCACATAACAGAAAGAGACTTATAGAAAGAGGGTAGGATTTTTCTTCAAGAGCCAGTGAGGTGATGGGTGGAAGGCTACCTGACACCAGTCCACAGTAATGATCTTTAGCAAGTCTCTTACAACCTCCGTGCCTCAATTTCCCCATCTGTACAAAGAGGGCACTGGAAGAAGCAGTCCCTTAGGTAACTTTTAGTTCTTTCATTTACTTGGACTTAATAACACTGGGAGAGAGTCACTCTTCCAATGGCCATTTCAATTACAAATCCTCAGCAATTCATAGATCACCATAGGTAGAAATGATATAAGCGGTACAGATGTATATCCAAAATGGATATTCACTTTCCTTTCGAAGAAGGTAAATTATAGCTCTCAAGCCTTTTCTGTCTGTGGGGCATGACCTTCTTTCGCAAAATATTAACAATCAAAATATAGGTTAAAAGATGAGAACACAATACAATACAGTTCATAACTGAAAAACATACAGTTACTATCTAATCAATTTAAAAAGTTGAATATCACAGAAAATGAGCAAAAGTTTTGAACAGGGAAGTAACTAAAGAGGCAAATAGTCAATTAACAAATAAATATTTTATTTTAATAGCTGTCATGTAAATGCTAATTCCTAAAATAGTATATCCTTATGTTGTCAGTGAAGTGGACCAACCAAATACAGGTAGAACTGTAAATCAGTTCTGTTTTCAGTTTTCAGAGACAAATTAGGCAATATAAAGCAAGAACTTTAAATGTAGTAAGTCCTTTGAGTCAGAAATTCTGCTCCTCAAAATACATGCTGAAGAAATAATCGGAAGTGTCCATAAAATGTATGTAGCAATGCTCATTGAAGAACTGTTTACAATAACAAATTTTAAAACAATTTAAATCATTAAGTTTATTTTGACACATCCAAATGCTGTCATTAAAATTTTTTATTTGAAAACACTTAATAATATTAAAAATGCTACAACGTAAAATGAAAACAGAAGGATATATAGCAGGATTCCAATTCTGTGATTACAGCTGGCCCTCTGTATCCATGGGGGATAGGTTCCAGGACCCCTGCGGATTCCAAAATCCACAGATGCTCAAGTCCCTTATGGTATAAAATGGCATAGTACAATCCGCCCTCACTGGTTTCAGGGTAGGGAGGGCCAAGTATATAAAAATAGAGTAATGTGTATTTTCATTTTGTTTTACTTTACTCTGTTTTCCAAATATGCATTACTTTTATCATCATAAAAATAAATATTATTTTAAAATAAATCAACATTGAAAAATACTTTGGTAATATATACTCCATCTTAACAAGCCCTATTCTATGATGGAGCAATTCCACTCCTAGGCATATACAACAATGCATACGTATGTTCAACAAATTTTATATCTTAGACAACATTCATAGCAGCACTATTTATAATACCACAGAGCTGGGAACTGTCCAAATGGCCGTTAGCAATGGAACAAGCTGCTAAGTAGTGGTATATTCCCACAATAGAGTGCCATAACCAATAAGAATGCCATAGCATTGGAACAAGCTGCTAAGTAGTGGTATATTCCCACAATAGAGTGCCATAACCAATAAGAATGCCATAACCAATAAGAACCACAACTACACAAAATGATGCAGGTGAACCTCACAAATATCATGTGGAATGAAATGAAAGAAACCAGACATAAAAAGCATATACTTTATGATTCCATTTATATAAAGTACAAGAAATGGCCAAATTAACTAAGCTGTTGGTTACTCAAGGGAGGTGTTTGGGGAAAAAGAGTGAAATGGATTCTGGGTTGCTGCCATGTTCAGTATCTCCATCTGAGGGTATTTTCAGGGTACCCTGGAAATCCATCCGGACAATACATCTCTGGGCCCTTGTCTGTGTATCTGTTATACTTCAATAAAAGGTTTAAATATAGATTAATGAAATATTCAACTAATAGGATGGAGGAAGTGGGAAAGATGGGAGGGAGAAGAAAGGAGCAAGAGAAGCGCAAGCCTGGGTCCCCAAGATAAGAATACCTTTTCCAAGTGAAGGGGAGAGAGGTTAGGGAAAGGACGTGGGAAGAGGGGGACGAGCTGACGCAGCGTGGTCCTGCAGCTGGCACAAGAGCCTCGGTGAATGGCCATGAACTCTCAGCCACACTCGTCCTAAACTCACACCACTTCATTGACACTCGCTTTACCCTAGCCATTCCCTTAATCTGGAAGACTTGTTTTCTTAAATCTGTCCTTGGCTCACTCCATTCAAGTTATTCAAGGTGTTCAAGTATCATCTTCTCCAAAGGGCCACTCGCTGACCACTAATTTAAAGTAAATAACATCCCTCCAACCACACACTCATCCACTAGTCCCTACTCCTGCGTTATTTGACCTCATAAGACTTATTGCTATGTGTAATTAAATTGTATACACACACACACGGTAAAGGAGATATATAGACAGATGTTGATATATAGGTTTAGGTATAGATACAGATATTTGTTTGCGCCACTAAAATGTAAGCTTTTCAGGGGCAGGCACTTTACCTTATCCCATTTTTCTCTCCATAATGCCTTAAATAGTTTCCAAAATATCAAAGTGCTCAGTAAGTACATGTTGAAGGGATATTTTTCCCTTTGGCCACACAATGCGGCCACACTTTCATAGGTTCCAGTGTCGGGTAAATGGAAATACCCTTTCCTGGTGACTGCTCTCTGTGCTTTGCTCTCCATGGGAGCCCAACAGGATTCCGAGCAAAGCGTGAGGCCACAGTTGCAGCTTCCCAGGATAATTGGAAACAGACCCAGCAACTGCACACACTGAAGTTTAGAAAGTGGTTGTTTGGAGAATGGTGGAGCCCTAAGTGCTTTTGTATTTTTGTTGAGCAATCTGAGCTGCTGGGCACATTTCATGCAAAGGGTCAGCATCATACTTTTCGAGAACTCCACTTGAGAAATAGTAGATGAACAGAGGTCAAGATAATTTGAGTCCATATGGACCTCTCTAGTGCAGGGGATTGGTGTAAAATGTGTTCTCATGGGCTGTGTGTAGTCAAGATCCAAAAATTCCCAGAGTGTTTGGTTCACATGTGATTTCCTTATTTCCGTATTGAATTACAATAGCTCGAAGGCAGGAATCTGAGGTTCTCATTACGGCTAGGGGAGCTCAACTGGCCTGTCCCAGTTCTGGGAGATAATGTTAAAATTTACCTATATGTTGGCTTGTGACTCAAGTAACTACCTCATTTGACGTTTATCACAATTCATTGAGTTGGACAGGGCAGACTTTCTAAGTGTTCCCTTATGCCGATGTGGGAGCTGAAGTTCAGAAGCGGTGGCTCATTTGCTTAGTGTCATCCCTGTTAGGACAGTTGCCCCATGTGGCCAGATACACTTATTAGGTCATCACATGTTGAGATCAGAGGACTAGTAGATGGTGCACTTGGACCTCAAATCTTTCCATTTTAAGAAAACAATAAAATCCTTAATATTTAGCATGTTTTTCCTTTTCTTATCTATTCTTTCCTTCCATTTCATAATATGGCCCCTAGACTTTGTGTATTTATATTTTGAGAGTTCCTACAGTTCCCCTGAGTCTGGATCATTTTAAAACAAGACAAAACAGGACTGAAAAGAGCAGACAGAGAAACTCACTTTTCAGTAAAATCTCAACCTTATTCTTAGTAAGTATATCTGGTTGCCATTTATTTTCATGGCTTTGCCAAATAGCTATATGGTTAATAGCCCTGAGCTAGCAAATTTTCCCAAAGCACCTAAAAATTTCACTAGGTGCCGTGAACTTGGGGAGTGTTTGACTTCATAACGTGCGCCTGGGTTCCTCAACTGTGTCTATAGAGACTCTTTTAACATTTTCATAATCAATTTACTTAAAAGGTCAATTCTTTCCTTTTGTCTTGTTTGACTATCAAATGTTCTAACTGCAAACAGGCAGAGTATTGTCTATATGTTCCTGTTAAAAAGGCACCATAAACCCCTTTTAGTTCATCCTGTGCCTTGTTTTATTCTTTGACTGCTCCAGGCCTGACCAGCTCTAGGCTGATCCGATCTGTAGCTCATCTGTGGGCCCATCAAGCTCTGAGATTACAAAAACCCCAGTGAGTTTGTAGGCTCCTTTTTTTCCCGCGCAGCATGTGCGATCTTAGTTCACTGACCAGGGATTGAACCCGTGCCCCCTGCAGTGGAAGCGTGGAGTCCCAACCAGTTGACCACCAGGGAATTCCCGGTAGGCTCCTTGACATCGGCAGGAAAACACTGAATTTGATCTTGCTGTCCTGAGCCCTATATCTGCTGCCTTTAAAAGCCTCTGCTTCTGTGTTGTGCAGACTTCATCTAAGGCCTGTTTGCCCAGCTCTTATGCTTTGGTTTCCAGATTAGAGTCAAATTCCCCCAGTGGTATTAGAACTCTCTCAAGGTGCCTTTCCAATGCTGGCCTTCTCTATATCCTGGGCTCAGTTCCCGCCACTGTGGGTCAGGTTGTGAAAATATAACTGTACCACGAGCCCATGGCCTATGTCCAGAGATTCTGCTGCTGTAGCTTTCATACTCATTATTTAGAGCTCCTGAGACACCAACACCACTCTGGACCATCATGCCCTCTTCAAAATTGTGATATGAGCTATTGGATATTTCCCTTATGGGTAGGAGACAGACCCACAGCAAGAAATGTCCTCTTAACTCCAGATATATTTACTCCAGCTTGCTCCTCAAGCCCAGCAGGCCTCACGGACGGACCTATATCTGTCATAGTAACTGCATCCTCCCCCATTCTTCTCCTGCCTGTGGAAACCCTATCTATCATAAAGCCCCATGCCCAACTCACCTCTTTCAGGACGCTGCTGGATCCTCTGGCTGCTCTGACACTTTATAGTCTTTGAGTGGCAACTTTATATTTTTTTAATTTTAATTTTTGGCTACGTTGGGTCTTTGTTGCTGTGCATGGGCTTTCTCTAGTTGTGGGGAGTGGGGGCTACCCTTCATTGCTGTGCGCAAGCTTCTCATTGCAGTGGCTTCTCTTGTTGTGGAGCACAGGCTCTAGGTGTGCGGGCTTCAGTAGCTGCGGCACGTGGGCTCAGTAGTTGTGGCTCAAGAACTTAGCTGCTCCGCGGGCTGTGGGATCTTCCCGGACCAGGGATTGAACCTGTGTCCCCTGCATCTACAGGCCAATTCTTAACCACTGCGCCACCAGGGAAGTCCCAGAGTGGCAACTTTATCCTCCTTATATAGTCACTCATTCATACCATTTGCATAATCATCTTACTTAAGAATAAGGACACTTGTTTATCCAGTGATGCCCTTTGTTTGTCTTATCATGGCTATTTCTAATTAACGCACTGATACTTTGGCCGGCCTCATCTTCCAGTGAAAAACAATTACAGGACACGGGGTTAGTACAGAAAAGTCCTCACCCTGATTAAAAGAGGCGGTTTGAAAGTTTCAGGGTGTCTTAGTGCAGCTGCTGTAACAAATACTATAGATCATGTGTTTATACAACAGAAATTTACTTCTCAGAGTTCTGGAAGCTAAGAACTCCAAGACCAAAGCACTGACAGATCCAGAATCTGGTGAAAGCCTGCTTCCCAGTTTGCAGGTGGCCATCTTCTCATTGTGTTCTCACATGGTTGGGAGCAGAGAGAGAGAGATCTCATGTTTCCTCCTCTTTTTATAAGGGCATTAATCTCATTTATGAGGACTACACGCTCAGGACCTAATTGTCTCCCAAAGACCTGACTCCAACACCATCACTTTGGTGATTAGGCTTCAACGTATGAATTTCGGGGGTATGGGGGTGAGGACATCCAGTCTATAGCACATGACTTCCAGGCACTTGGATGTACCTCTGGGGTGTCACTATGTCCCGGAAAACCACATGGCGGAAGACTGCCCATCAAGCCACGTGGTCAGGGTGTCTTGGGTAACTGAGTGTAGAAAGCATTTAGCACGGGCCTTACTCTTCATTCTATGCTTCACTGGGTCCTGCGAATACAGAAACATACTCCATGTGGTCTCACAGTTACTACAGGACACATAACTGACTCTCACTGTGATACTGGACGTGCAAAAATAGAGAAACTGGGGATATATTTGAGGCGGAGAGAGAGAAGGAGCATTTAGTCCAATCTGGAAGTCTGAGAATACTTTCTGGAAGAAGTGACAGCAGAAGTGAGTTTTCCCAGGATGATTAAAAGTCAAACAGAAAGGAAAGTGAGAGAGACACTGTGAAAAGAAACGTTTCCAACTTCTTATGGGTTGAATTGTGTTACCCAAAAAAAGGTCTGTTGGAGTCCTAATCTAATTCCTCAGAATGTGAGTGTATTTGAAGATCAGATCTTTACAGAAGTAAAATGAAGTCATTAGGTTGGGCCCTAGGCAGATATACCTAGTGTTCTTATAATAGGAAGAAATTTGGACCTAGAGAGCCATAGGGAGAAAGCCATGTGAACATAAAAATAGCCATCTAGTAGTCAAGGAGAGCGTCCTGAAACAGATTCTCCAAAACAGCTCTCAGAAGGAAGCTACCCTGCCCGCACTTTGATTTCAGAGTTCCAGCCTCTAGAGCTGTGAGACACTATATTTCTGCTGTTTAAGCCACTCAGTTTGTGGTATCCAGCAAACTAATTCACAGTGTGAGCCATTTGGCTTGACCATAAAAAGACAGGTACCCAATCCTAGATCCCACCAGATTGGCTAGGTCTTGTTTGTCCATCTCATGCCTGTCAGCTTGTTCCCTGGACAGGCTCTGCTGCTCACCAACCCCACCTTACTTTGTCTGAGTCTGAAGAATTTGTGGACACTCACTCACCACAGTCAGCATTCAATCATTCCTAATCAGAGCTCCTTCCTTATTACCATCTTTGTCATCTACTCACATAAACAGCAGCAGTACAGTGAAAAGCACTTAGCACCTTGTACACAATATTCTGATGAAGAATATTCAGCTTTTAAGCTTATGCCCTGAGGCCAGATCCTATTCTTGAGAAAGAGGAGGAATTCACATTGTTGGATTTCAGTATCCATGGATTTTGGCCCGCTAATCTGATCTTTTATTATCTTTAGAAAGCTGGAAATGAATAAACAAACACATGTCTGTTCCTACTTAGAGCTGGACGGTTGGTCTCTATAAAACAGCCTATCAGCAATCCTTCCTTTACTCTGAGGTACTTAGGAGGCATTTCTCCATCATTAAATCAAACTGCCTGAGTCTGCCCGTTGGGTCTGCTGGCCACAACAATAGGGGCTTCGAAGGGGAACTGCTCCTTTGCCCTAATTCTATGCTGGATCAGTCTCTACTGTGCACGTCCACAATCCATCAACAGGGGACACAGTCTGTTGATGAAAAGGGTAGGCTGAATGGATGCCACTCGTTTAAGTAAGTGCGTAAGTGCAATAATGGGAGTGTCCATCGTGACCCTGTGTGCTTCAACCAGCATAGCCCATCCTCAAACTGAGATGCCCGTGGTCTTTTGTGACGAGAAGATACCTCTGACTGGTGATGTGTCCTTTGTTTTCCCGGCCCCCTGCACTGACTCACCCAGGCTGGCCCAGGGATTTCATGTTCCTGACCCTAACACTTCTTACCCTTCTTTTTCTGTCCTAGCCCCACTGTTTCATATGGCTGCTGATGTAGGTCTTTCCAGTTCAGTCCCAAAACCTCAGAAATCTCTGCCTTTTCTGCTCTGCCACCTAGAATGGGACCCCAGCTCAGATGGCAGCATCAGCCCTCTTTGGCCATGCCGTTCTCTAGGTAGGGGTAGACCAGTTGGCCACTCCCCTGTGTTCCGAGGAACATCCCATTATTAAGGAAATGTGATTTGACTAGTAATTCTCTCTCTGTCTTTTTTTTTGTTTTGCAACAAATTTTTTTTTTTTTTTTGTGGTACGCAGGCCTCTCACCGTTGCGGCCTCTCCCGTTGCGGAGCACAGGCTCCGGATGTGCAGGCTCAGCGGCCATGGCTCACGGGCCCAGCCGCTCCGCGGCATGTGGGATCTTCCCAGACCGGGGCACGAACCCGTGTCCCCTGCATCGGCAGGCGGACTCTCAACCACTGCGCCACCAGGGAAGCCCAGCAATAAATTTTATGCATCTTTTGAGCAGCTGTTTTGTTAATTTGCTCTTTAAAATTTACTTTTCCAATGAGACAAGTAATATAGGAACACACTTATGTGATACATCTCCACAGCTCAATCCTCCATTGATGACTCATCATGCATATATGTGCATTTTCAGCCATGTTGTCCATTAGGGAACCACTAATCACATGTAGCTTTTTAAATGTAAATGATTTTAAATTAAATAAAATTTGAAATTCAGCTCCTTATTCATAATTGCCACATTTTACACACTCAAAGCCACATGTGGCTAGAGGCTGCCATATTAGACAGTACAGATTATAAGACATTTCTATCATCAGAAAGTTCTATTGGACAGCACTGATCTATAGAAATATTCATCTCTGTGCTTATGTGATGTGTGCCTGTTTTACATAAATTTACCACGTGGCACATATTGTGTTGTAACTTTTTTGTCACTAAATAATGTGGCTTGCAGATCTTTTAATGCCACTTCATGTATATCTCCCATGTCCTTTTAGCACCTGCCATTTCTATATTGATGGAGTATAGATTGTTCCATTTTGATTTTATTTTATGTTTGCAATTACAAATGATGTTACAATTAACATCCCTGCACATCCCTGTACCTGCCTGTTCATGAATCCAAGTGATTATTTTCCTAGGAGAGTTAACAAGAATTTTTAAGAAATAGAATTTCTAAGTCAAAGCATATGTCTATTTTTAGTTATTACAGTTACTAAAATTTGCCCTTTAAAGCAGCTGTATCAATGTGTAATCCCATTAAACCTGTTACCTTGTTATTACCAATTTTATCAAACTTTGAAAATTTCACCATGCTCATGGTTTTAAATGATATCATTGCTGTTTTAAATGGACACTTCTGGATAAGAAATTGACTGTCAGTCAATACAAATTACGGACAATTAGTATTTCCTTTACTGTGAACAGCCACGTCAAATATTTTGATGATTTTTCGATTTGTGTTTGTCTTTTATTGAATAAAGGAGGTCTTCATATATTTAGGATATTGGTCTTATATCTATTACATATGTTATTAATATTTACTTATAATTTTTAAAGTAATGGCTATACTTTTTTAACCTTTTAAAAATGTTTTTGATTTTACAGTTTTAAATGTTGCTGTCATCATATTTGTTAGTCTTTACGAGTTTAGCATGCATTTCTTATTTTAGGTCTTTTCTACTCCTAAATCATAAACATCCTCTCTCCTAAATTATTTGTAGCTTTTAAAATTACTATTGTTGTTTAATTCTATAACCCATCTGGAACTTATTTTTATGAATGGTATGTGAAGTAGAGATCTAACCTTTTTTTACATTTATAGCTAAAAGTTCCCACACAACTGTATTAGATAGCCCATTTCTCTCCATTGATTTTAAATATTATTATTATCCTATATCAACTAGCCACATACATGTGAAAATGCCTATACTTTCTATTCTTTAATATGTCTGTCTATTCTTGCACATTGCTTTACATTCCTTTTCTTTAAATTAAATTAGACAATGAGGAAAATGTTTACTTATTTTCCTTTTTCAAATTGTCTTGGACATAGGGATCAGAATTAAAATTTCACATTCCATAAAAAACATCATAATATTCTAATCAGTATTGAGTTGAAATGATAGAATTCTTAAGAAGGTATTGATATATTTATAGTATTGCGTTTTCCTTTCAGTGAAATTGGTTTATCTCTTCATGTATTTAGCTTTATTTATGTGCAATTATATTTTTATTTGTAAAGAATTTTATTCATAAAGATCTGGTATTTCTTGCTAGAGCTATTCCTAACTGTTGTATAGGTTTTGTTGTTATTGAAGATTAATTAAATTTATATGATATGTTTGTTAATTGGTTACTACAGACATATTGAAATACCACTAATGTATGTTTTCTTCTACTAGATAGTGACCATAAGTGGTCATTAGGACTGATGGCAAGTGTGGTGTCCACAGATTTTACCCATTGGTTCTAAACCGTTGTATTCTAACTTGGAGCATGGTGCCTTAACATGGTCATTTGAATGTGCCCCATTCTCACAATGAACTGTGTCCAGATTGATGTCTCACCTGTTTCTAAGCGTTACTTCTCTGCTTGCTGTGGAAGTGGTTTCTGCAGCATGTGGTATGTGAAAGGACCCAATTTACTGTAAGGGGGGTTGCGTATCTGAAGTGATGTTGTATGGAATCCCATGTAGGTGGATCTAACACTCTAAGCCTCAGATAGTGATGATGACCAAGACCCTGAAGGCAGAAAAAACAAACCAATACCCCGGATACTTGTCAGTCGTGGTCAGGATGATGCTTTGCCCCTTCCAGGGTAGGGAGGCCTGATGTAATCAACTTGCCACCATGTGACAGCAAGGTCTTCTCAATGGAGGTCACTGGTGCCACATTGCAGGTTCAGTGTTAGTCTGTTACTGGCAGCTTGACATTAGCTAGATCAGCCCTGGTAAGTAGGAGCCCATGCTTTTGAGCAAGCCCATTCTTCCAGAACTTCCACCCTTGTTGTCATAGCAACTCTGTTCATGTACCCATTGTGCCAGCACTAGGGTTGCCAAAGATGTAAGCTGTCTCATCTCACCTGGCTGAGTCATTCTCACTACTTTGCTGTTTGTGCTTTTTCTATTGTGAGTGCCCTCAGTGGCCATTCACATGTGATACAAAAGTCTTCACACTTTCCTTTTCCACAGTTCCATCCACATGCATGTTCCTCACACCTTCTCATTTCCTATCTTTCAAGCTTTCTCCATCCAGGCCGTTGACCAATAAGCCAAGAAACTTGAAATGCTCATGAATTTACGTTTATCCTTGCCTAGGATGATTTCTCCTTCTGCGCATAACGTGCAACAAGGTATACTGCCCCAAACTCTGCCCATTTTGATGTTTTCCCTCACCATTGTTTTTCAGGACTACTCTGAGTGGGGCTGTAATTCAGCAGCAGTTCATTTTGGGTTTCAACAAACACAACCAAGCCTGCCCCTTTGTGAACCAGCTTTTCTTCTTTCTCTGTTAGCAAGTCATAAGTGACCACCCCTCCAAGCAGCCATGCATGTGAGCTGAGAAAGCGGCACAGCGCACAAGTCGTAGATGACATGGAGGTCTGAGCCCTCTGCCCGCATATGCTGCCAACGTGTGCTCTCTGCCTCTACTCACGACCCTACCACCAGGGATGGAGTCCTCATTGCCAGCCACCCCAGTGAAAGATCCAGCTTCCAAATCCCACTGGAGGGTCTCATTCCTACGACCACTCACAGTATCTACAGTATCAGGTCAGATTCCCAGGACACAGACTCTGAGATGAGATCCACATGCAAAATATTCATTGGGAGGGGCTCTCAGGAGATACACCTGCAATAGAATGAAGAAAGCAGGAATGTGGGAAGGAGAGGCTGAAAGTCAGTGTAGGTGCAACTGAGGGCCTATCCTTCCCTGTGGGCACTCCAGAGCTGAGATGGCCCTTCAGAGCTCTCCCAAAGGTAGATAAGGCAGCCAGGCCTTTGAACCTCCACAGTGGCCAAGCATTAGCCCTGGTCTGCCTCTCTGGGAGGGCAAAGGCTATTCCCAGTGAGAGAATGCAACCTAGGCTCCTGGAACATCAGTGGGAAAACTAACGGGACCCAATTAAGTTCTGTACATTTGTTAATAATATTATACCAGACAGCCCTCCACATCCGCAGGTTCCACATTAAAAATAATAATGACAATAGTATTACTATACCAGAGTTAGTTTCTTAGTTTTGCTAAATGCTCTATGGTTATGTAGGATGTTAACATAGGGGAAACTGGGTAAAGAGTAAAGAAGCTATACAATTTTGCAACTCTTCTGTCTGTCTAAAATTATTTCAGCATAAAAGATGGTGATAAAGATAAGTTGAAAGGAGAAATGAATAAATGAGAGAAAGGGGTAATGGATTTACATGCACTGTTAGAGAAGATATAAAAGGAAATGTCTTCTCCAAGAATCATAAGGGAGCACAGGTGCCAAGGTAGTAAATAATGAAGTCATCAAAGATATTAATAAAGGAGTTTTAGTGTTTCAAGGATGCTTGAAGCCAATTTTTATTGGATTGTGAAATGAAAGGAGATTAAAGAAGCATAGATTTTGTTTTGGGGGAACTGTATCTATAAGGGAAGAAGAGAAGTGACGAGTTAAATGAAATATTGTGCATAGGCTTAGATGAGTTATATAATACAGTGTAAGTGTGGGGTATGATGAATAAGCTTACTGGTGGACATAAAGGATACAATTTCACATTTGTCTTTAAAATTCATTTTCAACTCAAATGTTTTTTGGGGGAATTTCTTCATGTGATGTATCTCTTATAATGGAATGGAAATCAAAAGGAAATTGGGATTTCCTCTACATAAATTTGATTCTATACTTAATCTGTGTTTTCTGAAAGTTCTCCAATTAAGCTACTTGGCTTCAAGCATCCTTGAAACACTAAAACTACTTTATTAATATCTTTGATGACTGCATTATTTACTACCTTGGCACCTGTGGTTCCTTATGTTTTTTTTGTTTTTTTGCGGTACGCGGGCCCCTCACTGCTGTGGCCTCTCCCGTTGCTGAGCACAGGCTCCGGACGCGCAGGCTCAGCAGCCATGGCCCATGGGCCTAGCCGCTCCGCGGCATGTAGGATCCTCCCGGACCAGGGCACGAACCCACATCCCCTGCATCGGCAGACGGACTCTCAACCACTGCGCCACAAGGGAAGCCCCCTTATGTTTCTTAGAGAAGACATTTCCTTTATATCTTCTCTAATAGTGCATGTAAGTCCATTACCCCTTTCTCTCATTTATTCATTTCTCCTTTCAACTTATCTTTATCACCATTTTTTATGTTGAAATAATTTTAGATATACAGAAGTGTTGCAAAATTGTATAGTTTCTTTACTCTTTACCCAGTTTTCCCTGTGTTAACATCTTACATAACCATAGAGCATTTAGCAAGAGTTACAATAATAGCTAACCTTTACTGAGCACGTGCTATGCGTCAGCACTGTGCTGAATACTTTAACTGTGTTATTTGAGAGAAATTAAGGAGGTTGCAGAATGAAAGAGACAGGGCAGAATAAATAATCACCTCAGGACTGGCTGACTTTATAAAGAGAACAGGCATCTATGTAGCCTCTCAAATGAGTGGGCGATTAGAATAAGAACCCCATTAGAAAGCACAAATCACATCTAGTAACAAGAGACCTTCTTAAGACCCATGTCCTCTGGAAGGCTGATTTATTTTCATTTATTAAATGCAGGTTTCCCTTCTGGAGAGGCTGTACAGGGAGTCTGTACACATACAATCTGTTTTTCTCTGCACCTATTACACATAATACCTTAGGAAAACAACCAAATTTTCTGACATGGGAGGGTATATATAAGACAGTGTGCCTAAATTCCAAGTTAGGTGGTGCATTTGAAATTTACTCTGAGAGGCTCTGGGTACATTTCTAAAAACCCAGTCAGCCTTCAGAGCAGCAAAAAACAGGGCACAAGGGGAAAACGGTGCACGAGGGTGAGTCTCAGAGTGAATTTTTTCAATATAGCTAATGTATCTCTTGAGAGATACTAAGTAAACCAGTGACTTGGGATATATAAGTCTGGAATTATATTCCCATCCTGCTCTGTTCCTTCAAAATAGAGGAAGCTTCCAACTCCTGGAAAGAGTAGGATAAAGAAGCAATGTTCATACAACCTATACCACCTTGCTGCTAATAGGCTGAGAAAAGTGAGAAGGGGTCCCTCTTCTTTGCAGGCAGGACATTTCAAAAGAGCCACTGACCTGCCTTGGATTAAAGGCAAACTGAAAGACAATTGCATGCTGTGAGTTTAGGAATCCAAAAACGAAATACATTAGAAGCAGCATGATTCCATAGCAAGCAGAGGGATAGCTTTTATATAAGTATTGGCAAACAGAGCACATGGGAGACCAGCCTGAACCCAAGGAATCACACCTGATTCCATCTCGCCTGTACTAGATTTCTATGGCTGCCATAAGAAATTGCCACAAACAACACAAATTTGTCATCTTATGGTTCTGTAGGTCCGAAGTCTGACATGGGTCTCACTGGGCTAAAATCAAGGTGTCACCAGGGCTGCATTCCTTCTGGAGGCTCTAAGGGAAGATCTATTTCCTTGCTTGGATCCATTTTCCAGGTTCCAGAGGATGCCCTTGGCTATTGGCCCCTTCCTCCATCTTCAAAGCTTGTAATGTTTCACTTTTGACCCTTTCCCCCTGACCCTGCTCCTATCACCACATCTTTTTCTCTGACCACAGCCAGGAGGTTCTCCAAATTTAGGATTCCTGTGATGACATCAGGCCCACCTAGGTAATCCAAATCATCTTCCCATCTCAAGATCCTTATCACATCTGTGAAGTCCGTTTTGCCATGAAGATAATATATTTACAGGCTCCAAAAATTAGGACAAGGACACCTTTGAGAGCATTATTCTGCCCACCACATCACTCAATGTGATATATCATAAGAAGTTCATGATGGGAATGAAAAGTGAGATAATTACATCTTAAAACAAATAACTATGTGCCTTGGTTGTAGTTACACATGAACTAAAGATGTCCGTTGATTGGTCAGGGTTCACGCAATGTATCCCTATGGCAGTATATTATCTAGATCCATCTGTCTGGGGAGGGATATACTGGGTTCCTCCTCCAAATGGACCACTCTTGGAAAGTAGGAGGTGTAAAGCTGCAGCAAGAAGATGCACTGGGTCCTGGAAAGCAGGAGTCAGGGAATGGCAGGCCTGGCTCCCTGCAGGGGCTGATAGGCAGGCAAGCTGGAGAGATGCCCAGGGCTGAGACAAAGGGCTCAGAGCCCCCGGGGAGGGGCAAAATGAGGGTGAGCAGCCCTGTGAGTGAGGAGCCCCTCCCACTCACACTCCTTCTCTCCCAACCTCTGCCCGGTCTAGGGGGCTCCCAGCTCTGATAATCCCACCTTTTTACCCCATCCTTTCTCTGGAGAGTCATCTTTCCCCAGACTCTCACGCTCTCTCCCTAGACTATTGGGAAGAGAGGGAAATTTTGTTACTTTCCTGAGATCTGGGCAAACACGGGCCCGATTGTAGCTTATATTTCTCTCTTGAAAAAAAACAATCCAGGTCTATTGGCCCCAAAATGCACATTTCAAACATGATTAGAACTCTTTTTTCCAAAGTAACTCCTTTTACCGTAAATTACAGACAACTCGATATTCCATCCCTAAAGACTTTAGCATGAATCTGTAAACACCTTCTGTAAGCATTTTTCTACTAAGCCAAATCCATATTTCCCACTTAACAGAATTAATAATGACTCATTCATACCAACTAATACCCAGACCAAATCCATGTTTCCTTATTGTCCAAAAATATTTTTGGTGGGTTTGTCTCCACTAGGTTTCAATCCACAGCTGCATGTTGTGATGCACCTTGAATAAAAGACCAGCATTTGTGCAGAATCTGGTTCACATAGCACTAGGCTTCCTGGAGCTACTCTGGAATTTCTCAGAGACTGGGCTTTAATCCCTTACAACACTAAAGTTCTCAAATTTAAGACCTGAGTCTTTTTCAAACAACAATACAACAATGATATGGTCCTAGTGGGTTGAGCACTGACTGACAGTCAATTCTGAACATTTCCATTAACTCCTTTTGAAATCCTCCCACAGCATTGAACGTTGTGAGAAGCCACCCCACTCTCTAGTGGCAAATGTTCTGTCTGAAGTTCTTCTACACCTCCCCTAAAAACTCAAGCCGTCTATGCTTATGAGGGAAGTGGGGGCATCCTGAGGAGTCTTGAGGACTTTGGGTAACTTTAGAAGTACCAGCCAGCATAAGATCCTGGACCAGCTCATGGCACATTAGAGAAGAAGGTAGAAGATGGGGAGGCTGATGGACTTCAGGACAAGTTTGTTCCAAGGTCCAGGGCTCTGAAGGATCTGAAGTAGCAACTTTCTCTGAGGTACTCTGATGTGAGGGGAATTTGACATGCCCATTGCAAACAGAACATGCTCACATTGTTTTTTGTTAAACTCTTTTCTACAAGCTGTTCTCCCCAGAAAAGAGGAATTCTGGGCTAACCTGAGGAGACACTTTGCAAGAGATAAAGTTTCTGGGTGAGAGCCAAGGCTGCTGAGAACATGCCAAACCTTACTGCTTGGTTGAGTGGTTTCTTAGTTATGGTGGCCAGCTGGCTGCTAAGATGAAAGCCAGGAACCATTTTGCCCATCAGATACTACTCAACTGAGCTAGACCACAGAAAGGGTGATCCTGTATTGACATCTTCCGCCAAAACTGCCTCCAAAGAATGGATTATGTTCAGAGTCTGCAAACACGTCTGAGGCTGGTGTTTCTGGGCCTTTGGGTAATTCTTTCCATGCCCAGATCTGATTAATCTGACACAGTGGTAAGCACGGTGGGAGGTTCGTTACAGGGAGACAAAGAGATCAGATCATGAGGATGGGAAAGTGAGTTCAGCATCAGGGAAGAGCCCAGAACACACACGGATAGTGTCTTCAGAGCTCCGGACTCCTCAGAGGTGAGAGACACAGGGGAATTATGACAAGAAGGGCCACAAATCGCAAGGAGGCGCCAGAGTAGGATGCAGGGAGTGTATTAGAATAAAGCAGCTGACTGGGAAAGTGAGGCCAGACCCATCTTTCCTGGTTCATCCCTGCTAAATTTCATTAGCGCCTTAGGTATGGTGCACAGAAGGAAGCGGAACCGGAA
The DNA here is from genome assembly GCF_949987515.2 of Delphinus delphis. Taxonomy (NCBI): domain Eukaryota; kingdom Metazoa; phylum Chordata; class Mammalia; order Artiodactyla; family Delphinidae; genus Delphinus; species Delphinus delphis. The sequence continues at coordinate 45,066,685 of NC_082698.1, forward strand.
CCACTAGGGGGCGAGGCAGCAGCTTGGAAGGGAAAAATCATGGGCTGGGAATCAGGAGTTGGGGCAATCTGGGTCCCTCCCACCTCTGGCCAAGGGCCTTGGGTGCAGGCCATTGACTCTCCTAAACTTTAACTTCAGAAGAATACCATTTGTCTGCCTACCCCACGGGCATGCTATAAGCATCAATCAGCTCCCCAGGGCTATGATGGCCACACTGCAAATCTAAGTCTGCACGATGGGATGCAGTTCCAAAGAGACTGGGGAACATCCCAGATTTCTTTCTTGGCCTTATTCTAGTCTGTGCCTCCACTCCAAGTGTACACATGCAGCCACACATACATACCATTTGTACACAAGTTACCTATGTTTCCCTTCAGCAAGCATGCACGAAGTTTGACTACCTCAGTGGATATTTGTAAAAGTGAAAAAAACAAACATTTTGCCTAGTTGTGTGGTTGCAAAATCAATATGTATAAATGTAGATGGAAAGATAAGGGAGATGTTTTACAAAGTAAGAATGTAGTCAGGGGCTTCCCTGGTGGCACAGTGGTTGAGAGTCTGCCTGCCGATGCAGGGGACACGGGTTCGTGCCCTGGTCCAGGAAGATCCCACATGTCACGGAGCGGCTGGGCCCGTGAGCCATGGCCGCTGAGCCTGCGTGTCCGGAGCCTGTGCTCCGCAGTGGGAGAGACCACAACAGTAGGAGGCCTGTGTACCGCAAAAAAAAAAAAAGAATGTAGTCAGAAGTAAATGCTTTGGGCATGCAAAATGAAAAGAAAAAATAGTGCCAAAAATTTATTCTAATTGAATATTTGTAGCTCGTTTCCAACTGGCAAAAGGTACTACAAATAAAGAGATGAGAGATAAAGCATGACTCTTCATTGGAATTAGATGTCACCCACAAAATCTGTTTCTTATATACTCACAAGCTATGATTAAGATCTCCCCTTTTCTTGACATTTGGAAATGAATTGTCTACACATATGAAGGCTTGAAATGCTTACCATTTGAATTAGTAAAGTTTTTCCATTTCAGAAGTCTCCACTGCTCCTCCACGTCAGGCTTTGAACTGAAAGTTTCCTCTGAGTGCCAATTAAGACCAAAGAGACAATATTTTCAACGGCTAAATTAATAAAAATTTAAATGAAGTTACCTTAAGATAGTCCTAAACCTTGCCAGCTGTAGTATAAACTGGTATTATCTTTCTGGAAAGTAACCTGACATATCCGTCAAGAGCCTTAAACTCTCTATTTCTTTTTAGTGTATTAATTCTACCTCTAGGAACCTAGAAGCTTGGACAAATGCACATGAATAATACTTTACATATCCAAGTGATTCAATATTAGCCAGCTTTCATTAAAATTATGAATTAGGTCTGTATTTATTCAAAGAGAATGATGCCTGCGATATTTTGATGTGAGAGAAAAATAATCTTTAAAAACTTGCAGATACTGAACTCCTTATGCCATAGGTATATGTGTGAGTTTGTGTTTGTAAGTACATCTGATTCATATGTATAAGGACAATGAAAACAAACTGGAAACAAACAAAATCCCACCAATGTGTGTACTAAGATTGTAGATAATTCCACTTATTTGGATGGTTTCAATTATTTGAGATCTCAGAGTATTTATTACACTTACAATCAGAAATAATAAACCTACTTTCATTTTGAATGCACTCATGGTTGAAAATTTAGAAAATAAATAAGAACTACAAAAATAAAAATCACTACCATAGTCCCCAAATAGAGATATCATCTATGTGTATTTTCTATTTTTCATTGCAGATTTAGATGGGTTCAAAATAAATGTGAATGTACATTTATTTTGTAGAGAGAGATACACAAATGGGAATATATAATACTTGAATTTGAATTTTTATTTTAATTGATACGTAATAGTTCACCAAACTGATGTGACTGCCATTATTTGTGCAAAGATTCTCTTATTGTTAAATGTTCAACTTGTTTGCAAATATTTTGCTGCTACGATAACACGGTGATGGAATCTTTGCATGTGGCTCCTTGCACAGTCTCTGGTTAATACTTTTGGATAAAACAACAGGAAAAAATCGATGAGCTGAAGTGCATGTACATTTAATTTTATGTATCTATATGTATATACATTTGTATATATAATATATAATCATATATAAATAAATGATTGATGAACTGAAGTGCATGCACACTTAAATTTCATAATCACCAGTTATTTTTCAGAAGTTTACGTCAGTTTGTGGCCCCATGTATAACATGCTGAGAATAACAATGATAATTATAGTAAGATCAGTTAATGTGCCAGGGACTCTTCTAAGCATTTTGCATGCTGAATCTTTTATTCTGCCGAGAGCCCTCTGAGGCATTATTAATCCCATTATACAGATGATGAGGCTGAGGCACAGAGAAGGTAAGTGACAGCCAGCAACTAGATTTCAAACCCAGGTGGATCTGCTCGTATCAGTGCCCCGACCACTCTGCTCTAAGGCCTGACACAGTATGGATGCTGCCCTTTCTCCTCCTTCCGTCCTCACTGTTATTAACAATCTCTGTCGTCTTTTCGGACTTGACCAGTAAACAATATTCTATTATTTTCATTTATTTTTTTATAAAATGTATTTTTATATCCCCATTGGCCACTTATATATGTCATTTGCACATTATTTTTCTTATTAGGATCAAATAGATCTTATTTTCCTATTGAAGTAGCATCTGTGTAGATTAGAAGTAATAATACACTATGTTTCTTGATTGTTGTATTTTTTCTCTCGGTTTCTTCTTTGTCCTTAAACGGCATGTATGGTAGACCGCCTTTTACAGAAATTTCACTTTTTCTGTACAGTCATATTTATCATTCTTTTCATTTGTGGTTTCTGCTCAGATCATAATCTGTATATATTTTATTCTATACACATTTGATTCTAATATGTTTTTAGAAAGTTATTTTAATCTACCTGAAACCTAAGTGTAAGGTGTGAGGTAAGAATCTTATTTTTCCCCAAGTGGCAAAGTAGTAATCCCAACTATCATCTTATAAATAGAAGAAATAAATTTTCTTGTAAAATGAATAATGACAAAAACCAGAGGGATGTGAGAAGCCAACACTGGGGAGAAATTGTAAGGAAATGGTTTCTTCATTAAAATCCAAACGCCATGCTCCTAACAGTTCAAGGAAGACAGGCTCCAGAATAAGAAGTCTTGCTGATGACACCGATCAGAAGTTGCCCCTCTGCATCCTGAAACTTTCTTCTCCTTTGATCCTTCATCTAATTCCCAGTGCAATCCTCAGTCACTCACCCCCCACTGCAGATGGGACATCCCTTTAATTTTTTTGATAGCAGACCCTTTCCTTTGTTGGTTTGTACCATGGATTTGAGTAGCATTTTTGCTGAGAACTTTAATTAAAAACCAGAAAAGAAATTGTGGGCAACATAAAATAGCACTCTTCTGAGAGATGAGCCTGTCCTCTGACCCTGCTCATTCCTATCCTGGTACCCTGGTAGGTGGCTCTCTGGCCTGGGGAACTAGCCCACATCTGCTCTCATAGCCACAGTTTAACACTTGGCCTAGTCTCTGAGGCTGTTTTCCTGTCCCCCTGCTTTGTCCCTCACTATACATGTTCAAGAGACCAGGAGATGGCTCCTGTGTATGTGGCTCACCTCAGCAGAGCCTGGAGAGCCAGCTGGGCTCTGCACGGAGGAGATGCTGCACTTCCCACAGGTGGAAGCCAGCCAGCAGCTGGGGCCCATGGTCACTGCCCAGTCCTCTCCTTGGCGGCATTACAATCCACATTTATTTCCAACTTGAACTTCTCTTCATTTCCCACATTCTTTGCTCATTTGTTTCACATAATTTTCCCCTTTTTGACCCATTTCTATTCAAACTTTATAGCTTATTTTGTCTTATTCCATTATCTCTAGCATGTCTGCACTCTTTATCATAGTTTGTGGGTGCCCAGGATTACCTCTTTACGTGATCTAGAATGTATAGGCATTTTTAGAGCTAAGCCCCAGTGTCCTAGGAAAACAGTTTGTCTTAAAAAAGGAAAAGGACAAACACAAACTCTTTTCAGTTAAATGTCTTTTTTATACCAGGCATTTTAGATATTATTTCAAGGGAGTTCCCTGGCGGTCCAGTGGTTAAGACTCCAAGCTTTCACTGCCGAGGGCCTGGGTTTGATCACTGGTCGGGGAACTAAGACCCCACAAGCTGCATGATGTGGCCAAAAAATAAATAAATAAATATTATTTCATTTAATGATCACACTATTTCTCTAAGGTAGGTAGTATTCCCATTTTACACATGATGAATCTGAGTTCAGAGAGGTTAGGTAACTCGTCCAAGATCACTCAGCTTATAATTGGTGGAGTAAGGATGCAAACCAGTTATGACTTTCTTTAAAGCCAATGTTCTTTCCACTATGTTGCCTCCCTGAGTCTCAACTATGGGAACTTGTCTAGATTTCATTTATGATGAAGAAGGGAAAGGTCTTGAGAAACATTAGCTGTTGATGAGGAAGCATGAAGTCTCATCGCCTTTTCCTCAATGAGCAGTTTATTCTTTCAGTTTATTGGGCCATTTATGGTTGCTTCATGTCTTCAGAGATTCAGTGAGAGGTTTAAATCACCTCAATTTGAATTTTAAATACAGGACTGTGTTTAAGTCCAATCCACTTAAGGGGCATTGACAGTATGGAAGACTGATCCCTGCCCCAGGGATCAGTAGAAGCAGTAGAAGAGCGCCTTCCTCGAGCGGTACAGTTCAGAGTGGATTAACTCGGACATCAGAGGGCCAGGCTCCAGTCCAGACCTTGCTATAAGTAACCCCTGTAAATCCCAGGCTCCCTGAGCCTCAATATCCCTCTCTGTAAAATGGAGAGGGCTTGACCATCTAGAGGATGACAAGTAGGTTTTAATTCCCATGCTCAAGGGAAGGAGTCTGTGATAATGACAGAAGTCCCCCTGATTTGGGCACAGAAGACTAGAGTGCAAGCATCTTCCATTTCCTAGATCAGGAAACCACTAAGATCCCTGTACGTTATGACGTTTGTGGCAACATAAATCTGCCCCTTTGGCCTTGTCTAAATTCAACAGCCTCATAAATGTAAGTCCAGCTGCACCATCATGGATACAGGGCATCATGGGACATGAAAGCAGGGAGAGTGATGAGCTGGTCCTCAGAGGGGAGGTGCAGGAGAGTTAAAGGGAGAAATGCTTTCAGACCCCCTTCTCACCCTGGAGCCAGGTTGGAGCAATGGTGCAGTATTTGAAGCTAAGAACACACATGTCTCAGAAATGTCAATTTTCTTCAGTGGTTAAAACAAACAAACAAAAGAAGTAAAGCCTTGGGCTTCACATTAAAACAAACAGATCTAACAGAGTAGAATAAAACATATTTACATGATTTTGGGCAAGAAACTTCAAGGAAATTTAGTGCTTGCCCAACCTGCTCTTCTCCCAAGGGCCTACATGGCCTGCCTCTTTTCTATTAGTTTTCCATGGAAAACTTGGAAAGCACCGGTAGGAAGAGTACCAGGAAAGTGATGACCAAATATTCAATAGGGAAAAAGGCGAAACCGAGGGAGGCCCCAGGAGCTTGTCTCTACTGGGGAACAGCCCCACTTGGCACTAAGAGCCAAGCTGTGACCTCAGCAAGCTCTAGAGAAAAGCCCAGGCCCCTACTGGGGGCCTGTGGGACATAGCATGAGCTCTGTTGAGCAGTCTCCCTGAAATGGAGCCATTGTTCTGATGGGAATGGCAGAACTTTTGGCTCTCTCCTGCATAAACTCATGGCTATTCACTAGCTACAGTCCCCATCTTCCAAATGGCCCTCAGGTCAATATATCCACTTGCCACGTATTTACTGAGTACCTACTATGCACCAAGCATGATGTACATTCAATAATGCATTTAATATCCTACTAGTATTTCAGACCCATGACTGTCTTGAGCCTGGTCTTCCTTTGCATGCCCATCTTAGTAAACGCCACCATCATCACCCTGTGATCTAAGCCAAAGGCGCAGCATCATTCTCTTTCTCCCTCCTCTAAGTCCTTCCGTTTTAGGACCAACTCAGAACCTAGCCAGAAAGAACACTTGAGTTGTCTCCTCTCTGTGTTTTTGGAGCTAAGACTCGTCAGTCACAGCAACTGCTTCATTCTGAAAGCAGAAACCTCTGATACTTTCCCATGGGCTTGGCAAGCAAGTCATCCTTCTCCCAATTTGCCCCAGTGCCAACAAGGCTGAGTTCCTGGGGGCAGCAGCAGTCGAGTTCAGCCCCCGCGAACATGGCCGGCGTTGCTGAGGCTGGAGGACAGGCCTCTGGGTGGAGCAGGTATGGCTGCAGGGGTCACATCAAACCAGTTCTGGGTGTGACTTTGGCAGCTCTCCTGCCTACTGCTTAGCTTCCCTCATGCCTGATCATTGTCTAAACACTGTTCCATGGTCTTCCTAGGGGTGCTCTGAATTATCCAGCAGCCTTTCCACAATCCCTTTTCTTGATGTAATCAGCCAGGGTCAGTTTCTGTTGCATGCAGACAAGGATTTTGCCCAAACGAGTATCAGGGTTCTGAGTATCACTTCCTGGTGAAGAGAGGGAGGGGACAGAGCCACAGGTGACTCCTGGGATGTGGTCTTAGCAGTAAGGACAAAGACAAACGAGGCACAGGCCAGGCCTCTGCAGCCAGACCGGAAAACGTGAAATCTGGACAAATGTTCACAGTGACGCCAGAGAGGAGGAATCTGACCTGAGCTGAGTCCCCAGAAGCCCCGTGGAATTAGAATGAGAAATAAGTGACCGTAGCAGTGAATGGGTAGGCAGAAGCACTGAACCAAGGAGCTGAAAACAGAGGCACGGGCTCCCAAAGCATCCTAGATGCTCCTGGGTCAAAACCATGCGATCAGAGACCAGTGGGGCTCCCATCACATCCTTAGTTCCCTTTGACTTCCTTGGTTCCTCCATGTCTGGATTCACCCTCCTGTGTTCCGGAGGTCTCCATGAGTCCCGAGCCTCTGAATTGTCCACATACAGACTCAATCTCTCCCCGACCTGGTATACCGTTAGCCCTGCCTATGTGGTCATTTCAGTAACGTCAGTCTCTCCCACTGGACTCTCCCATTGGACTGCAAGAGGGAAGAAACCATGTCTGTGTTGATTCGCCACCATATCCCCAGGGCAAGCCAACAGTAGGCTACTTGTTATTCTTGCCTAAGAGAGGGAAAGTCAATAGTTACAATAATAATTAATTAAATTAATATAATTATGAATAATAATAAAATAATATAATTAGTAATAATTAATGTAGTCTTAATATTCCATCCTCACAAGTCAATGAGGTAGTCATTATTGCCCCTGTCTCACAGTTGAGAAATCTCACACAGATAAAGTGATGCCATTGGCCCACATATGAACTTGACCCAGGTCTATCTTCACTCATGTTCTACAGTCTCCTGCCAGCCCTTGCCCTCAGATGTAACACAATGAAAGGGACCCAGGACTTGTATTAGGTACCACTCCTTTCTACCCATTTGACTTTTGTAGCAGTCATTCTCCCTCTTATGTTCTAATCCACGACCAAGGAGGTTAGGCTGAAACAGGGGGTGAGTCTGGTGGCAGGTGCTGCCCACAGGCCTCTTTTGTTTGGCCAGCATATTGTTTTAGTTGAATTTGAATGCCCTTGGGCAAGGAAGAGCTCTACAATTTTCAAGCTGCTCACCCGATTCTACCCTCCATTTTAAATTGTCAGGACCCAATTCAAGCCTTAATGTCATATGCTTGGAGTCTGTAAGCCTTTGAGCCTTGAACTCCTGGACCAATGGCCTCTACACCCTAATTACACACGACTCCATTGATATTCTTGTCCCTTTATGCGCCCCCCCCACATTTCTTTATGAACCCAGAGTCTGCTAGAACCCTGGCCTCATATCCAACAAGAAACCAATGTTACAGGACTGCTGTCTTCCCATCTTGTCAGCATATCTAAGGGTTATTTTGAGTATTTTTAGGATAAACACTCAAGATGTGAGACCCTTAGGAAAAAAAAAAAGACATCTACAAAAATACCTCGTATTATTCAGAGGGATTCAAACCATATGTTTCTGCTTCTTTTACTGATTCTTTTACAAGTAAACCATTAAAATGCACTCCTCTAAGAGCTGTTTGATGTCCCAAGAGCTCCCAAACATTTCACAAGCTGTTTTTCTTAGAACCAAAGGATACGTTCAACCTACCTAAAAGATGTGGAAGGCACCCAAATCTGAAGGATTCTTTCACAGTCTTTGAATTGGATGCAATAAATTGCCTGCCTCTAACTCTCCATGATGGATGAAATTTGTAACTGTCCTTGTGAAACCATTCATTTGGTTTCTGGGAGCATTAGAAAGAATGTCCGTGGAGGGAGCCAAGACCTTAGGAAAATTGTGATGTTTGTAAATGCGGCTTCTCTGAGGCCGGGTCCCTTTCTCTCGGCTGGAAGTTGCTCTGGAGCAGCAGAAAACAACTGAAGGCCAATGTTCATCACCAGCTCATCTCCAGGATCTCCCTCTCATATTTGCTTTTAAAGTTTTGTTTGACAAACAAGTGACGTTTCTTTTCCTGTTCTAACCAGCAGATGATATAATCATCTCACCTCCCTCAGTGGATCTGAGTCCAGCAGAAAGCAAAGTCCTGTTACATCTTCATCAGCCTGTCCTATCTTGTTGAGACTCAGTTCATAACTTTCCCTTGGCTCATGGAAAGAACCTTATTATTATCCCATCTCCACTCTCTGGGGCTTTTAACAGACATGTTTCCCGCTCAAGGTATTAATTTTTATTCTGACTAAAAAAATACAATAGTAACTTAAACATCTCCCTTCGTCCAGAAGTTTAGTCTTTGAAAATTCCCCATGAATTCTCTTTTTTTCATATATTTTATTGGAGTGTAATTGATATATAACATTTTATTAGTTTCAGGTGCACGACATAATGGTTCGATATTTATATTTATTGCGAAATGATCACCACAGTAAGTCTAGTTAACATCTGTCACCACACACGGTTACAAATTTTTTTTCTTGTGATAAGAACTTTTAAGACCTACTCTTTTAGTAACTTTCAAATATGCAGCACAGTATTATTAGATGTAGCCCGCACGCTGGACAACACATCCCCATGACTTATTTTTTTTTATAACAGAAACCAATGAATTCTCTTACTAAGTCTTACATATTATTCTTACAATAGCTCTGGGACAACCTTCTCAGCATCCCGTCATCCAGAGAAGATAAGTGACCCTCCAGGGGAAAATAAGGACAAAGAGGAGACTCAAGTTCCTTGGTTAAAAACTACTGCACCTTTACTTTGGGGTCTCTAAGCACAAAATACTTAATGGAGCTCCACAGTGAAATGACCCTATGAATATCTGTGATTGAATCAGTAAATGAATGAGCGAATTTCTAGCACTAAGGAAGCCACGGTGGGGTGAGGGCTACCTGAGAGGTGGGCATCTAACTAGCCAAATTTTAAGGTTAGCCCAATGGGGGAATTAGCCTTTCCGGTGAGTTGATGAGAACCTATAAGACTGAACGGATACAAGTAAGGCTGAGGAGGTTCATTCTACTTTAAGAAAATACAAACTAGTCAAATTAAGAGACTTCTAGAACTGCTTAATTGTGTACAGCAAAAAGTAGCCTTGAACACCTGGTTCTTTTCACAGTGGAAGAGCTGTTTAGACAAAAGCCGGCACTTGGCCATAATTACTGGTTATCCAATACTTTGCAAAAGGCCTCGATGTTTGTAGTGCCAGGGTGATTTAATGTGAAATATAGCTTCGGTCATGCTTTGGTACAGATGACAAAGAACACGGGTGCTCTTTCTGGCTCCAGCCGCACTCCCACCCTCCTCCACGCCCAGAGCACAGAAAAAGGGTGACTTAGTGAACTGGGAAGTTCCAGGTCCTTGAAGATCCAGGAATGTGTCCTTCTGAGCCCAGTGATGACCATTCACACAGAGCAGCACTGAGTCCTTTTACAAAAGTTCCACCAGCTTCAACTTCAGCTTAATATTCATTCGTCCAGTCTAATGTCTCTTGACAAAGAAGGAGAAGCATTGCAGGAGGTGAGGAGTCCTGCTTTCTGTCTGTCATCCATCAAAATCGCCCTCTTCACCTCCAGCTACAGGCTCATACCTTCCTTGAAATTCTTATGCAAAATGTCACTTTAAAAAAAAAAAAATGGAAAGGACTTGTTGACATCCTTACCGTGGTGATCACTGCCTCAGATTATCAGAAGTTCGATACTGCCCCAGCCACCCCACATCATGGTCAGCATCTCATGGAAGAGAGTCTCAGAAGCTCTTTCTCTGTCCACGGCCTCAGCTCTGAGTTCCCGGCCTCCTTCATCTGGTACCAGGCTTTCATCCAGTTCTCTTACTTCTCATACCATCCAACCTTATCACAGTTTTCTTGTGAAGGACTTAGTTCTACCTTCTTACCTAACACCCTCCCAATACACACACACACATACACACACATACACACACACACACACACACACACACACACAGAGGCTTCTCTGGATCCATCCTTTGTGTATGTCCATAAATATCCATAATGCATTATTATGGTGATGCTTGTTGCTCAGAGAAGGTTCTCGCTAGTTCCTCTGGGCATCACATGCAAACCTTGGCCAAGGCATCTTTCTCCCAAATGGTACTCCTGCATGCGGGTCCCCAGGCGATGGCTGGTCCCTAAACATCCCAAGCATTGCGTGTTACTCACAACCACAGGTTTCGGAACCTGAGAAACTTGTGTCCCAGTCATGCCGGCACTGCATCGTGCCTGTGAGAATTGAACAACTTCTCAGTGCTCTGCCCCAACTTTGGTTTAAATCAAAGACAGCTTACTTATTCAAAGTGTTACTGAAAAGATTAAATGAAGTTATCCTTGCCAGGACCTGACACTTTTGTCCCAGCCTTTTTCCTTCTGTGCAGTCTCAGCCTCCTGTACCCTCAGTCACTGTGCCACTGCTCAGGGGCAGCCCTTTGTGGTTTCTCTTCTCGCTCTGTGGTCTTGTCCTGAGTGATGCCATCCAGTCCCACAGCATCGCTTCCCACCCACAATCAGGGGATGCACAGATATGTACCTCCAGTCAGGCCCCTTCTCTGAGCTCTGGATGTGGATATCGCATCATCACCTTGATGTCTCTTCCTAGGTGACCCAGGAGCTGTCAAATCAACATTTCCATGAAGGCAGCCTCCCCGACTCCTGCCAATCAGTGCTCTCTCTCTCTGTGAATGTCAGCACCACCCACCCACCGCTGCGAGGCACGGCCCTCCTCCCATCACGTGCTTTGCCCACTGCCTCTCCACACACAGCCATCACCAACGATTGTCACCTACCTGCAATAGCAATGGGGATCTTTGGGTTATAAAGTAGCATCCATCTCCCTACACTTTTATCGATTTATTGATTCGCTTCATCCACTCATTCTTTTGATAAATATTTATCGAGTGCCTACTAGTACACTGTTGATTTTTTGTCATCTTGATTTTTAGTAGTTTTAAACACTTAACTGAAACATAGATTAGATTTATATAGCATCTCATAGTCTCCAAAGGGCTTTCTCATTTCTCAGTGGAGTAGGAAAACGAAGATCAATAGACCCATTTTTCATATGAGCCAACAGAATCCAACTTACTCAGGGATACCCCACAAATTCCCATCGGGGATAGGATGGAACCTAGATGGCAGGTCTCACATTCACTGTACTTTCAGCTTCACTCTGCTCCCTCCACCAACTCACCAGGCGGCAAAGTTAATTGATTCTCCCTCAGAACCTTGGCCAGTGGTTCTCAAATATGGCAGACATCAGAATCACAGAGGTCTTTTAAAGTGCAGAGTCTTGGGCTTCCCTGCAGAATTTCTGACCCAGCAGGTCTAGGGTGAACCTGAGAAGCCACATTTCTAACAAGTTCCCAATGAGCCTGATACTGCTGGTCTAGGGACCACACCTTGAAAACCACTGATGTGGGCTAATCCTTTCACCTGTGCTCTTACCCGCATTTCTTTTTACCTTCTTGGAGGAGAACCTTGACCCTACCTATGTTTTCTCCCTTGATGCCCCCTTTGAGCAGAGACAGCTACCTTCCATATAAGGTATAAGGACCATCATTTGTGTCCTTGACGTTGACAAGAAGATATACAACGGTGCCCACGTGGAGGCTGCTTAGTTCTCAAGCTTCTGCCGGCTGACTAAAGGGATTTGCCACGTGGGTGCTTGTCAGACCCACTGTTAGAATCTCACTACCTCTCAGAATTGTTCAAAATATGGCTGAGGAAGGTAAAGTTTATGAGAATTTAGAGACTTTTGTCCATCCATTCCTCCAGATACCCACAAAGACTAATTCCTGGATTGAGCCAAACCAGCTGAGAGCTCCCACCTGGCCCCATGGTATGTCCTCCTCTGCACAAGGCCTTGAGAGACACTGGTTTAGTGACCTGCGCATTGGGCTGGGCTACCACGCGCATCTGGGACCCTACAGGAAACGGCCTCTGAGGGCACACTGGGAGCTGCTGTGAGCGGCAGCCTCATCGCTGGTACCAGGAGGAAAGTCTTTCCTGATTTGTACCCAGCATCATCGTGCTTTCCCTGAACAGATGGCTTGGCTTTGCCTCGTGGACACTGCAGCTCTTAGAACTAGCTGTGATTGTCTCTTCTCTTTGGCCACTAGGGGCCTTGACACCAGCTCTTTGACCCTCCTTGGAGGCCTATGGGCCACTCACCTGTCTATTTCCACCTTGTTTCATTATCACACTTATTTGGAATGTGTGGGGGTTTTTTATATATATATAAAAATTTATTTTGTTTTTGGCTGCATCAGATCTTCTGTGTGGGGTTTTGTTATGTTATATGACAGCATTTGACCCTTCCTGAAACATGACAGGTACTGGAAGAGAGGTGGAACTGTGGACAGACAGCTGAATATGCAGAGAGATGAAGGAACTGGAAGGCTCACTGCTGGTCAGTGGCAGACACTCTCCCCACCATGCCAGATGCAGCTCTGCACAGAGACATGAGAGTAAATGTCTAGACCACAGCCTAGAGGGCAGACCATCTGATTTTGTTTCAGACCTTCAAGATGTCCTGTTGGAAGGGGTTTTCAAATGTTACAGACACCAGATATGCCAATTTTTTCTTGCTAAATTAGCTTAAAAAATTAATGAATTCATAAATAAACCCAAAACTGGCTCTGAGCTTTGCAAACTAATATCTTCTGATAGCATTGTAATTGGTACAATCTTTTCCCGGAGAAATTTTCCAAAATATATTAAAGTAAATACAAAGGTTTGTACTGTCCTTAATATCTAACATAAATATGAAAAAAAATACTCATATGCTGTTCATCATAGCAGTATTTCTTATTATATGATGAAAAGGCTAAAAATGACACAGGCGATATGAAATATTAGAGAGTAATCGAGTATTGGTCAAGAAAACTATAGAGCAACATGAAAATATAATTTAATATTAAGTAAAATCAAATACATAAAACTAATTGTTGGACATAAGAACAATTATGATAAGAAATATTCCTGGAAGAAATGATGACAGTGTATATGGTATATTTTATTTATGTATATTTTATTATGTGGTCATATTATTTCACTTTAGTAAAGTACATTAAATAAAATTTTAAGTGTTACCACTGATAGTAGAAACTCAAGTTGTCAAGAGCATATACAGGCAGCCCACAGGCCTTGGCTCAGGGCACATGCAGAGATGCCAGAGATGGACAGAAGTAAACAAAAGCACAAACCATGGCTCTTGTATGGGCAGCGGCTGCCAGGCCCACAGGAGGGTCAGGGGAAATGAATGCCCAGTATGCCAGAATCTCCAAGTGTCCGTGGGTCAAATTCCACACACCATCTGTTGGTCCAAAGCTTTTATTGTCAGACCATAACCTCATAGAACACTTGTCCCCGCCCACTAGGCTGTGGTCTAGACACTTGCTGGCTGGACTTTTCCACTGAACACAGAAACCAGCTCACATTTGCAGCTGAATCACATATTTGAATGTGGAGCAGAATTTGTCTCATTTCGGGAGGCTTTGATTTTCCGAATCTTGGGAAGATAAATATGACTGAATAAGAAGCATCGTCTGTGTGGTGGTCACAGAGAGTTGTTAAACAGCCATCCCAGCCTTCAGAACCACGTCCAGGGAGGTGGGCAGTGGGCTGGGGCCTCCTCTTTCCCTCTTAGCTCTCCTTCTGCAAGTGATACTTTGAGACCAAGTGATCCTGGGAAGACCATACATTACACGGAACATGGACATCTTTAGGTTCTCAATGACATTCATGGACTCCTCCCTTTGAATATTTTCTCCTACTTCTCACCAGTGGGGTAGCCTCTGATATGTTCCGTTTTAAAGGGAAGCTCTCTGATCCGTGGAAAACTCAAAGTTGTGAATCGGCGCTCCTCAACCATCCTAAGTGGGCTGGATGCTGCAGAATCTCCTGGACCCAGCAAAATCCTTCAACGTACAGCAAATCAGAGAGCCAAGTGCAAATCAAGATGCCACATCTGATGAGCATCATGGGCTTGGGAGCTCTAGGAAGCCCAAGTCAAAGATGAACTCCTAGCAACAGCTGCGTTTTCCAAGAGGAACCCCCTCCCCTGAAATGAGAGAACAGTTGGGAGCTCAGTCAGTCAATATGGGCCTGGTACCGACCCGAGAAGGAATGGAGAGAATATATTCACTGGACTTTCTTAGCCACGTCCAGGCTCCATGAGCCTATTTCACTCAGTGTTTACTCAGGTCCTCTGCAACCAGAGGTTAATGCTCTGAGTTAGGGATTCTGAAAGCAAAATATCACAAGCTTTTGCCATCTCATTCTCATCCTTCCTATGCTCCTCAGAGCTCCATCCCCAGAAGTTAGGCATCAGCAACCCACATTGCCAGTAAAGCAGTTAATACTTAAACCAGGTCAAAGGATGGATATTGTCCCTGATTTTAAAGACCTGCAGGATTCCGTCCTACATCCTGCCTGCATGTCCCCAGGTCCCTACATCCCCAACCAAACCATGCAGCTCTTAATGAGAAATCTCTGGGCAGGGGAACTCTATTTGTGTTTTAACTCTCAGTTTTCACAAGGGAAAGAGACTTTCCCCATTGTCCCTAGTGAAGTCACCCAAACCCTCTTGCCTTTTTTCTAAATTCCATCTTGCCAGCGTCTTCATCATCTCTGGGACCATTCCCAAGAAGGCCTCTGGCTTCTCTAAATCTCTCCTAAAAGCCTTCCTTTTGTACCAAACGAAAGCTAGCTGACACATTCCTTGGGCCCAGAAGTCTCTAGCTTTGCATGGCCTGCAGTTTTTCAAGGATAAAAAAAAAAAAAAAATTAGAGAAAAACATGTCTTTGAGGAATGAGTCAGCAGCATTAAAGTAACTCCCTGTGCAGGGAATTGTCTCCACAGGCTTGATACCTCGGCCCTGCTCTAGACATTTCCCATACTGGGGAAAGGTCTGAAATGTTAATGCCTTGGGACCCTGCCACAGTTTACAAAAAGCACCTTCGCCTTCAAAAGCTTCTGTGTTAAGCAGAGGTGATTAAAACCAGGTCCTTGCCAAGAGCGTTCTTTCACAGTTCTGAACAAGTAAGGAAACGCAGAGATGATTATCTGGCCAGCTCGGCAGAGATTTGCTCCTTTCTGTAAAAATACACATGCTGACAAAACAACAGCTGTAGATTTACAATTTGTCCGTTTTGATCACCTTTCAGCACAGGAAAACCTGGCTTGTACACTCCATTAGAGGGGCTGCTGTGGGGATTGTCGTGGGAGACAAGGCCAAGCCTGGGACCCGAACCAGAGATCAAGCTCGGTTATCACCCGGAACATCACCCTTGAGATTCATCTGGAATGTCCCAGCACCCCCGGGACTGAAAGGCCCTCTATTCTCTGTGTTCCTGAAACCCCGTGATTGACTCTTTGGCAACTTACTGTGAGGTGTGTGGTGATGTGTGCCTCTGTCCACCTCATCCAATAGCTCGTGAGTTCCTTGTATTTCGGTGGGAGTCCATTAAGCCTTTCCTGAATTGTTAAGGGCTTCTCCCTGGAGCACCAGGAGAGCCTCTCTTTCTTTTAAAGAGACATAAAATGGGAAGAATCAGTACCTTTATTTTCACCCAGACAAAACAGTGCTCATCCAGGCTACTGACAAGACAGTCTAAGGCGGACCTCAAAGATGTTGTGGGTTCATTTCCAGAAAACAACAAGAAAGCAAATATCACAATAAAAAAAATCACAAGAATTTTTTGGTCCCTCAGTAACATAAAGTTACGTTTATACTGTACTGTAGTCTATTAAGGGTGCAATAGGATTATGTCTTTTAAAAAGTGTATGTACCTCAGTTAAAATATACTTTATTGTTAAAATAAACAATCATCTGAGCCCTTAGCAAGTCGTAATCTTCTTGCAATAGTAACATCAACGATCACTGGTCACAGATCACCAAAACAAGTATAATAATAATGAAAAAGTTTGAAATATTGCGAGAATTACCAAAATGTGACAGAGACACGAAGTGAGCAAATGCTATTGGAAAAAATGGTGTCAATAGACTTGTTTGACGCAGGGTTGTCACAAAACTTCAATTTGTAAAAATCCTTAATATGTGTGAAGCGCAGTAAAGCAAAGCACAGTAAAACAAGGTCTGCCTTTAATCGTTAAGACAGATCCAAAGGCACTTCTCTTCATAGGCAGAGTTCAACTAAAAAAGTCCCAGTTCATGGATACGGAAGATGCACGAACGCCGGAGAAGTGAGAGGACGCTCTCGCCCAGCACGTTTGACCATTCGGTAGCACCCACCCTCTTTCCCAGAGAGGCCTTAGGAAAGGATGCTCTCCACCATATTAGAAATCCAAACCACGTAATTTAAAACAATGAGGTGCTATTTGCAATCTATAAAATTAACAAAGTTTTTTAAAAATAATAACAATTTTCATAAGGCCAAGTTCTAATGGATACTCTCTTGTACTACTTTGTGTGTGTGTGACGGGAGGGGGTGAGGTGTATTGATATACATTTTCCAAAAATCAGAATATATTCAAGGATCTTAGTCAGAGGTATAAGCAAAGATTTGTGTTTTACCATGTCCACTGAAGCTTTGTTTTAAAACAAGAAATTGGAAACAAACAGCTGTGCAATAAATGTGGTGATGTATTAGTATAAGCTAAGCTATGCAGAATTAACAAGGAAATGTTGAAATTTCAATGGCTGGACACAACAAAGGTTTATTTCTTACTCGAACTCTGATGTATGTTGAGCATCTCCAGGCAGCTTTCCCCCAAGCAGAGACCCTTGGATCCGGGCTGCTCCCATCTGCCATCTGCCATCTGCCATCCACTGTCACTGAGGAGGGGACAGAAAAGCCTGGAGAGCGTACTTTTAATGGCCGCATGGTGCTCCCTCATCCGAACATGCACTGTTTCGCTAAGCCATTTGTGGCAGAGTCATGTCATGGGTTCTCCACAACATTTCCTCTCCCTGAGCATGTGGGAAATGTGTGTTGCCAGATCTCCTCTGCAGTTTGATTGGACCAACAGGTTGAATTCTGGACAATGGGATGTGGGCAGAAGTGAGGATGCTACTTTGTGCCTGGGACAGCACTCCAGGCTCATCTGTCTTTGGCCAGTTGTACCTTGAATTTCACATTTTTAAAATGAGTTTCCTCTTGCTCACCAAACTCTCGGAGTCATTTTTCGCTCCTCTGTTTCACACCCACAGAATCCCTCGGCATAGGCTTTCACGTTTATTTCCAAAATACGTCCAGCATCTGACCACTTGTCATCACCTCAACCCTGGTCCAGACACCACCACCTCTGCCTGGATCTCTGCAGTAGCCTCCCCTGCCCTTGGCCCCCTACACTCTAACTCCACACAGCGACCAGAGTGAACTCGTTAAAACGAAAAGCTGGTTATGTCACTCCTCATTCAAAAGCCTTCGATGGCTCCTCATTAGACGCAGAATGAGAGTCAAAGTCATTACAGTTTCTTTTCTTTATTGAAGTATGGCATTGTACAATATTATATAAGTTACAGGTGTACAACATACTGATTCACAATTTTTAAAGGTTACATTCTATTTATAGTTATTATAAAATATTGGCTATGTTCCCTGTGCTGTACAATATATCCTCCTAGCTCCTTACAGTTTCTGATAAGGTCTTCATGGCTAGCCTGCCCCTGCCTCTCCACCCCGAGCCCCTGTCCCATTATCTCTCTTCCTCACTTCCTGCCGCTCTGCTTCTTGCCCACTTTGCACCACTCACAATGGTCTCCTCCTGACATCCCAGGAGTGCTCCCAGCACGGGGAGGTGATGTTTGCTGCACGCCCTACCAGGGACAGTCTCTGCCCAGCCCTCCATAGGACCCCCTCCTCACTTCCTTCAGTGCTTTGTTTAAATGCCACCTTCACCATGAGGACTTCTCTGAGCCAACTGCTTAAAATTGCAGATCTTCCTCCATGTCTCCTTTCCCTGACTTAATTTTCTGCATAACACATATCACCCCTTGACATACTTTACATTTTCCTCATTTTTTCTTTATACTATGTCTCCCCAAACGAGAATGAAGGCTTCATGAGGAAAGGAGTTTGGTCTGTGTTGTTCACTGCTGTATTTCCAAACCAAAGGAGATAGAAGGAAGGGGTAAGGGGAAGAAATAAGCACATTTTCCACACAGTGTGCTTAATCACTGGATGAGGACACGTAACATGGTTCAGAAGATAATGTTCTGGTTATGGACAAAACACAGTATGAGACAGCTCAGAGGAGAAGAGTCAGGCAGAGGGAAAATGGCATTTTTCTTGATGTGAAACTTGCCTTGTTTACATCCCTCCATATGAGCATCCCACTCACGGCTCTGTGGTCAGCCAGATAGCACCAAAAGGCCAGTGAGTTACTGGGTGTGGAGAAAAGCACTTGGGCTGGGGACCAGGAGACCCTGGGTCAGCCGTAGCCATGCTTTGGGTCTGAGATTTTCCTACTGTGAAATTAGAGGGCTGATACTGTAAAACATTAAGAGCCTAAAATTCTTCAGAAACTGAATTTTATATGTATAAGTGAGATATTTCTATTTGGAAAATGGACTTCATGGAGATTAAGCAGGTGCACTGCATTAAAACACATTTTGATAGCACTCTCTTGTGTATTAGCATACAACAGAAAGAGAAGATCACCACGTCAGACCAGCAAGACAGAACTTAAGAACCCTTTGTTGAGTGTGGGATACTTTTCTATATGATTTCTTGGTTAACCTTGGATGGCTGACAACACATTCTTGAGGGGAACCTCGGGGCACAGAAAGGGTAAGCAAGTGTTCAGAGTTAGAAGGGGTACACACCAAGTTAGTATTCAACTCTCTGCATCCTGACCTAACTTGAGTGAATATTGGACTTGAGAGGCATAGCATTTTGGGGAGGTCATGCTGTTTCAGAAAAAAACTTAAAAATGCCACAAGTCTTTGCTTTTCTTCACCAACAGTGGCCTAAATACAAGGGTCCTTTAGAAGACAACAAGAATGACAGACAAGTGCCAGGTGGAAACAATTAACCCAATGTCCTATCAGCCCAGATGGCTCCAGACCTAGACACTCCATCTCCATCCACCAAACTATTATGATGGATAAGGAAGGCCAGTCCCCAAAAGACAGACATTTGAGATTCTTTGAGATTCCAGGTCATGCCCTCATGTCACCTTTTAAAAAGAACCAGCTTGAGGCCAGAGGGTCTTCTTTGAAATTATGTTCCCTGTCCAAAGTGGACTCTCCAGGCTCCTGTTGGGCTGTGACCAGTGGATTCATTTAATATGGAACAAAAGCAGATGATGGTGGTGTGAGGTTTTAGTGCTGCCACTGCCTTAACTGATAGGAATTGTCATCATGCCCCGAGAAGACAGCTATATTGAGATATCCCTAGAGTCAACATGGGCCACCTCCTCTGCTTCCGGCCTCCGCAACTTAGCTTTCCAATGTCCGTTCAGAGAGGCGTAAGCATCTGGGCCTGCTCCAAGGAACTGATTGAGAAGCCGCAGCTTCTATGTTTCTAGATGAAAACTGCCCCGGGATCTCAAAATACTCAGAGGAGCAACAGAACTCTGCACTTGTTAGCTGTGGAACCCTTAAGATAAGAAACCACCTTGAGTGCAATGGAGATGCGTAATAGAATATCCAAGTTAGAGAGACCAGGGCATCCGGAAGAGAAATAAAATTTTACCTGACTAGATCAACAAGAAGAAAAGAAAAATAATCACGACTAAGTACAAAAGTTGTAAACAAAATGGAAGAAATGAATAGCTCAGTATCTATATTTGAAATCAATGTGAATGGGCTGAATCCAAATGTAAAGACATTCAGATAGTATAAAATTAAAATTGAGCCATAAACCGTCTAGAAAAAACCTAAACATTAAAAACAAAATAATTGAGGACTTCCAGTTCTACAATGACGGAGTAAATATACTTATTCCTATTCCTCCTCCTGAGTACAGCTAAAAAGCTGGACATTAGGGCTTCCCTGGTGGCGCAGTGGTTGAGAGTCCGCCTGCCGATGCAGGGGACACAGGTTCGTGCCCCGGTCCGGGAAGATCCCACATGCCGCGGAGCGGCTGGGCCCGTGAGCCATGGCCGCTGAGCCTGCGCGTCCGGTGCCTGTGCTCCACAACGGGAGAGGCCACAACAGTGAGAGGACCGCAAACAGCAAAAAAAAAAAAAAAAAAAAAAGCTGGATATTATAAAACAAATCAATAAAGCTGAAAAGCAGAGAGAAAAAGGCAGCCTGGTTAGGGACTTCAGAACCCAAACCATGGTGTGGTGGTGAGTTCCTTGGGTTTTCTTTTGGATTCACCTATTCTAGACTGGGTGCTGGAGAAGACAGCGAGCTGGAAATGCCAATAGGTACCAAAAAAAGGCCCCACCAAGAAAAGCTATTTTTTTTATAGCCAAAGGGCCAGAATGGGGGCAGCATCACAAGACAGAAAAGTTTTTGACAATAACCATTTTAATCCAGCCAGACACCACAGAAAAAACGGCAGCCCCACCTTCCTCCCCACCAGCACAGGCAAACACTTCCGCTCTCACTGGGGTGTAATAAGGCTCCCTGCAAACCCCGCCACTAAGTAGGGAGCCTGGAATTCCATCCTCGCTAAACAATAATGAGCTCCTTCCCACTCCCCAGAGTCAGTGGACACCACGTCAGAGCCTGGACTTTAATGCCCACCCGGCAGTAATGGGGCAGCCTTCCCACTCACGGCTGGGACGGTGTCAGAGGATGCCTGCAAAAACACAAGATTTAATGAATATCCAGGTTCTCATAACATAATAGCTGAAGTGTCTAGGATTCAATTACATATACAGTTAAATATATATATACCTGCGTGTGTGTGTGTGTGTGTGTGTGTGTGTGTGTGTGTATACATGCTTAAAAATATACGAGAAAGTTGGTTCTATAATATTAACGGTGATTATCTTAAATAGTGGGAATTCGGGTGATGCTCACTTCTTCATAGAAAACAGAACAAGATCACTTTCTCGTTGTTCCTGTGTCCTCTGGGCAGTCATTCCCGTGAAGTGATGCCTGCAGTTGTTCCACAGGCCCTTGGGAGGGCAGGGGGACGCTCTGGGGACAGGTGAACACACTCCTCTGTCATGGCCACTTGAACAGCACTGAACTTGACACTGAGAATTGTCCCTGAGAAATGACGTGTTTTATTTTCCCTCACTGGGGGCCATGCCAGCGGCATTCATGCTGCACTTGCTAAATACCTCGAAGGCAGGCTGGGGCTGCAGCCAAGTCAGGCAAATGGCTGGCTGGGTGCCATCTCCCAGGGGTATTCTTGGAACCTCTGGCTGAATCCTCAGAACCTGGTATCCCCTGTGGCCCAGACCAGGCAGGCAAGACTCTCCTCCCAATTGCTGTACCAGAACAGGCCAGGGGTTATGCAGAGGCAGAGAGAAAGAAGCCAGGGATAAGGTGGCTGAGATCGGTCCTTTTTAACATTAAAAGAAAATCCAATTGTTTTTCTGCAGGCCCTGAAGAAACGGGAAAAAACCCAGAGGACTTTACTGACACAATTAATACTTTACTTAAAAGTCGATAGTCAAGCCAATGTTTCTACATCAAACCAAGCTCGATGAAATGCAAATAGCCTACAAAGAATCTACTGATTCTGTTGAGAGACCATAGTCAACGTAGTAAGCAGACTGGCTGCACAGCAGAAATGGAACCACGCTGGAAGGGCAATGGCGACTTGGAATGTGCTGGCAGAGGACTGGGGGTCAGTTTCCTGGAGCCGTAAACCACCAGGGCAATCAGAATCAGCCAGCCCCTCAGTAATCAGGAACTGGACCATCACACAGGGCAAAAATAAGACAGCACCTTTAAGAGAATATCCACCTAAAAGCCTGCATCCTGCGTTAGTATGGTGGCGATTTTTCTTCAAGGGGTGTGTATGAGTGTGTGTGCGCATGCACTATTTGTGTATACATGTAACTTTTGTGACTCATTTTTTTCACTTCATAGATTTTGATCATCCTGCCTTCTGCATAGATATAGTTTAACTCATCCTGCCTCAACTGCCAAGCGAATTAGGAGTTCATTGCAGGGCTGAGTCACTGGGATGGAGTTTCCTGGTTTATGGTGTAGGCCAGAGTCAGCCAAGGTTCCCTGTGCCCCTGTCCACTGGGGCTCAGAGCCTGCAGGCACTTCCTCCTCCTCCACACACAGGCTGAGCAAAAGGAAGCTTGGCAGGCCATTAGCAGGGTCCCCAAAGTCTTTCCCTCTGACCCTGCTTTCTGCGTGATCCCCAGCGCTCCCAGCCCTGACACTCTCAGTTGAGTGAATTACAGGCTCTCTGCAGAAGCCCATGCCTTCCCCCTCAGATATGAATCCTAAATATCTGGATATCACTGGCTCCAATGCCGTCAGCCTCCTATCCTCCAAAACTTCCTTGATGTCTCAGGACCATTTATGGTATCATTTTCAATCTTCCAACTGCTTTGCAGACATTTTTCAATTTCTCCATTTCCAGGATAAGCACAGGGACCCAACTTACTAATGTGAAACTGGAAAAGGTGCATTCTCAAAGCACCATGGGAAGACGGAAGAGCTTGTTCAAGGGCTCAGACTCATGGAAGAGCATGATGTAGCCAGAGAATCTTAAGAATGTGGGTAGTGGAAAGAGCAAAGGACAGTGGGAAGGTTCATTCAATAAGCATTTATAGAGCGCCAGGTTTCTGCAAAGTGGCAGGGGACGAAGTGAAAGGGACAGCCAAGCGCCAGAAAGTGTAGGACTTTGCGAGATCCACGTGACATTTCTTCTGTGGTGTGAGGGTCTTCTGGAGTTACCGTTGTCACATGATGGTCAATGTCCCTAACCAGACCCTGTAGCACCACTGGCAGCAGGTGTCATGCTGGTCCAGCTTCACAGAGCAGGAGGGACAGCCACAGAGGCGAAGCCCTTGGCCAGAAGAAAGCTCAAATAGTGCAAAGTTCCACTAAAACCCAAGTTTTTTAATTTTTAAATTTTTTAAAATTTTTTCTTCCAGTTTTATTGAGGTATGATGGACATACAGCACAGGATGGGTTTAAGGTGTACAGCAGAATGATTTCACTTACATACATCATGAAATGATCACAACACATTTAGTGAACATCTACCACCTCCTATAGATACAAAAGAAAAGAAAAAGAAAAATATATATTTTCCTTGTGATGAGAACTCTTATGATTTGCTCCCTTAACAGCTCTCATATATAACATACAGCAGTATTAATTATATTAATCATGTTGTATATTATATCCCTAGTATTTATTTATCTTATAACTAGAAGTTTGTACCTTTTGGCCACCTTTGCCGTTATACAAAGATATTACGTTATTATTGATTGTAATCCCCACACTGTACATTTCATCCCTGGGACTCATCAGTAAAACTCAATTTTTAAATAAAGTTATGGGATCAGAAATCCAAACAGTGAGCACTTAAGAGCAAGGATATATAAAACAAGAAAGTGCTGCACTCGGCACTTTTTTGGATGGGTGAGAATTATGGCCATTGTGCTTTTAGTGTCTGGGAAGGGTTATAAAGAGCCGGGGGAAGGGGATTTTCCCATATGCTCTTTCAAACACACACACACACACACACACACACATTTTAACACTCTTGATTTTTCAGATGTTCCAAAATTTTAAACAGATGAGTTACTTGGATGGAGATGTGGAGTGTGCCAGTTTTCACCAGCAACCAAAAGAACCAAAAGTATGAACATGCAAGGCAGCTTCAGGACACAAACCAGGAGTCTGACCCTTGGTGGAAAGAGTGGGTCCCCCTCAGAGCCAGGCACTGGGAGGACAGGCATGTGAAGAAGCGTTCCCGCATAGGAGCCTGGGTTCCCACATGGGAACCTTGCTTCACTAATTGGACAGAACACCTGGATATGGGATTGTGAATATCCACCTTTCCTGGTGCTCCCAGAGAGATCCTTCCATGTACGAGTCCAGTGCCCAGCTGTGGGGAGAGGAAGCTCTGGAAAGTCAGGAGAGCATTCTTGTTTCCCATTTAGGCTGGTCTTTGGGACACGAGGGGTGGGAGTCAGACCTGGAGGGACATGTCCTACTTTACAGTCAGTTTTAGAAGGAGGCTTCTCCAAAGGAGGGTGAGGATGGCCAGGGTTAGAGACCAAGGTCCCTGGAAGGGAAGACAAAAGATAAATCTGGAGGCAGGTCTTGGTGGTTGCTGTGATAAGTCCCCTTGCTTCATCTTCAGACCATTCCTATTGCCACTCGCCTTCCCCGGTTGACCATTTGACAAGCTTCCATGTGACTCTGGCCCGGCCTGAGACCTACTGATTCACAGAGATCCCCAACTGGAGAAAATGCACAGGAGTAGGAGACCTAGTCAGAGGGAAGACCAGGTCAGGGATTCGCTTTTATTTTAGTCTAAACCACAGACAAGGAAAATCAGAACTTTCTCTTATTCAGGGTCCCCCATCCACAGTCTCTTCTTTTCCAGTAAAAAAAAAAGCTGAGCTGGGAGATATTTCAGAATTCCACAGTCATGTCTTTCACCAACACACAATTCATTCTTGTCTTGGAAATGATCAAAGGAAACCTGCTTATAAACAACACTGCCACATGACCAGAACCAGGAGAAAGATTGGGGAAGAGGTGTTCTCATGCCCAGGGGCTGCTTCACCATGCTTGGAGGGCATTTGCAGAAGAATGAACAATAGAAATATGTATTTGTCATTCATTCATCTATTTATTCTTCAATCAACAGCTATTTTCTGAGCATGTTGGGCACTGAGGGCAAGGGGGAAAGACAATTAATTCATTTAACAAATATATATTGAGTACCTATTGCACATAATAATTGCGTAAATATTGTGTGTCATCACTTGGACTCCAATCACTCAAGGGGAGTGTTCCAGGGAGTAAAAGTGCACCTGTATTTGTTAGGTTATGTTTATACCCCAACTTTTGTGGACCTCATGCAGGTTTAGCCAACGATCATTCCTCTAAGGTTGATAAGGTTATGACGCTATGGAATAAAAAAGCAACTGCTGTGTTGTAATGGCTAGGACAGATTTGACAAGACAGGAACTTCCCGCTACAGGGAGCAAATGATGTGTTACCTGCAGCAAATGGAGGAAATGCTGTAATCTGTTCAATTACCAAAGCACAGCTCCGCTTATGATGTAATTTGGAATTCTAGGTCTACTGAGTTTTATGCTCTTTATGGATTTATGCCTGCCAAAGAGATGATTTTCAGCTTGAAATGTGATCAGCGTTTGACTTTGGAACTGGCATTCTAATGTAGCTTACTTAGTCCTCATGGCCATGTATTAATGCTAGCTGGATTTAGAAATATGAGGGACAAATGCAATCACGGGATATTTTTAAGTGCAACCCTATTTCTAAACCAGTAACCTCTGATCCTACATACTTTGCTTGGTGCCCAGGTGGGGAGCACATTTTTACTGCCATGCATGCTCCCAGCTTGTGCGTTAATAATGGGTACAAGTTTGGTATTATGCCAGCCCTGTCCTGGCAACCATTTTTGGATGGACTATTTCCAGCGAGAACAATAGCTCACCAAGCAGTTTTAAGGGAAGTACCCAATTAGGAACATAAATTCACAATGGTTGATAGACCCTCAGCTTTAAGAAAAAAAACTAATCATAAGTTCCAAGCTGCCTGAGAAGAAACCACTCCAAAATAAGAAATCACAACCAGGAAATAAGCCATTATCAAAAGCAGTCCTTGAAAATCAAAGGAAATATGAGACTAAGAAGGCTGCAAAGCAGGAAATGACAAGAACCAAGATATGGCACCTACCCCTGCCCCACAGAGCACACCAAGGAACACTGTATCTCGGTTAACATCTGGAGACCGTGAGACAGATGAAAAATTCAGTATCCTAAAGAAGCCCCACAAGCAACTGAACCCTGGAAGAGCAAGCAGCAACCGAAACATGGCTAGAAAAACAATGACTTGGAGAAAATTGTAAAAGATACCACCCTTCTCCAGGTAGATTTGGAATTGGTTATGTTCAAGATTCAGAGAAGGCAAGTTTTAGCGTAAATCAGTGGAAACACATCCTGTGTATTAAACCCTCTAGAGCACTCTGAAGGTCGCCTGGCCACCGTATACCCATACTTACTGCTCATCTATAATGCACCCATTTATCTAAGATTTGGCATGTATGTGAAATTAGTTAATAATGTCCACTAAATGGACTTTTCCTACCTCTCAATACATGTTATAGAAAAGAGACGTGTCATATTTTAGATTCCGCATATAAGTGATATCATATGGTATTTGTCTTTCTCTTTCTGACTTATTTCACTTAGTATGATAATCTCTAGGTCCATACATGTTGCTGCAAATGGCACTATTTCATTCTTTTTTATGGCTGAGTAATATTCCATTGTATATATATATGGCATATGTATACACACACACACACACACACACACACACACATTCATCTGTCAATGGGCATTTAGGTTTTCTCCATGTCTTGACTATTGTAAATGGTGCTACTATGCTGCTATGAACACTGGGGTGCAAGTACCTTTTCAAATTACTGTTTTGTCTGGATATATGCCCAGGAGTGGGACTGCTGTGCTCATATGGCAACTGTACTTTCAATTTTTTGAGGAACCTCCATATGGTTTTCCATAGTAGCTGCACCATTGTACATTCCCACCAACAGCATTGGAAGGTTCCCGTTTCTCCATACCCTCTCTAGCATTTGTTATCTGTAGACTTTTTAATCATGACCTAGCACTGGGAAATATAGTCAACATCCTGTGATAAACCACAATGAAAAAGAGTGTATATATATGTATAACTGAATCACTTTGCTGTACAACAGAAATTAACACATTATAAATCAACTATACTTGAATAAAATAAATTTTAAACAAGAATTATAAAATATAAAAAAAATTAAATTAAATAAGCCTTTGAGAAAATGCAAAGAAAGAAAAGAGACGTGAATTTCTTAGCTAAGCTCAAGACATTGAAAGTCAAGTATCATTGTTATTCAGTATGATTTACCATCTAAGGATAAAGGCATCTTAAATTTAAATAAATGTAACCCATTAGATTGGTTAAAAGTAGTGCAAAACAAGCAAGGTGAACTAAAGTTTGTTTCTCTAACTTTAGAATGAATATTAGTTTTCTCCTGAACTTGTTGATCAGCATAAACTCAATAGAGTAATTTTGAAGAAAACTGAATTGCTTTATAGTGCACTTTCTTCAAGAATCTTTAAAGTTTTCATTTTTAAACCAAGACTCAGGCTTTGCTCTCTCCAGTGAGGAGCCTGAATATATGTGTACGTGTCATTCCTCCTCACAAAAAGGAATTGAGGCAATCTTTTTGGTGGTCTGGAATGGTCAGAGATGGCGCTGGACACAAAATTCTGGTGTGCGGGAACCCCCCCCCCCATTTATTTGTGCATATGTACTTTGTGCCACCCATGAGCTAAGCTTTGTCTAAACATAGTCGAGATATAATAAAAAGTTCCGTGTGGAGACTGTCAGGAAAGACATTAATAATATATGTTAAAGTTTCTAGCAGGTAAAAGAACTAAGAAACAAACACAAAAAAAATGAGAACATGGAGAAAATAATACAATGTGGCAAGAAAGGGACCTCCAGAGAAACTGCTTTGAGAAACCAGAGGGAGGGCTCCCCTCAGCTCCTGACTGGGAATGACACTTGCGGAGGAAGCCAAGGAAGTCACGTTTCCTCCAGCTCCAAATTCATGGTGGTCTGGACACCGAGATGCTCTGCAGAAGCAGGGCTCCATGAAGCACCCAGCAGAGGCAGGTGTTGGCTGAAATTTCTGGAGAGGATACTGTCTACCCTTAGAGTGGTAGGTCTTCCCTGGTTTTTCTCCATTTTCCGCTTTTATATTGAATGCAAATTTGAGTTGTTTGCACTGTTGCAGGACACAGGATTCATTTTTTGAACTTTATGTAGCTGATCCTACCACCCATGCTGTAACTCATCTGGAGAACTATGCTCCTTCCCTGTGTGGGTGACATGACGCTGTCCTCAAACTTTATAACGTGGAAAGCAAGCTGTGATGGGGGCGTGTGTTCCTGCTGTCGTGCTCTTTATTGCTGCACTGATGATGACCAGGGAAACAGGATGCTGATGCCACAGGACACCTTCCAACTGAGGTCACTGGGAAGTAAATGGTTACTTAGAGCAACAGCTGCTTGGAGAGGTGGGAATCTCTCCCGAAGGGAAAAGGCGATTCTCCTGGATGAAATAAAGGCTCTCAAGGCAAAATTTCTTGCCATTTTGCCCAAGGAGAGATAACAGAAATAAAGGGCTTGATTTCCTTCCTGTATATCTTAGTATAAGCCACCCAAGCCAGCAATGGCACTGGTTTCCCAGCACAGAACCTCTGATGAGGTGAGTCAGACACCACATGAAAAGCAAAGGGCAGCATCTACTGAAGGGAAACAGACCTTCCCTCCAGTCCTAGAGAAAGTGTTAGAATTCCTCCTTGCACTGCTGTAGCCCTATGACCCACATCCTTTCCTTAATTCTTTGGCAGGAGAAACTGCAGGAAAAGCCTTCACTTCCCTCAGCTCCTGGAAAACCATTTGGAGTCTGCTTCCTGTCATCCCTGCAGCAGGGTCCTTTCCCTGGGAGAACCTGATTAAGTAGCGTGACTGAGAGATTTATTCTCGGGCTTGAAACCAGAGATAAAGGAAGGGCCTGGGAAGGCAAAGGAGAAATAAGAATCATGTTGAACTTCACAGGTTCCATTTGTGGTTTGGGAGAGGGATAGGGGGAGGGGAAAAAGAGAAAATAAAGATGTTTCTGCCTTTGCTTCTGCTCTACTCCAGCTAGGAAAGCATACAGTGGTCCATCCTGTCCGACTCCTCACGTTGCCCGGTTGGTGGAGGTGCGGTGACCCAGGTAGCACATTTGTCATTCATACTGTCTCAGAATCAACATCATACGATCCCAGGCCTCAGGGAATCTGCTTTCTATCCATTCTATAATCAGAAGCTGTCATTTTGGTTACATACAGTTTATTGAGCCCTTTCACATTTGTTCACTCAAATCAGTTAACTGAGAGAAAACGTGGGCAAAGCACTGTGAGAGACTCTGGGCTCTAATAGTGAATAAGACAGGAATGGCTGTGTCCTCAGGGAGCTCCTAGCCTAGTGGGGAGACAGGCATGAAAAACGTTCATAAGTCAATGATAGTGAAGTAATTGTATGTTGTGATAAACGTTGTGAAGAAAACAAATAGAAGCTAAGATACGATATATGTTAAATATTGTATAAATGCAAATGGGTGCAATTCCTAAATTAAAAGGTAGAAGGGGAAATGGGAGTGAGGGCATTAAGCCCTGGATACAGTGTCATGTTTGGAGGGGATGAAAATGTTTTGGAACTGGCCATCTGTGCTTGGAAGAACTTACATATTGAATAGTTTAGCGTAGGTTGGTGGAATGGACCACCAACAATATTAGTGACCTTCAAATGCCAGGACGTGTAGTCCTTTCCTCTGAGTGGTTCAGTTGTTCCAGGAAAAGACCCTACAATCTCCCATGTTAGAGATGGAAGACTAAGGATGTCTCTAAATCAGTTAGCAACTAACTTAATTTTCCTTTTTCTTACCCAGTTTTGTTATTTGCCTGTCTCCAAATACAGAGTCTCTTTGTTCCAGTTTCTTTAGCAAAAGAAATCTCAGGTGTACTCTTTGGGTGACAGAGGTGGCTGTATAAATTGTGGCACCAAGTGCAAAATGAAAATGTAAGTCCCCTTGTTTAAAAAGCTGGAAAAAAATGTTGTAAAAGTTCTTAAATATAAAGCTTTTCCCTTGTTCCATGATCTGAACTGTCCTAAAATCATTTAGAATTATGGATTCAAGTTTTTATTAGTTGTCATTAATTATTTTAAAAATTAATACTTATTTAGAATTAATAATTAACTATTTCTTTGGCTGACCACTACTCCCTATATTCCAAGTCTTCTTCAATTTAACGTGACAACAGTTTTGAAGATATTGCTCTATTGCTTTCAGAAATCCTCTCTTGCTTTTGAGAAATATAATTCCAATCTGATTCTTTTTCCTTTATAGAGAAATTACAATCTCTATTATTTTGCTTTATTAGACTTTAGGACACTCTTTTTCTGAAATATCATCACAATGTGTACATGTGACTTGTCTGTTACATTCGTCCTACCTAACACCCAGTGGTCTGTTTGGATTTGAGGACTTATGTCTTCATTTCTGAAAATCTTGTCTTCTGTTATTTATTCCTCCCTTCAGTTCTGTTTTGTTATTTTTTTCCCCTTGCCAATTGAATTAGGCAGAATTTGGAACAATATGATAAGCCCTCTCTGTCTCACTATGCTCCTTTAATACTTTCCATTTTCTTATCTTTGGGGCTATATTTTGGAAGAATTCTTTGTTGACATCCTCCAGCTTACAAATTCAATTTTCAGCTACATTAATTCTGCTCTTTAACCCACTTTTTTATTTCATTGACCTTTTTTTCTTTTCTCCAGCTGTCTAAGAGTTTTGAATTAATTTATTTAGAAAATGCTCTCAATCATTTTTGCATTATTATATCATTTGATAACATTAATTATACTTATTCTAAATTATACTTATTCTTGTTTTTTTGTTTTGTTTTGTTTTGTTTTGTTTGCTCGATAAAGACAAAAATTAACATCTTTATAATTCTGACATGAAAAATAATATATTCTTGTTTTGATGCTTTAAACTTTGCTTCCTGAGGCAATATCTTTTTCATGTAATTTGTAATTTCACTGTAGTTTCAAAGTAATTTGACATGTCCTTCTGATCAAGTTGATTTTCCTCCAGTGTTTGGAGGTTCTTGGTTGTGTGAACATCTTTGCATTTGTTTCCTTGACTGTGGAATAGATGGACATATATAACTTCTGAGTTAGGTTTGCCAGATAGATAGGTATAGATATATATATAGATAGATATATAGGTGTAGATATGATATAGATAGATAGATATTGAATGAATGTCATCAGTCTTCCCAGGAAGGCAGTCTATTCTGGTATTTAAATATTCAATATTTCATGTGTTTTGGGTAGTGGACTAACCAGCAATGCCAATTACTAACTCTCTGACTTTGAGTAAATTATGTGTCTTCCCTGCTACTCAACTTTCTAATCAGAAAAATGGGTACAGCATAAGAATTAGGTGAGGATTAAGTGTAACCTTGCAAATCTGTATACTAGTGCCTGGCATATAATAAACAGTAACACAAATGTTAACTGCTGTTTTAATTGGTTCAAATCAGAACCCAGGAGTGGAGAAACTGACACCCAAAGAAATGAGTCACTTATGGTAGAACTGGTAATGTGATGATGGATGAAATATTTTGGTGAACAGGAAATGCCCCAGTGCCTTGCTCACTGTCCCCTCATTGAAACCTGCCACTCTACCTATGTCTCTTATCCTGTAATGTCAGGTGGGAGTAGCCCTGAGGAACACCATGCAGCCCCAGGCCTGGCAGGAGGAGAATCTATAATCACTGGGTGTTGCAGCTTTCTGATGAGAACAGGAACCCACAGCGTCCCTTGGGGTTTCCGTCCTCCAGGCTCATCTGTGTTTTTATTTTGATTTCCACTGGTAGATTTGAGGACAGCTGAGCATCTTCTTTCCTCCCAAGAACTAAACAAGGCAAACTGTAGCCAAAATCAGCAGCTGTTGGTTTGCTTAATAGGGAAAATATCTCCCAGAGCTACCAAGGATACATGATAGAAGGGGATTGAAGAAGCTTGAGGTTCTTTTCCTGAGACATAAAGCAAATTTTAGTACAAAAAAATCACAATGCTCACTTCTACATGGGGACCTCTATGTGTTTTTCCAGAGGCACTGTCCAACCGTTTGCAGTGGGCTGCACTGGTCCCTAAATACATCCCCAGTTGTTTCTGCTTGTCTGTTCTTTCTGCATGGCCCCAAAGCTCCTTGGAGCTGAATTCCCAGGATATCCTGCTTTCAGGAGAAGCCCCGCGCCCAGCCAGGAGTTCATCCCTTTCTAGACTAGCCATCAATCTTGCCCCCCATGTCTAAAATCAAACTGTGAGTACAGACTTGGTGCCAATTTGTGGGCATTGGGTTTGCCCAAGTGTGGAGAAGGAGACACAGTGCTGAGAAGATGGGCTGGTGACCTTGGATGTTAATTAATGCTACCCGATAGCAGCCAGCTCCTCAGTTACAGTCCTGGCAAATGAGAAAACAAACTGGGGCAAGGTAAGCCATCCCCCGCCCGCCGGCCTCACATTCCAGTCCTGTTCTCTCCCCTGTGTTTAGGGCCCCACCGTAGAGCATTTAGTTAAGCCAAGTCGTCACCCCAGCCAGCACCACCCGGCGGGCTGGACATCCCCCTCCAGCTGAGCTGCTGAGAGGCAGGCTGACGGCGGGGCGGGAGCAGACTTCCAGCTCCCTGAGTGCTGGAAGGAGCGAAGGAGTCCAGCTGAGACCTCTTCTTCTTAAGTGCTTCCAGCCCAGTCTGTCTGGACAGAGCAGATCTGCAAACAGGAGTGAATACGGGTCAGAAGGGAAGGGACAGCCTCTGGAGCCGGGGCCAAGGCTGGAACATTGCCCTTCTAGACCAGCTTTTACCCGAGACTAGCCTGGCAGCAAATCAAGAACAAGATCCTGAACTGGGACTCTGGATGGAGCATCAGAGCTGAGCCACACACCAGGTCAGGCCAGCCTGACATATTGCTGCTCTGGCTGGATTCTGCTCTCCAGAGGCCAGCTTGTTCCCAGCCCACTATTGTGGGACTGTCCTTCCTGCTATACCCTCAACCCCTTTCCCGGAATTAGGTCTTATGCAGGTCTCTCTCCTCTTAGGGAAGGGCTTTTCTGACGATGGTCTGGGCTTTGGCTGGTGCCAGTGACTACTTCAGGATTTCAAATATCAATCAATATAATATCAATACAAAATTATATTAAGATATAAGTTTACAGGGTTTCCCTGGTGGTGCAGTGGTTGAGAGTCCGCCTGCTGATGCAGGGGACACGGGTTCGTGCCCCGGTCTGGGAAGATCCCACATGCCGCGGAGCGGCTGGGCCCGTGAGCCATGGCCACTGAGCCTGCGCGTCTGGAGCCTGTGCTCCGCAACGGGAGAGGCCACAACAGTGAGAGGCCCGCATACCGCAAAAAAAAAAAAAAAAAAAAGATATAAGTTTACAAATGTAAGCAAAGAATAAGTATAGATTAATTGGAAAGAATAAGATCCAACCTCTGGATTCCCTTGGAACTTGATTTTCTTAGTAAGTTTTACATCAGTTTCCCTTTATTTCTGCTTTTCTCTTTCCTATAACAAGTAGAATCTCTATGTTTCGGGCATGGGAAAGGATCCTTATCCCTGAGTGTCCACATGAAAAGGCCGTAAGTACTTACAATGCTGTGGTGTGAGTGTCAGCCCCCAAAGCCCTGCTCAGTGACACCAAACTAGTTCGCCAGTTTCCTGATGAATCTCTCATTAGTACAGGTGGACAAGGGCCAACTCAAACCCAGTGGCCCAAGCACCCTTTAACTGGATGGGGGCGGGGCAAACGATTCCACTGGACTGAGGTAAACCCTGGAGCTGCTTCCCATGGCACCAGCCGAACTTTTAACCTTCTGAGAAAGACGGCGCCTGAGATGTTCATGGGAATGGGCTTCACAGACAGGGAAAAACACCAGGAAAGAGAAAGCCCCACACAGCATGTCTATAGCCCAGCCCCCGACTCAGAGCTCCAGCCCTTGCCTTTCATCCTCAGGCCAACCCAATGTGGGTCACCCTCACCCTTGTCTTCAGGGCACGAATGGGACTGTCTGAGTCGGGATTGGACTTCCCTTCAGATGTTAGGAGTGCAGGAGCGGCTGCAGGTGAAACTCCAGGCCCGGTTCATCAGCTTGAGAATGAAAGCTGAACAAACATCCCCTGCCGGCCACGGCCGGGCCCAACACCCTCCATGAGCACAGCGTGGCTTTGCTGCCCTCCTTCCGTGCCTCAGAGCCATCAGTGAGGCGCCGTAGCCTCTCACTCCTAAACTGTAGAGTTATTCGTGCTCAGAGGTGAGAGACTCAGTGTGTACCCACCAAGCTCCTGGGAGAAGGGAGCCAGCCTTGGCTCGGGCAGCCGGGGTGACATGGTGACTGCTTTCCCACATGGCTGCCCTGGGGGTTGCTAAAAGAGGATGAAGTGATATCTGTCCCCTGTACCTTCTACCTACAGATCAAAGTTCTACCCTATGGTGACTACACAGAACCAGTTTGTTTTCTCTACCACATTGTAGTTCTTTAAACATCTGGAGACAGTCATCGTTTTTCTCTCAAGTCTTCTCTTTTTTTCAGATTAGACAGTGCTCTTGGATTACACAGTTTTTTCACACCTCTCTATACAACATGGTTTCTGATTCTTCAAGATGTTAGGCATCTCCTAATATTTATTTTCAACATTCTTCCTGTAATGCAATGGACAGTTAAAATACGAAGTTCCGGACCAAGTAGCCAGCAGAGAGGACAGCAGAACTCTCTCTTTCTCTGATCCACACTCCATTTCTCCACTAATGCAGTCCAGATTTGCCTTCTCAGCAACGTGATGTTGCCTCCCAATGAAGCTGTAAGACACCCAAACTCCAAAACGTTCACTACCTGCTATTTACCCAATTAACTTCTGAATAAAAAATATTTTATGTTATCACTGTTCATTTTGTCTCTACAATTAACACAAATTTAACTCCTAGTCATGGGTCTCCTGAAGGCATTGGAAGACCCTCCTAAAGAAAAGTGTCATGGTGGGTCCAAGCCTGTTGCCTAAGATGGGAGAATATACCAGAAGGCAAAGCATCAACACGGCCCAGCTCACCAGATAAGGCCTCACTTATTCCTAGTAAAACGGAGCAGAGAAGACCCCAAAGCACTGAAATGTGGAAATGAGGCAACAGGAAGCCAGTCGGCTCCAGAGAGGATGGGAAGGGATGTGAGGGACTCTGGAGGTAAGGGGCAGCCCCGGATGCCTGGGCACTTGGAAGCCAAAAGGGGAGCCAGTGTGTCTCTGGCCCTGGAGGAGGGGCCTGGGTGACACAGGCCTCCTTCCCCACCTCCATCTACATTAGCTAAGACAAAGGCACCACTCTGGCTTAGCTACTTCTAGAAGAAAGATCGGTAAGGAGATTGAACGTACACCTCACAAAGGACCCGATTTACTAGTCCTAAAAGAAATGTCGAACCTTTTTCATCTTGATAATATCCAGACTCCCAGAGGGACATCCATCATTTCAATGAAAGACAATAACATCTTCTCTGCTCTGGAACTACAAGCCACAGTCTGCAGGAAGCAACTCCACTTAGGAAAGCGACACCAAGAAAACACTCCCTGCAAAGACAAAGGACGCATTAAACTGACCCCTTACAAACGCATCTCAACTGCACCGAACTGTCAAAAGAAAGGCAATGTGTTGGATTTTCTTTCATCACATAAAGGAAGTCCTTAAAGTGGAGCACTGGGATTTTACTAGCCAATGCATCAGCAGCAAGGAACACAAGGTAACCTTGACCTCCTGCAGGATCCCACAGATTTCAAAGTATCTGTGCAGGTGAGTGGGGTCAGCTGTGACCGAGCGGTTCTATAGTTAAACCATCCATGGATTAGATTGTGGCTAGTCTAAGGTTCATTGTAGGCAACTTCATCGTGGTAATAACAATTGGGAGGTCTTGTGTACCACAAGCCCATGGTCCCAGGAGGTGTGTGTAGGCTCTCGCAGGAGCAGCCTTCATCTCGTGTCGGCCCAAAGGCATGGGATTTGGCAGGTATTTCACCCCATTTCTGGTTTGCATTTGTGGCAATTTGTGGTGGCGCAGTGGTTGAGAGTCCGCCTGCCGATGCAGGGGACGCGGGTTCGTGCCCCGGTCCGGGAGGATCCCACATGCCGCGGAGAGGCTGGGCCTGTGAGCCATGGCCGCTGAGCCTGGGCGTCCGGAGCCTGTGCTCCGCAACAAGAGAGGCCACAACAGTGAGAGGCCTGCGTACCGCCAAAAAAAAAAAGTTGCTCATTTTCACTCCTTTCCCTTTTTAGATTTTGTTGTTATTTCAGTAGTATTCAAAGCATCTTTAAACCACAAATTTGTGTCTTGAGATTAATTATTATTTAATTAACAGGAAAATTCACAGTGCACTTAATATGAAACAGATGTATACTGACTAAAAATAAGCAGCCTTAATAAAAGGTAGAACTTCCAAAACATTCTGAGAGGAAAAAGGAAAGAAAAGAAAAAACAGCCAACATTTAAGAACTGTTGCAAAATTTGAGAAGAGAGTAAAACAACAATAATAGCTGAGAGAGCATTTACTCCAGGCCAAGCGCTATTCTTTATAAATATTAAATCATTTGAATTTTCAGAGTTCCATGAGTTATGAGTTTTAAAGAGGACAAACCTTAGAATTAGAAACAGCATGTGACTTTCTCATGGTGGCTCTTCTAGTAGCTTTAAGAGATGGAATTTGGGGACTCCCCTGGTGGCACAGTGGTTAAGAATCCGCCTGCCAATGAAGGGGACACGGGTTCGAGCTCTGGTCCAGGAAGATCCCACATGCCGCAGAGCGACTAAGCCCGTGTGCCACAACTACTGAGCCTGAGCTCTAGAGCCCGTGAGCCACAACTACGGAGCCCATGTGCCACAACTACTGAAGCCCGAGCACCTAGAGCCCATGCTCCTCAACAAGAGAAGCCACTGCAATGAGAAGCCCGCACGCAGCAACGAAGACCCAATGCAGCCAATAATAAATAAATAAATAAATTTATTTTAAAAAAAGAGAGATGGAATTTGAACCCAAGAGCCCATGCCCTTAACTACTATACTCTACTGCTTTTCCCTTGATACAGTCTATTAAATACAAGTCATAAAATTAGATTATATAAATAAGACCAAAGGTATAACTGGTCTTATACCAGTTATAATGACTGGTATAATGACTATTTTTGGGTAGATCTTCTCCCTCAGCTCCAGTCAGTGATAGCCACCCTGTGGCGGAGCTACTAACCGAAAATTCCCCCTATCTGCTCCTTCTGGAGGAAGCATCTGTGCTGAGATCTGAGTTCAAGGAGAACTGAACGCTCCTTCCTGAGGGAAGAAGGGAGGGAATGTACAAGGATGGACAAGGACCCAGGGCTACATCTCCAGGAGACCAGGACCTCAGAGGAAAGAGGAAACTGGCCAAACTTTGACCATTAGGGAGAAGGGGGGATAAAAGAAAGAAAAGAAAACTTTCCTGTATTGGAATATCCAGGTTTTTTTTTTTTAATGTGAATTAAAAAAAAAAAAAAGTGGCTCAAATGACCTACCCCCTCCCAAAGGCAGCAAAAAGATAAATATAAATGTTGACTGTCTTATTTTAACTGCTGTGAAGCAAATTTAAAACTTTATAAATCACAGAATGTCAGAGGTAAAAAAATGGCAAAGGCCATCAGCTGCGTCCCTTCATTTGACACCTGAAGCCTGAGGGGCAGAGAAGGCCTGACCCACGAAGGTGGGCAGCAAGCTCAAACACAGCACACAGAGCTGCTCGTACAAACACGGCACCCTCTCCTTTCCCGGCAGAGCCATGTCCACCAGTGCGTGTGCAGGGGCAGAGCCCCCTGAGTCCGTGTGGCCGGCCCCTCCAGGGCCTGTGCATTGCGGGAGCAATAATCCCATCAGTCCACAAGTCTGACAGGCCATGGCTTTCTGACCAGGGTTCCAGGGGTCCAGGGAAAGCT
Source organism: Delphinus delphis (assembly GCF_949987515.2). Lineage (NCBI taxonomy): Eukaryota > Metazoa > Chordata > Mammalia > Artiodactyla > Delphinidae > Delphinus > Delphinus delphis. The sequence continues at coordinate 45,104,992 of NC_082698.1, forward strand.
CCCAGGAAGCGGCACAAGATCAGATGAAGCAAGTGGGAAACCAAAGGGAGCCCCACCCTGATGAGACGGTGTCAGCTCAGACTTGGGGGTCCTCCAGGCATGGGGAGCAGAGGAGCATGATGCCATCCCCCATCAGAGCTCAGGCTGTCTCCCTGCTGCTTGGCTCAGGTTCAGCCTCTCTGTCACTGGTCTAACGATCCTTTTACAAAGGGAGTAGACCCTTCTAGGTGTGGTTGACTGAATTTCCAATCCCATCACTTACCAGCCTGGACAAGGCACTTCATCCAAGTGAACTTCCATTTCTCATCTCAATCAACAAATGAGATTATTACTAAATGAGCAATTATTTGATGGCAGGTCTTTTTTTCTTCCTTTTCTTTTTGCGGTACGCGGGCCTCTCACTGTTGTGGCCTCTCCCGTTGCGGAGCACAGGCTCCGGATGCACAGGCTCAGCGGCCATGGCTCACGGGCCCAGCCACTCCGCGGTATGTGGGATCTTCCCGGACCGGGGCATGAACCCGTGTCCCCTGCATCGGCAGGCGGACTCTCAACCACTGCGCCACCAGGGAAGCCCCTGATGGCAGGTCTTGCTGAAACACTGATTGTACAACACAAAACAGATAGTGTTCCTTTGCAACTATAGTACATCGTACATGTATGTAAAATATATCTCGATTCAATGTGTAAGTGTGACTATTCAAAGGTGTGGAAATAACCTATGTTGTTGGCAGTGGGTCTGGGTAGGGAAGACAGATTAGAACAATGAATGGAAATCAGAGCTTAGGTTCCATAATCACACCAACAAAAGCCACTGTCTTCCCGGAAGAAGAGAGGGCTGGCTGCTGTGACCCTGGTGCCTCCAGTGCTGTGATTCCGGGTGAGTGTGGGATTCCCATCTCTAACCCTTGAGCTCCCCCCGCTGCTCCGCAGCCTTGCAGACAACACCAAGGGGAGTTCGGGGCTCAGTGAATATCTGTTCTTTCTCTGTTCATTGTCTTCACAGGAAGGTTGGAGCTACTTTTAGCTGTGATGCCTTTTCCTCTATGAGCTGAATGCTAAGAGATGGAGTCCAGCTAGATAAATAAACCAAGTCCCTTGGCAGAGACCCTTGCCGTCTTCCAGGGCCAAGAGAAGCTTCCCATCAATAGACAGCCGCGCTGGGCAGCTGAGGGGCCTCCTCACGTTTCAGGGTTTGGAGGAGGAGAACCATGGGGAACAAAGGATGATCAGCCTGTAACTAACCCAAATCATCATCCCTCACTGTGCTAAAACCACATGAGGCCTGGGGATTCTTTTTTGCAGAGGAAAAGCATTTGTTCAGGGCTGGCTGGATCCTGGAAAACAGTGGAGGGGGAGGCAGAGGACCCATAGTGAAAGCCTAAGAGGTTCTCAGGAGAGGCCACAGGGAGGCCAACGCCTGGCTCTGTTCTTAATATGCACACAGAGCCATGGGGACCAGACAGGCCTGTCTCAGAGAAGGGTGATGGCTCAGCAGAGGAGGCAACACAGAGTTTCTCTCAGCTCCAGCCGTCTGCTGCAGGAGAGGAGCTGTGAAGGGAAGGGTCAAGGTGATACTTTGAAATACAGTGACGGCCAAATGCCTTTGCCAGATGCGTATGTCATTGTCTGCTAAGCCTACACAGACAGGTGGCAGGACAGCCATTTAAGGAGTTGCCACCCGGGTTCTTGCTGTGGTCTGTAAAGTGGACATGCCCTCCGCCCAGGGCCAGGCATGATGCTGCTGGGCCAGGGACGTTCTGGGAAGGAAGAAATCTCCAGGCTGTGTGAGGATCAAGAGAAACCAGAATAGCAGTCTCGCTGCCCCCAGATCCCTGAAATATTAGGAAGAAGGGGCAGAAGTAAAAGGGGAGCCTTGGGAGCAGCAGAGAAAGGAAAGATGTGTGGCAGGAGCAATGAGAGTAGCAGACAAACCTCTTTCACGTGTGTCACTGCGCTCACATTTCCATCCTGGCTCACTGTGCTTCAGCCGCAGAGCCCGTCTTTCAAATTTTCTGATGAGCCAAACTCCTGCCTCCACCGCATCTTCAAACCAGACCAGCTCCAAGTTCACACACAGTCTGTGCTTCCCACCCCCGTGGTTATTTCACATCCATCCCTCCCACCAGCTGTTTCACGCATGAAGACAGAGACAGTGATGCAGTCTTCACTAGCACAGCGCCTGGGTCATGGGAGCCCCCAGGAGATACTGGCTGAATGGATTAATCTAAACCAGTGGTCCCCAACCCCCGGGCCACAGACTGGTACAGGTCTGTGGCCTGCTAGGAACCGGGCCGCACAGCTGGAGGTGAGTGGCGGGCAAGTGAGCAAAGCTTCATCTGCGGCTCCCCATCGCTTGCGTTACCGCCTGAACCATCCCCATTCACCCACCCCCCCCAGCCCCATCCGTAGAAAAATTGTCTTCGACAAAACTGGTCCCTGGTACCAAAAATGTTGGGGACCGCTGATCTAAACAATCATCATCTAGGGCAAGAATAGCATTCGCGGGCTTCCCTGGTGGTGCAGTGGTTGAGAGTCCGCCTGCCGATGCAGGGGACGCGGGTTCGTGCCCCGGTCCGGGAAGATCCCACGTGCCGCGGAGTGGCTGGGCCCATGAGCCATGGCCGCTGAGCCTGCGCGTCCGGAGCCTGTGCTCCGCAACAGGAGAGGCCACAGCAGTGAGAGGCCCGCGTACCGCAAAAAAAAAAAAAAAAAAAAAAAAAAAAGAATAGCATTCCCACTTTAGGACAAATAAACTGAGGCTCTGGTTTTCTTTTTTCCCTAATCCTAAGTGTAAGAACTAGGAGTTGGTCCCAGAGCTTCTAAGTGTCTTTCACATGCTACGTTCTCAAAGTTAAGTCATATCTTAAGTTGGGAAGGACTGCCTTCACCATTTTCTTTAATTTTTAAAATTTTTTTAAAGTTAAGTATAGTTGATGTACAATATTACATGTTATAGGTGTACAATATAGTGATTCACAATTTTTTTACTCCATTTGTAGTTATAAAACATTGGCTATACTCCCTGTGTTGTACAATATATCCTTATAACTTGTTTTATACATAACAGTTTGTACCTCTTAATCCCCTGTCCCTATATTGCCCCTCCCCACTTTCCTCTCCCCACTGGTAACCTCTAGTTTGTTCTCTTTATCTGAGTTTGTTTCCTTTTTGTCATATTTACTAGTTTGTTTTATCTTTTAGTTCCACATACAAGTGGTATCATACAGTATTTGTCTTTCTCAGGCTGCCTTGTTTCACGTAGCACAATACCGTCCAGTCCATCCATGTTGTTGCAAATGGCAAAATGTAATATTTTTATGGCTGAGTAGTATTCCATCGTGTGTGTGTGTGTGTGTGTGTGTGTGTGTGTGTGTGTGTGTGTGTATCACATCTTCTTTATCCATTCATCTGTTGATGGACACTTAGATTGCTTCCATATCTTGGTAGTTGTAAAGGAAGGGTTGTTGGTCAATTCACTGAAAATCAATTTGCCAGAAGCCAATTTATAATATACATCAGATGAATATCTTAAACATGGTGAAGCAGGCTGTTGCAGCTGCTTTGCTGATAGAAGCAGAGGCAGAGGCAGAAGCCTTGGCCAAGGCAGTGCCAATTACAGGGTCAGGACATAGATCCACAAAGGGGGCATGATGGTAAACTGCATTTAAGGGAAAGCCTACCCACTCGTATATAAAATGATGTGTGCAAATGCAGAGGGACTAAACCTTGCAGCAAAATCCACGATAAATCAGGGAGCAGGTCCTTCTGGAATTTGGAATTTGGTCACTTGATTCTCAATGAACGAGCCATTGGCAAAATGTATTTCAGTGAACTGTTCTGCTTCTCACAAAAAGGCCCTAAGAGAGATTTATACCCTTGGCTACCAGAGCATTCATTTTGGTCACCTACCCAGGTGTAGGAAATTTAAAGAAAACTGAACTTACTCAACTCTCCACAGTTCCCTCTTTCCTCACCTCACAGCTCAGCTCCTTTGAACAGGAGGCTGATGTCATTTCCATAGTATGTTCCAATCCTTTTTCCTGTCCCTTTCCATCTTCACTAAAATGTCCTTTCTTCGGGTTTCTTTCTCTCTCATTCTCTTGCTCTCATCCTCACTCTCCTGCTCGTTCTTGCTCTTTCTTCCTATAAACAATGACATAAATTACCACTTAGCTTGAGTTGCATAGTGTATTCTTGGTCTTTATGGAGACAACATGCTCCATAATGGATCGCCTTTGTGGAAAAGTGCAATCCCTGTAATTAGGAGCACTTTGATGGAGAACTCAAGCTCTATAACTCAGGAGATCATAAGCATTTCTGCTCTGGTGAAGTTCAGTTTAATGTAAAAGAAACATGTGTTTCCTGTCCCTTATTCTAAATCGATTGAGCCATTTGTCTAATTTAAACAATCTATAAATTACGTACATCCTCCAAAGATAGGGATGAGGTCGATGTACTTGATATATGCTTTTTCATATGGCTTGAATCCATCACTGTCTTCCACAAGACCCCTTATCTTTATCCTGAGTGGACAGAGGCCCCATAACTCTCTGATCTACTCCATTTTCTCTAACACTCCTTAGGATTCTTGTTCAGACAATTTGGCCAAAGAATTATGGTTGACTTTCAGAAGGCATGGATTGAAGGCTAACCTAGTGCTGCATCCCTCACTCTCCTATGTTTCATTAGCACAACCGTCAAATTCTCTCCAATTTCTATTCCCACTTTGTCCATTATTATAAGAGACTTGATGAGGGAAATGTCAAGGAAGGTAGATTGGGTATGAGCGCTTGTGGCAAGCAAGTATGCATCATTTTTGGCTAATTTAGCACACTGAATTTGTGGGGTGGGGGGAACTCTTGTTCCAGACATTCAGTTTCTGTGGTATCTGAGTGTTCAAGAAAAGTTAAAACTTCTCTTTGGACTTTAGCATCTCCAGCTGCAATTCCCCTTAACTTCTCAAATCTTGTTAGGGAAATTGTAGTCTAACTATCAATTAGACTCCCTTTCATTATAAATCAATAAGCGTTTATTTCATTTTAGTTTTTGTTTTCAAAAGCTGATCTTTGTTCTCATGCCCATCCATTACATAACATTTTAAAAGGATATACAAACTGAAAGGGAAATAAGAGCTCAGTGAATGCAAGCCCCTTATTTTATAAATAGGCTGAAAACAGGCGAGGGGTGACAACTGAGATATAAATAGAACTAAAATTATTGAATATTTGTTCCTTTTCTAGGTGTTAGAAAATATAACAAAATCACAAATAAGGCAAGCCTCTAATCACTGCTACTACATGGCATTGCACAGAAGTTTCAGCTAATGCAGTAAGGCAAGAAAAGTAAAAAGGTAATTTTGGAAACGAGAGAAAAAAATTATATTTGCAGATTGAAAGGATTATATACCAAGAATAACAAGAGAAACAACTAAATATTAAAACCATAATAGAATTCAGTGCAGTGGGTGATTAATAATAAGAATATCACACAGAAATCAAGACCTCTTTAATTAAAAAAATAGAAAAAATTATTTTTAAAAATTGCACAAGCCCATAAGATTCCTAAATATTACTAGTAAGAAATGCATATGGCACATATAAATAAAACAACCATACATTACTGAAAGCTATAAAAGACTGGATCAATGAAAGACAAATCATCTTTGTTTCTAGGTGAGAATGTTGCACACTAAAATCAACACTTCCATCAAATCAATTAGTAGATGCAAAACACTCAAATCAAGATTCCCACAGGATGTTTTATGAAACTCAACAAGCTAAAATTCTTCTGGCATACAAAACACATACGTGTAAACATAAAACTTTAAGAATAGTTACGAAAAAAGGCTTGCCGTCCCAGGTTTCCAAATGTATTTTGAAACAATATTGATGGAAGAACTGTTAATTAATCAATGGAGCATAAAAACACTAGAAATGGATACATAGATAGTGTATGATAAAAATAGTATATCAAAACAGTGGGGAAAAGGATGCATTATGATAAATAAACAAACAAAACAAAATTCTATACAACCAACAACAAATTTGAAGAAAAAAATAAAGTGAATTCCCTCTTTGACACTATATGCAAATGTCAATTCTAGCTTCAATAAAGAGATAAACAAAACTGTCATTGGGATAAAAGTGTATATATAGGAGATTATTTTTTATAGATTTTGATGGAAAAATCTTAACAAGGTACATACTCGAGGCATCATAAAGAAAAATCATAAAAGATTTTGTTACATAAAATTTAAAATTTCTGTATGGCAAAAGATATCATAAACAAAGGGCAAGTGACAGAGTTACAGTCAGGGAACGAAACTGAGCTATTTGTAATGAGGTGGATAGACCTAGAGTCTGTCATACAGAGTGAAGTAAGTCAGAAAGAGAGAGACAAATACCGTATGCTAACACATATATATGGAATCTAAGAAAAAAAAATGTCATGAAAAACCTAGGGGTGAAACAGGAATAAAGACACAGACTTACTAGAGAATGGACTTGAGGCTACGGGGAGGGGGAAGGGTAAACGGTGACAAAGCGATAAAGAGGCATGGACATATATACACTACCAAACGTAAGGTAGATAGCTAGTGGGAAGCAGCCGCATAGCACAGGGAGATCAGCTCGGTGCTTTGGGACCGCCTGGAGGGGTGGGATAGGGAGGGTGGGAGGGAGGGAGACGCAAGCGGGAAGAGATATGGGAACATATGTATATATATAACTGATTCATTTTGTTGTGAAGCTGAAACTAACATATCATTGTAAAGCAATTATACTCCAATAAAGATGTTAAAAAAAAAAAAAGATAAACATAAATATACGAAAGATTCAGTACTTGAGTAAATTTTAATACAAATAATGATGTGGCGGGAGAAGCCAAGAAAAGAATTAGATTACCATTGAGACAAAGAAACATCCACGGATTTGAGGAAAATTGATGTCTTTAGTCTTGTTTTCCCATTCAAGGATATGATCAATCTCTCCATTTATTCAGGGCTTACTTTCCTTTTCAGAGTTTTATCATTTCCAGGTCACTCTCCTGATCCTGAGTCTTCTATTGCCCTAATAATAATACATTCTGTTTTATATCACATTAAATAAGGAATAAATAAGAACTCTAGTAAAGGTTCAAGCAACATTCTCTGAAAATGGTGGAAGGACATAAAAATCATGTACAAGGGATTATTGAAATTGGTCTTTAAAGAGCAAGACAGTTTTTCACACATGACATATAAGCAAATGTGGAGATAAAGGAGTTGATGATTGATGAGTGAAGGAACCAGCTTGGGTCCTGTTACAGAAGATGCAGAGACCTGCACAGCAGAGGATGGGCCAGAGCTAAGAGTGCTTTCAGCATACACCACCTCTCTCCTTCTTTTCAGTTCCTTCCACCCTAAGACCACAGCCCTTGGGTTTCTCCTTTTTTCACTTGCTCCTCCTACCCCCAGGTTGACAACTCAGAACCCTGGGTCTCTTGACTGGAATAAAAAGCCTTGAACCAGGCTTCCCTGGTGGTGCAGTGGTTGAGAGTCCACCTGCCGATGCAGGGGATACGGGTTCGTGCCCCGGTCCGGGAAGATCCCACATGCCATGGAGCGGCTGGACCCGTGAGCCACGGCCGCTGAGCCTGCGCGTCCAGAGCCTGTGCTCCACAACGGGAGAGGCCACAATGGTGAGAGTCCCACGTACCGCAAAAAAATAAAAACGCTTGAACCAAAATGCCCTGTGCAGGAAAGCACATTTCTGCCTTGTCTATCTTCAGGTCTCATTGGCTTTACCTAGATGGGTGTGTGGGCTCTACCTTTGATGTTTACTCTCCCGGACTTGGACATCTCTTGTCATTGCACATTGGTAACTAAATTCTGTTTCTTCCACTTCGCTCTGATATTGCTTTGGACTCCACCAGTTAATTCTCCAGCCTTCCCATTGTTTTCCTGGCTGTCCCACCTAGTGTTGCTTTAAATATCTTGTTCAGGTCTTTCCAGCTGTGAGGACAGATGCTGCCTCTACAGGTGCATATTAACACTGTTGTCCTCCAGAAAGAGAGATGGTTGGACCTTCAAGTCCAGGTACATCAATTCTATTTAAACCTATCATTAGCTCGATGAAGCTAAATTCCCTCAGAGTCCAGCATTAAATGTGACCTATGGATGAAGTGCTTCTTCTCCTTTACCTCAGAGAAAAGTGCTCTTAACAAACTGAGAACCTGAAGACAGCTAAATATCAGCCCAGCAGTCCATGTCTGCGGACAGATAACAGAGCAACTCCAATGGCATAACCAGTAGCTAAGTCACCTTTAAATAAAGAGGCTTGGGCTTCCCTGGTGGCACAGTGGTTGAGAATCTGCCTGCCAATGCAGGGGACACGGGTTCGAGCCCTGGTCCGGGAAGATCCCACATGCTGCGGAGCTACTAGCCCCGTGAGCCACAATTACTGAGCCTGCGCGTCTGGAGCCTGTGCTCCGCAACAGGAGAGGCCACGATAGTGAGAGGCCCGCGCACCGCGGTGAAGAGTGGACCCCGCTCGCCGCAACTACAGAAAGCCTTCGCACAGAAACGAAGACCCAACACAGCCATAAATAAATAAATTTTTTTTTTTTAAAAAGAGGCTTATCTTGAACTTACCACACCCCTCTGATTCCCAGGAGATAGGTTGTGACCAGCATATGAAAATGAAAGTTGCAGTTCCAGGAATTGGGGCAGTCCAGGGATCCCTCAGTGGAAGGTGGGACGTTTCAGAGAAATGAGTAGGCACCCCACTGAGCTTCTCTTTTAATTTCTCATGTATCTGTCTGGAAAACAGAGTTTGGAAAGTTAAAAGCAGCTTTCTTCAACTCTCTAGCAGGTAGGGGTCTGGGTCATTTAGTTTCTGCCAATCAGATGAGTTTTCACAACAATTTAATTTGGAATAGAATTAAGTAAATTCTGTAAATGGACAAAATATACCAATTAAAAGACTGAGACTGGCAGAGTACATTTAAAAAAAAAAACATGAGTCAAATATATGTGGTCTACGAGAAATTCACTTCAAATAATATAACAATACAGACAGATTGAAAGTAAAAGAATGGAAAATATTTATCATGCAAATATTAGTTAAAGAAAGCAGGAGTAACTATATTAATAGCAGATAAAGTAGATTTTTCAGAGCAAAATTAATTACCAGAGACAGAAAGAGACATTATTTGATGATAAAAAAAGTTGATCTACTAAGAAGACACAGTAACGCTAAGCATGCCAAATAACGGAGTTGCAAAATATGTAAACTAAAATGTGACAGAACTGAAAGGAGAAATAGACAAATCAGTAATTATAACTGGAAACTTCAAAACTCATCTCAAAAATGATAAAATAAGACAGAAAATGGGCAAGGACACCATGAACTATTAGGAACTAACTGACATTTATAGAACACTTGACTCAACAGCAGAATACGCGTTCTTTTCAAGTACCCACAATGAAAACAAACATATAACATCAAAATTTGTGTGATACAGCTGAAAACAGTGCTGAGAGGGAAACATAGCACTAAATGCATACATTAGAAAAGAGAAAAACTCTCAGTAGCTTAAGCACCCTCCCCCCCTTAAGAACCTGGAAAAAGAAGAGCAAAATAAATCCAAAGCAAGTTTCTGGAAATAATAAAGATAAGAGTAGAAATCAGTGACATTGAAAACGGAAAATCAATGGGGAAATCAATGAAACAAAGAGCTTTGGAAAGATCGATAAAATTGACAAACCTCTAACTAAATGGACAAATTAGAGAAGACACAAATTTCCAATATCAGGAATGTAACAGGGGATATTACTTACTATAGACCCTTCAGAAATTGAGAGGGTGATAAAAGAATACTATGAACAACTCAACACACATAAATTTGGAAACTTAGATTAAATGGACCAATTCCTTGAAAAGGACAAATTATCACAGCTTAGCCAATATAAATAAATAGTTTGACTAGCCCATAACTATTAAGGAAGTTAATTCGTAATTTAAAAATCCCCCAAAAGAAATCGCCAGGCCCACATGGTATCACTGGAGAATTCTGCCAAATGTTTAACTCCATATGGAGTTGAATTAATCCATTAAGGGCTGAAACCTGGAACAATGAAGACTAATGTTCACATAGAAACTTGCTCACAATGCAACTAGAGATTATCATACTAAGTGAAGTAAGTCAGAAAGGGAAAGACAAATACCATATGATATCACTTACATGTAGAATCTAAAATATCACACAAATGAACCTATCTATGAAACAGAAACAGAATCACAGACATAGAGAACAGACTGGTGGTTGCTAAGGGGGAGGGGGTTGGGGGAGGGATGGAGTGGGAGGTTGGGGTCAGCAGATGTAAGCTTTTATGTATAGAATGGATAAACAACAAGGTCCCACTATATAACACAGAAAACTATATTCAGTATCCTATGATAAACTGTAATGGAAAAGAATATAAAAAAAGAATATATATATTTATGTATAACTGAATCATCATATTCATAAATCAATATATTTATGTATAACTGAATCGTTTTGCTGTACAGCAGTAATTAACATGACATTGTAAATCAACTCTACTTCAACTTAAAAAAAAACTTGCTCACAAATATTTACAGCACGTTTGTTCATAACAGTTAAAAACTGAAACAACCCAGATGTCCTTCAGCAGGTAAATGGTTAAATAAATTAGGTCTATCCATACCATGGAATACTACTCAGTAATAAAAGAAACTATTGATACACGCAGAAACCCGGAAGAATCTCCAGAGAATTAGGGGGAGTGAAAAATGCCAATACCAAAAGATAACATACCTTATGATTCCATATATGTAACAGTCTTATAATATATATAATATATATATAATATATATATAATATATATATAATATAATATATATATAATATATATAATATATATATAATATAATATATATATAATAATATATATATATTATATATATTATATATATAATATATATATAATTATATATAATATATATATATAATATATATATATAATATAACAGTCTTATAATATAACCAGCATAGTGGTTTCCAGGGGTAAAAGAGGGGTGGGGGCAGGAGGAATTGGGCATGATTATTAAAGGGCAACACGAGGCATCCTTGTGGTGATGGAAATGCTGTGTCTTGAGCGCAACATTGTCAGTATCCTGGGTGTGATATTGTACTATAGATTTATGGTATGGATGTATACAATTTGTTTATCCACTGGAGAAAACTGAGTAATGTGCATATTGTATATTATTCCTTACAATTTCATGTGAACATACAATTATCTCAGAATAAAAAGTTTAATTTAAAAAAAGGAAAAAAAAATAATAAGAAAAGGAAAAATAGGGCTTCCCTGGTGGCGCAGTGGTTGAGAGTCCGCCTGCTGATGCAGGGGACATGGGTTCGTGCCCCGGTCCGGGAAGATCTCACATGCCGCAGAGCGGCTGGGCCCGTGAGCCATGGCTGCTGGGCCTGCGCGTCCGGAGCCTGTGCTCTGCAACGGGAGAGGCCACAACAGTGAGAGGCCCGCGTACCACAAAAAAAATAATAAATAAATAAATAAATAAATAATTTAAAAAGGAAAAATATTACCTGTAGGCAAATGGAAACAGACAAAATGAATAAATGAAAGTTCTGTTAATTCTTTTCATTATAAGTTGTCTTGCACAAACTCCCCAGAGTCTGTCCCGAATAGAGACTTTTAACTCTAACCAAATAATCTGCTCCCTGTCCTAAAGATGGAATCAAGGTGGAGTTATCACCATCCAACTCAATAAAATGCACATTTCATCCAATTCATCTCTTCCTTTGCCAAGGTTCCATCAGTTTGCTTTCTCATAAATTCTACACCAGCTTAAGGCCTGAAGCCAGGAGGCTTTAGACATACTTATTTCACTATTATCACTAAAATAATCTAATTCAACTCACAAAACTTAATTGGAAACAAGATTGATTGTTTGGAAATATTTGTTGAAAACCTCTACCATTATATTATTGCCAAAATGAAAATGGGTCTAGAGACTGTCACACAGAGTGAAGTCAGAAAGAGAAAAACAAATACCGTATATTATCGCATATATGTGGAACCTAGAAAAATGGTACAGATGAACCGGTTTGCAGGGCAGAAATAGAGACACAGATGTAGAGAACAAACGTACGGACACCAAGGGGGGAAGTGGCAGGGGGTGGTGGTGGTGGTGGTGGGATGAACTGGGAGATTGGGATTGACATCTATACACTAATATGTATAAAATGGATAACTAATAAGAACCTGCTGTATAAAAAAATAATAAAATAAAATTTTTTTAAAAAATGAAAATGGTAAGGAACAGTCTCTCAACGGCTTAGTTTCCAAACCTAAACTCAATAAGAACCCCTTTTGCTTTCACTTACCTCTCATACCTTGATTCAGGTTTTAGGCAAACTGTATGTGTGCCCCGTGCACTCATATAGGAAAATGAGTCCCATTCCCCCCCCGCCCCCCCCCCCCACTAATGACAAGGTTTACTATTGTGAGCCAGGAGTGACCTTCAGAAACAGCTGTGGGCTAATTATGCTTAGAAAGAGGAATAAAACATTAACTAGGTTGAGGGTCACTGTTGCTCTTGGCAGACATTCCACACCATTCTATTCAATGAATTGGTGGACTCCATTACCTCTATTTAGGGTCCATTTTGTAGTCCATGTAACCTGTCAGTCTCAGAGAGAAGCAAAATCAGAAATCCTACTAGGGCTAGCCAGCTGATGAAACCAATGCTTAAAACCCCAGACTGATACCATACCATCTGTGCTCTGTAGATCTGAAGCCTTCAACCCCAACCAAGTACTTTTCCAGATATTTGAGTTATCTTTAAAGTTCTTTCCCCAGGAACCATCTTTAATCCATCCAGTGGCCCCCTAATGGCTTACTTCCATCCAGACTAGGACAGCTCTCCATTTGGAAATGAAGCCCTCAAACTTTATAATTTCCATAACTGAAAATTAGACCAGGCTGAGCCCACTGTGTCCTGGGTCAATGAGAACTAGACATAGCAGGTACTAGAGAGCCAACCCTGCCTGGTGATAGGATGCTGTCCTAAGTCTTAGCATCACGTGCTTTGCCCACATGCAACCCAGCCGTTGCTTTGCTCCCAATCACTACCGAATATGTCCAGTCTCTGTGACTGGGTTTCTGCTTTGTATCTAATTTTGTAGTCGAGTTCCCATTTGGCTGTGGCCCAAATTTTTCTAGCTGTCCAGGCCTCATTTTTTTCAAGGGCTGAAACCTGATTCCTTTACCTCCCAGCTACTGACAACTCAAGATGTTATCACTCACCTGACTTTGAGTTTTGCCAGTTCTCAAAGATTCAAGCTCATGTTTCCAGAATGCCATGAAACAGAAAGTCTTGATTTTTCTGCACTCACATAGCCAGATCCATCCCAAAAAGGAGAGAGTAATCCTGATTCAGACTCATCTTGGACAACTCTGCACAACTGGGATAGTCAATTCAATCTAATTCAGTGACAATGTGTTGAGTTCTCACACGTATCTGGCACTTTTCCAGTTGTTGGAATTATAAAGGTTAATATGACACAGCTCCTGCCCTCCTGAAGCTTGTTGCTGATTGGGTAAACACACATGTAAACCCAGATCTTTAATCTCATATGGTAAATAATTTGATACGTTATGAATTTGTGGATCATTGAGAGTAGGGCGTGGATCCTCCCAGAGGAAGAGGGGAGAAGGTGTGGACAGAGGAGAAGAGACATAGCAGGGGCAAAAAAGGGAGAGAGAGATTCCCCAACACGAAAAAGTGCACATCAGGCAGAATTATGTAAGCAGCAGGCCTGCACTAACCCACTTGGGGCACCCCAGGATGGAGGAGGCCCTCACAGCCTGTGTGGCAGCCTCAGGGAGACTGGGTTCTCAGCCTCAGCAAAGAGCCCCCCACCCAGGTCTGGCATGGAAGCCCAGTACTGTCTGCCTGAAGGGAGGCAGATAAGAGCCCAAGTGGACTTGGACAAGGAATGAATCAAAGTGCACGTGATGAAAAAGAGTCCTCCCAGATGCTCTATTGGAAGTAAGGCCTCCACAAGCCTTCATAGAATTTTGGGGTGGGTGGAATAAACCCCAGAGGTCAGATGATGGATTTTTCTGCCAGCCCTAGCAGAAGTGGGGTTCATAGCTGATTATAATTGATTTTATAAAAATAAAGCACTATGACCATTGAGTGTGTGTGAAAGATAAACTCTCTACAGTGATGAGCACAGAGTCCAGAAGAAATACAGAGACGGGCACATGACATAGATGTGGAGTCCAGTGACATCTTCATGGAGAAGTCAAAGGGTAAACTGAGTCTTGAGAGTGGGTTCGAGGTTATCGGGTAGAGAGGGAACACAAAGGAGATCCAAGTAAGATGAACCATGTGGAGGTGGCGACTGGAGTAACAGCTCAGCAGAGGGACGCCGGCAGGTTTGCCTCTGGGCCCAGGCCTACAGCCCTCTTAGGCTTGGCCTGCTGCTGTTCTCTGGTTTCTGTTTGCAAATAGCCCCTGATATCTTGCACATGTTTGTGGGGCCCACTCTGGCCCTCTGTCTCCTCTTCAGGAACTACCCCAGAACCACAGCCAAAAGAGCATCTCTTTTACTTTGTCATTAATACCGCATTCATAATCTTTCCTCACAGCTGGGATGATAGAACATTCACACTGAAGGTGGCTCAGCAATAACGTAGTCCAAAGTTGCCCTTGTGCAGAAGGGGAGACTGAAGGCCAGAGAAAGGAAATGACCTACCACTTGTCGCACATCTGGATAGGGGTGGAGCTGGAATCTGCATCCAGGTCCCTTAATGGCTAATCCTGGTCTACCAGTTAGCAGCTACTTTGCATGACTTGTTCACCTTGTTCTGTGTGGAGGGGTCCCCAGGTGCCCCTCGGCGTTGTGTGGCATGCTCGCCGCACTACACCACTGAAAGGGCTATGGGCTTGCTGTGGTGGCTTCTTTCGGGGATCTGTACCTGCTGTGTTGGGAGTTCACGATGGTGTGGAGAAACGGCTGGGAATGGCACCAGAACTCTCCCACCTCAGGGGATGAGTGGATACAGTGGATGCCCAGTATCAGGGGAAGAGAACCATGTCTTCTTCAGCAGCAGAAATCAGCTGGGCAGAGAGAGGAATCAGAGGTGACCCTGCTGCTTCCCTTCTTGTTCTGACACCACTTCTCACACCCACTTTGCCCATCCTCCGCCCTCCAATTCTCTGCTGCTGCCACCTAGGGGCCACGAGATGGGAAAAGCATGTGAAGAATATAAGCCGAGGACAGAAAATGCGGCTCTTGTCGCTGAAGAAGCAGCGCAGGCTGAGTGAGGCCCTTTATATCCCCTTATGAGAAAGGCCAGTGGCCATCAAGCCCTGGACACCAGGCCCCATCCCCAGGTGGCATCCATCACAATGGTACAATGGTTGACTGAAAACCCATCTTTAGAAACGCACTTTTCCTTGAAAGGGAACTTGAGAGGCTCAGATGCTTGGAGAGTAATGAAAACCTTCTTGATGGAGAAGCTGATTAAAAGGAGAAGAGAGACACATGAGCCACGTGGAGGTGTCTCTGGGTAACTCTGGCATGCACTGAACTAGTTTCATGCCAGAGTTACCCGAACAGAGATACCAGGCTATGCTGCCATCTCTAGATTTCCTGTTCCATCTAGTGTGTAGATTCACCTGGAAGGGGGAGTAAAAGTTAGGAAGCAGGACTGGCAGAGCAGAGCTATGGGGGGAAGCCTGATCCTCACGGTGCTATCACACCCTGTGTCATACCCATGGCCTCTTCAGGGGTGAAAGGGACTTGGAAAGTGAGTGGTATTGAAGCCTGTCCACAAATCCACAAATTCCTTGAAACTCCTCTTGCCAAAAAGTGGAGTCTATTCTCCCTCCCCCTGAATATGGGCCAGTCTTAGTGACTAACTCCTAACAAATTGAATGCACTGGAAGTAACTTGAAAGGCTAAATCAGAAAAGGTGATATATATCTTCCACCTCACTCCCTCTCTCTCTCTCTCTCCCTCCCCCTCTCCCTCTCTCTGTCTCTGACTCTCCCTCTCCCTCTCCCCCGTCTCTAAGGATGCTGGCCACCCTCTTGTTAGGAAGCCAAGCAGCCACGCGGAAAGGCCACAGGTGGGTGTGAGGAAGTGAGCCATCTGACAGTTGGCATGTGTGGGCTGTGCAGTCGCCCCCGCTGGTGCCCAGTGGAGCAGATAGGAGCTGAACACCCCGAGTCAGGGCCAAACTGCAGATTCATGAGCAAATGAAATGTTGTTGATGGAAGCTACTAAGTTTGGGGGTGCTTTACCACACATCAATAGAGAACCAGACCAGAAAGCTTCTTGTTCCAACGTCTCATTGCTATATTTGGAAACTGAAGCCGTGGGGGGCAATGCTTGGTCAAGGTTACTCTGAGATGAGATAGAGCTTCTGCTCAGACTTCGGCTTTCCGCCTCCCCGGCCAATGCCGTGTCCTCTGCTCCACATGAGGATCTGTGGTCTGTGTTTGCTGCCTGAGCGGTCCCAGGAGAAGTGAGAGATGGCAGCAGGGCAGCATCTCCAACCCACCAGGTGGCCACACCTGGGCAGCCACACCTGGGCAGCCTGTGCCTTCTTGTACAGATGGGAGACTGTGGGCTGGGCCCAGCTCCCTGTTACCCAGGCTCCTGGGAATGGGACCTCCTTGCACGACAGCTGGTCCTCTTTGCATAAAGCGCCCTGGGCGCCCACCAGAGGCTGGGGAGACAGAGACAGCACCTTTTACCAGGTGTCGGCACACTGGGAGGCAAGCTCACAGAGGCGGCGAGGGCGAAGCTGTCCTGCTTCCGTGTATCCACGTGTGGTCACTAGGCACACATTCAGCCCCATTACTCCAACTCTGCCCCCTGTGTCAGCACCTTCCCCAGCCTCCCGTGGCTCCTCCACAATTGCTCATCACACATGAAGATGGGCTACGAGGGCCTCAGCCGCCCAAACTTTGCACTGGAGCTCATACAGAGCGAAGGCGGTGGGGGCAGAAGGGCCTACAGTCAGACGACTCCTCTTCTGCAGCACAAAGGGTTCTTGGGGACTCCCATCAGGGGGTGGACTGGGGTGAGGCGGCATCATGCTTCCGCGGTCCCTCCCTCAGCTGGGGTTCCCAATTCATGGGGCTGGACAGGCTCACTGGCTCCCCATGGCTCCAGTAAGACCCTGAGGCCAGAGACACTGGAGGTCGGTGTGGTCTGTGGGCATTAGGCACTCTTCACAGAGAGCAGAGGCTGCCCAGACAGCAGGGAGTGAGGGTACTGGCTGCTCCTCCAGGGGGCTGGCATTCTGGGTAATAATTAAGTCAAGGTGGGACCTTCCCAAGGAGCTGTCTCCCCGCAAAGAAAGTGTACAGTCACCAAGCGGTGAGGGGCGGCCTCATGGGGGTAGGGGCGGGGAGTCCAAGAGCTGGATTTGGCCAGTGCAGGCTCCTTGCTCTAGACGTCTCCAAGAGCCTATCCCCGGGCCCAGTGGAAGGAGCTGGGGGCAAGCCCAGGCTTCCCTAGGTGTGCACTGCGGCCTGGGGCTCTGGACTCCCCAGTGAGGCCCCCCAACCCTCTGCTACATGCTCACTGGCTCCAGGAATTTGCTGCTGCTTAGAGCAGGGGATAAAGAGCAAACCCTCTTTCCAGCATTTTGAGAGCTGCCATGGTTTAGTGCGTCTGGGTGGCCAGCTGGTTGGGCTTACAGGGCTGCCAGGGCGTGGGGCATCCTCCCTCATCCAGCTCACATGCCCGGTCCTTCATGAAATCATTTTTCTTTTATTCTTCTTTGACACATCACATGAGCTTAAACTTATGTCATCATAATGAAAGGCAGGGAGTTCCAGGCAGAGAGACCTGTACTGACTGTTTCCTGCACGGTCCCTGTCATTCACCCAGCATTTTTTCCTAGGTCTCCTGGACTCCCACAGCCCACAGGGTGGTAGAGATCTGAGACCCTGCTGGCAGGTGAAGAAATCCAGGCCAAAAAAGAAGGGAGATTAAGTCCCACACCAAACTGAATGTCTTATCCATTCAAACTGATGACTCCAAAATTGTATTTTACCGGGATTGGTATAGCCCACCTGGAGAGAATAAAGGTGGTTTTCCCTATGTCTGTCTGCCTCTCCCTCTCTCCGTCTCTATCTCCAATTCCAAAAGCTATAACCACAAGCACAGCACACCTCTTCAAGGTCTATCTTCCCTCTGATGTGGATCCTACAAAAAAGCCAGGATCACAAGCAAGGAGCTTTAGTGAAGGAGGAGAAGGTGGGTCCTGGTGGTCCCACATGTTCACCTGCTGGGGGAACAGCTTTCCTGCCTCACTCACAGCATCCTCCCAGAAAAGACAGGAGAGGGAACAGGGCCACTTGCAGCCACCTGCCCTGAATGGGAAGAGGAGACCGGAAACCCTGCAGTCAGGGCCTGGGGGTACAGAACACAGGAACAAGATGTCCAGCTCTCCATCCATGGAGCCAAGCTTCACCCGGGCGGGGGGGCGGGAGGGGCGGGGGTCTGCGGGAAGGAAGGAGCAGGGAGAGAGAGAGAGGGAGACAGAACCCCCAGGGCTGCAGCTGCTACCACAATGGAGCCATTGAAGCTAATAGGAAGTTTCCCCGCCCCTATGGAAGATTGTAGGGGCGGGGGAGAAGAGCACAGAGGGAGGGGGCCGCCAGGAGAGCCCCACATGAGAGGGTCTGACGTCCAAGCAGCTGGAAGGAAGGAACTGCACTCTGGGGGAAGGGGCCTCCTGACCTTTAAGTCTGCCCCCAGTGCCACGAAGTGGGGCAGGCTGGACTGCAAAGCGTGCCCTGGGCTCGGGCTCAGGCCTTCATCTCATATCTGCCCTGCCCCCGGAGGCGTCAAATGCCCGTTGTTCACAGATTCCCCACCCTGCTGCCTTTCACATCCTTGGCTGAAACATGTGCTGCAGGCACATGACGGTGGGAGAGGGACTGAATGGAGACCTCCACTCCCTGTCCCCTTCCTCTACTCTCCCTCACCTCTGCAGACCCTTTTTTCTTTATTTATTTTTTTAATGTTTTTTGAAACTTTTAAAAAATATTTATTTATTTGGTTGTGTCGGGTCTTAGTTGCTTCAGGCAGGCTTCTTAGTTGTGGCATGTGAACTCTTAGTTGCGGCACGCATGTGGGATCTAGTTTCCGGACCAGGGATCGAACCCAGGCCCCCTGCATTGGGACTGCGGAGTCTTAACCACTGCACCACCAGAGAAGTACCCCCTTCGTCTTTAAAGCCCCAGTTCTTCAATGCCCATGGGGGCTGGAGACAGGGTTCCTCTCCTCTCCTCCCTGGAGCAAGCCCGCAGCCCCTAGGAGGGACCTGGTGCACTTCTGGGCGTTGCTGTGAGGCCAGCCTGTGGTTCCCATGCGTTCACACTAGGCTCCGCATCTAATTTGCTGCATGACTCAGGCAAGTCCTCCCGCCCTCGGACCCTGCAGGTCTATCTTCTGTACACTGAGCAGGTCGGAACGGATGATCCCAGGGTGAGCATTCACTTCTTTTAGTCGATTACTAGCAGCTGGTTGAACAGAACCCTGGCAGGGGCAGGTTTGTGTTTTTAACCTCCTAAACATCCCTCACATCTGTCCACTCCTTCCATCTCCACCTTCACCCCCTTATTCCCAGCTGCCCTCCTCCCTGCCTGGACCACCACAATATTCTCCAGGCCTCCTGTCCTGACCTCCTCCAATTCATTGACTTAAAAAAATTAAATGAAAAAAAAAAAAAAGCAAACCTGATTGTATCACTCACCCCCGCCCTCCCCGCCCCTGCTAAAATCCCTTTTTAAATTTCCCATTATTTTTAAGCTAAAGACCCAAATAATTCCCAGCGCTCAGGCAGCCTTGCACGATCTAGTACCGCCTCTCAGCCTCCTAATTACCTTCTTCACTTTCCTGCTTCCCTTCCGACAATAAGGTTCCCAAGGTCAGCGGCCATGCCTGGTTTTGTTCTCTAAACTATTTCTGGCTTGTGACTTCATTTCAACTTGAACCAGTAGTATTAAATGAGTGAGTGAGTGAGTGAATGAATGAGTACATGCTCAGAGGAGGCAATTGTCTTTACCTCTGGAGGTAAAGAGACAGCTCCCCCTGCACCAGGCATGCCCTGTTAGTCTGATGCCTAAAGTTCCATCAAAAGCTGGACTAGATCCCTCCCAGGGCCCTTCCAACTCTACAGAGTCTGTGTTTCAAAAGGTATGATGTATGTTTATAAGACATACACGACCCACCCATGCTGGCAAAGGCTTCCTTTTATTAAGCAGCCGCAATGTGAAAAGCATCTTATGTTTGGGGGGGAGCCCTGGATGAGTGTGTGTTCCAGCTGAGATGTGTGGGGTTCAGCAATGGCCCTGTTCAGTCAGTCATTGCCATGATCTGCAGGAGCAGGAGCCTCCCGAGAAACACTGCAGCTGTCTATCTGTCAACCTTGAGATAACTGCTTTACAAGGGGACACAGGGCCCCCAGGGAAAGAGAGTCAAAGAAGTTGCTCAAGCCAAGAGCGCAGTCAGCAGCACAGGTGTCCTGGAGGGCTCAGCAATGCTCCCATATCTACAGGGTGGGGGTCTGCAAGAGGCCTCCTTCCTTGAGCCCACACCCGCCGTAGGCATCACCAGGCAGCCACAGACCTTTCCTGGCCTCATGGGAGAGCAGTCCTGTGGCCAAACATCCAGGGCCACTGTCAGATTGGCCAAGGCCATGGGGACTCTGCTGGCACCAGCTCTGGGCTAGGGAGACGGGCTGAGGCTGAAGATTCTAAGGCACAATCAGGAGAACCCACTCCTGAAGGGAGAGAGAACAGTGGAGTCGGAAGAGGTGAGGGCACGTTTCCAGAGCACTGCATCTGTGGAAAGAGGTATCTTTTTTTTTTTTTTTTTTTTTTTTTTTTTTGTGGTACGCGGGCCTCTCACTGTTGTGGCCTCTCCCGTTGCGGAGCACAGGCTCCAGATGTGCAGGCTCAGCGGCCATGGCTCACGGGCCCAGCCACTCCGTGGCATGTGGGATCCTCCCGGACCGGGACACGAATCCGTGTCCCCTGCATCGACAGGCGGACTCCTAACCACTGCGCCACAAGGGAAGCCCAGGAGGTATCTTTATATATAGGAATCCATCTCCTCCTCTTCCTGACCCAGAGAGCAGACAGCATGATTCTCCCTGCCTTGATGATAGGAGGCCCAGAGGGACAGACAGTCTCTGAAGCCAAGCCGTCTCTTTCTGCTGCTTCCTGGTCCTTAGTAAACATCCGCCCAAAGAATAACCTCATGAGCCAGCAGAGCTGGTCTCTTCTGGAAGCTGTGTGGTCTCGGGCAACCATTTCTCCCCTCTGAGATCCATTTCCCTCCTCTGTGAGATGGGCAGGGCTTCCCTTCCCCGGGGTTGCTGCAGAGATTAAGTGAGCCTCACACGAGGCTTGCACACAGCATGTTACCAAGACACTTCCGTTCTCCTCCGCTCCCTTCCCTTCTGGGCACCGTTTATCCCTTTACAAACAGGGCCCTTAGATTAGATGTTCTGCTGGACCCTTTGAATTCTGCTGTTCACGTGTCTGTAAGAAAGACCCTGGGTCTGGCCAGGACTGCTTGTGGAAAGGGAGCCTGACATGGGTCTTTGTAGACACCGAGGAGTCTTTATTCTGGAAGAATCTTGATTCTGACTAAGCCCATTGGTGCATGGAGGGTGAACGGCGGGACGGGGAGGGGGAGGGGGATAAAAAGAAAGGTCTTAAGGAATGCTGGGGAAGGAAGAGAAGCCAAATATCTGGATTGTGTGACCCCAGGCTGCAGTGCTAGAATGATTCTCAAAACATTCTCCTTTATGAGGAAGTTGGAATGTGAGTCACACTCCGCGCGCTCCCCCAAGGGTTGCTTTGCCAAGAAAGACTGCAAATTGTTCAGCTAATTAGCCAGCATTCTGACCTAAGCTTCAGCCCAGAGCAGGCCTCCAGCACAGGGCACCCCCAGGACGGATCCCCGGGGGCTACTGCCCCCTGTCGTCAGGAGAGTGAGCTACGTGGGAAGGGGGGTGCCCAGGGTAAGGAAGGGAGGTCCCCAGTGTTTCAGCTGCTGCCAGGAGATCATGGATAAAAGAGCAAGTGGCCCAGCATTGTGCAGTTTACAAAGAACCTTCCGTCCACAATGGTTGGATTCTTAAAACAATCCTGTGAGTCCAAAAGATCAAGGTTGTACTATAATTGCTTTGGCATAAAGACACTGAGGCTGAAACAGTGCATGCAATTTGCAAGGCTGCAGAGTAGGGGTGGGATGGAGGCAACGCAGACTGGCAGCTCCTGGGCGGTGCCGTCCCCACTCCACCACACTGCCTTCTGGGGACATTACTATCTGTGCATTAGAGGTTATGGGTAGATTGTGGGGATTCTTCATGAGGCTTTTACAAAGCTATCATCCGTCTAAGGTGGCTTACAAACACATCCCTGGAAACAATGGGGAGAGCCAGAGGAGTTGTGGGGTAGAGATAATTGCACTGAACGTGCACCATTGTCTGCAGGGAGACGGCTGCAGCCCACTTTCCAAAGGGGTTGGCCAGCCGTGACAAACACGACTGTGCACTAGAGCCTTTAGGAGAATCAGTCACTGTGCTCAGGTCGTCCCCCCCAGTACATTTCAGATTATCTACATACGTTATTGGAACACAAGAAAATAAAATATTCAGTATTCAGTTTTTTGAACTCCAAAGCTAGGTCTCAAAACTGACATATTAGACAGTAGTGGAAAAGGCAAAACTGTTGATTTACAAGAGCCAAGTCATGGTAAGACAAATTGGGCCTCTAGAGGGGACTCCTCACTCTCTGGGAAGCAGGGATAACTTTCCTCCCATGCAACAGATTAGAGAGAAAAAAAGAAGTGGGCCTAGATCTGGGGAGAATAGATGAGCAGCTGCACTTGGACTAGAAGGAAGGAGGTTGAGGCCTGGGGGACCAAAAAGAGAGAAGGTCACAAAGTGTCAATATTGAAAGAACCTTCCATCCAGCACCAGGGAGCCACTGACTGGATGCTAACCTTCTGAGTGGTCCGCACATCCCCTGCGTTGAAAAGCTAAGTGAGCTGTTGCTTTCACTGCTGACAAGTGAGGTCCACCCAGAGGCAGGGGTCCCCATGCTGCATGCAGAAATGATTCCCACCAGCCCATAGGGGTTTTACAGCGCCTCACCCAGACTGTTTCATCTACTGAGCATCTTTTCCAACTTTCACAAGTCCCCTGGGACGAACGCTGCCGTCCCTGACACCCAGAGGAACAGACGTGGGATACAATGGAAAGCCCCCAGCCTCTGAACTTGGTGGGACTGGACAGCGGTGGCCTTCGTCCCTGCCACTTTACGATAACATTTTATCCACTCCGCGGCAGAGTGGAAGTAGAGATGGTTGGGTCCCAGTTTGATCATCTGTAAAATGAAATTCAGGGATCAGACCACGTCATGTTCAGCTTGCCTTGTCCAGTACCTGCTACATGCGCACTCCAAGGAGAACTGCCTGCCCACTGCCCTTCTAGGGGCCGGGGGCCTCATTCAGACCGCAGGAACTCAAATCCCAGTCCCAGTACTGGCTAGACTTCAGGCAACAGGAGGCACGGAGGTCTGACTAGCAAGAACTTACCAACCTGAGCTCTCTGAGCTCTCCCGTCCCTGTGGCTGGGATGGAGAGGCGGGGATGGGCTGCCCTGTATTCTTATGGTTCACGTCATCTCAGATGCCCTTGGCAACATTCTGAAATAAGATTATACATTCAGGCTAAATAGATCTTTCCTCAGAACAGGAGCCCTGAGAATAAAAGATAGCAGAGTTTTCTCTTCACTGGGAGAAAACTATCAAGGTGCCTATACATACATGGGCTGGGTTATCCTCAGAAAAGGAAACAATAAAAGAGTACTAGAAGTACCAGCTCTTTTCGCATATAGCTCTCGAATGAGACCTGTCTGTGTGAATCTGGGGGAGATGACGGACTCTGCTCTGTCTGCTAAATGCCATCGTGCATAAATCACATTTTGAGAAGCTACCTAACGCAGAAGCTTTTTAATGCTGTCAAAGATAGTAGCTAAAATTAAATGCCACTTAGCTTTTTCAGAGATGAATTAATGGACCGCCTGGTCAAATTCAAAGCTTTTTGATGTATAAAAACTTTATAAATGGAGCTCTTCCATCAATAGGCAAAGTGTAACGAAAACCTGTCTACCTGGATAGTGTGTAATTTCTGCACAGGTCTCTGTAGCAAATACATCACTGTATACTGGTCAGGAATCTTGCTCCAATAAAGGAACATAAAGATTAAAAAAAAAAAAAAATGGAGTACTAGAATTGGGGAGTCCAGGGCAGGTGACGCTGGGAAGCCCTCTCCCACCTCACCCTGGCAGTCCCTGTGTGATGAGACACGTCACCCCAACCTACTCTTCCCTTCCCTACTGTGGGACCCCTGCCGGGTCAGCACAGGCCGACCAGGGCTGGAGCCTGGGATAGAAGGAAAGAAGAAAGGGAGCAGATACTCCTCCTGATGGCTGGACTTCCACTGTCCCACTTCTGATCAGGCAGGCCCAGTGCAGAGATGGCAAGATGGCAAGAGGACTGCAGAAAAGGACGTCGGAAAGAAGAGGCTATTGAACACGCCGAGTCCCTCTTCTAACGCCTTGGGGGGCCTATCACCTCCATAAGAAGAGTAGCACCCTACGGTATAGGGCACTCGGGCTTCTCACGGTGCCCTAGAAAAGTGCCACACACACCGCCAGGCACTGGGTGGGGAATCACAGATGTAGAGTGAGCCAACATGGGTGGCCTGCAAGGATGCCAAGCCTGCTTAATGTTCACACCTGCTTCTTCACTAACCCTCAGCACACCCCTGAGAAACAGGTTTTCAGATAAGGAAGCAAAGGCTTGGATCCAGGAGCCAGGCTTAACACACGGACAATTCAGGAAGACACATTTAAGCTCATTCAGAGGAAAAGTCTTTCAAGTTAGGAATGAGATTCCGTGATTCCAGTTGCCTATGTCTCTGACACCGTGTGTGTGTGTGTGTGTGTGTGTGTGTGTGTGTGCGCGCGCGCGCGCGTACGCGCACGCATTAGGTGGGAGGGGGAAGGGGGGTGTGCGTACGCGTGATTACTAAATGCCAGTAAAACACAGAGGCTTCATTTCTTAACTTCTTCCATCAGGGTCAATGTTGCCTCCATTAAAATGATAAAGAACAAATGAATACACAGAAATAACTGGCTTTGTCAGGCAGATATCCAGTGTGTTTGCATTTTTAGCTTCCAGCCTTTGCCAGAGTTGGTGCTTGCCTTTGCCAGAGTTGTTGCTTGCCTTTTCCGGAGTTTATAGACACGCATGCGCACACATACAGCCACACTCACACACATGCACACACGCAGCACTCAGGGCCCTGTACTGGGCTACATCTGGCCCCGTCTTAGGCACGTTCTTTCCTACAGAACAGCCCTGCCCTCTCTCCAGGCTGATTGTCTTTTATGATCAATGAATGGTTCGAAGGCCCACAAATTCTGCAGATGGGACTTTGAAGAGCAATGCCCTCAAGATGACTCTAGAGCATGCGGATGAGAAAGTGCACAGATGCATCTGCGGGGGAGCATAGTGCCCGACTCATTCTCCAGAGCCAGGTTACTGGGGCACCAGCCATCCGACTCACCAGCTGTGTGACCTGAGGTGGGTGCCTTAGCCTCTCTGAACCTCGGTTTCTTCATTTGTCACTGGAGATAATAACAGCACCTGCTTCCTAGAGTTGGTGTGAGGGTTAAATGGGCCTAACAGAACAGGGTTCAGAACAGCATCTTTCCCACAGCAACTCCAGACCTTCCTCCTGCAGGCTCAGACCCCCAGGACCTCCGAGCCAGCGGAGAGTTTAGATCTTCCTTCCCACCAACAGCCACACTCCAGATGGAGTCTGGAGCCTTTAGTTTCTGTGCAGTTGTGCCCCTGGGAGCTGGCTCCTTCTTAGTTTTTTGAGTGAAACCTCCCTGTTGGACCTGTGAACATTGCCTTTGGACCCCTGCCCATCTGGCTCAGCCATGACTCCACATCTGCCCTGTTCAGGGGTCCATCCCATCCCCACCCTTGTTCAGGGGCTGTTTCTCCAAGACAGATACTCCCAGAATTGCATTGCTACCATGCCCCAAACTAGGAGTACAAATCCCGTTCAGAGGCTCCTGTGGCCCCATGCCACCCCCCAGATGCAAAAAGAAGTAAGTCAGAGCAGCCTCCTGAAACAGTTCAGGAACTAAGCAAACTGCACCATTTGAACTCTATGGACAGACTTTTAGAAACAGTGGCCCATGGAGAAAGGCAAATTCTCATTGGGCCAAAAGGGGGGAAATAATCCTGCCCACTCCACATGCCTCATGCACGTGGCCCATCTGAACGTGTTGAAGACTCACAAGAACTTGATAGGCTGTGGGAGTTGAATGCCCCGCAGGATGTGCTCTGGGCCTCACCCTGGTGGTCCTGGCCACAGAGCTAGTCAGCTCGGCACGTGTGGTTGTCATTCCCGGTGACAGCCTAAAACTACTGCCTATTTCTGAGCCTACTTCTGTTCTGCTTTTAAAATCCATTAATGGTTTTCAACTTTTTTTTTCAATATATAATAGCATAAACATTACTAACAATAATAATAATAACCAGAAATCATTGAAACCTACATGCCCAGCACTGTGCTAAGAACCTTACTTATGTCACCTTGTCTGATGTTCGATGACACACGTTAAGCAGGTAGTATTGTCACCCCACTTTCCAGAGGAGGAAGCTGAGTTCTGGAGAGAGGTACACAGCCAGTTAGTGACAGGGGACACGAGCCCAGTTCCTCCTCCAAAACTGATTTTTCTGGATTGTCGATTGTCAGCAGCATCTCCTTGTCTCTGCTACACTGTCCTCTGCTTCTCAGGGATACACCTGGAGCCACAGAATCACTGCCCCTCTGGGTCCAGGTTAGATTCAGCTGCTAAGCACAGGCACTGGGATCTGGTGCAGAAGTGAGAAAACTCGTCCTGCAGCTGCTCATGGGTGGTGCTCTCTGCCTCCCAGGGCTTCTGAGAATCGTCCTCCGGGTGCCGCAGGTAGGTGACCCCCACAGGCAGGCGGCTCTCAGGTTTGCACGTGTCCTGACAACACCTGCTTTGGGACTGCAGGCCCCAGGGTCCCCTCCCTATCTGTTCTGGAAGCCCTAAGGAAGTCTTCCCGACCTTCACTCCCCCAGTCTCTCCCATGGTTTAAAAAGCCCCCAGTTGCCCATAGTAAATCTCTCTCTACTCAAAATACCTAGAGTGATTTTGCTTCCCTGGAAAACCCTGAGCAAAAGCCCCCAGCAGAAGCTCGCAGGGAACCAGGCACCGCTGGCTGGAGAGGCCGTCCACGGCTCCTCCCGGCACACCCTCTGCAGCAACCATCTGCTCACCCCAGGCTCCTCCCTGGCCCCCACCCTGCGCGTCCCACCTGCAGGCTTAGAGCTCATTTCTCCAGCAAGTCTTTCCTGACCCCAGGACCCAGGAAGGCCTCCTGGCTCCACGCCCCTTGCACCCTTTGCATCCATCCTCCTGCTTGATGTCAAGCTCTATAAACACAGCGACGGTGTCTGTTTTGCACACCACCGTACCAGCATGGGGTCTATAAATACATTTGCATTAATGAATAAATAAATAAGCGTTGAAAGTCTTTGAGGTCATGATTCCGTGGGTATGAGGAAAGAGACTATAATGTCTCTCAAATATGTTGTTTTATTAAGAATGCGTATTGGCACTGGCTCTGAGCTGGGTGAGCTCCAGGGGGTAAAAGGTGAACCCAGCAGGAGCCCAGATCCAGGAGGGGCGAACATGCGTGTATGGGAGTCTGCATTCTAAGGTTTCTAGTGACGTCTGCTTCCCTTGGTCCCTCTAGGGTCTGCATGTGTGCCTGGAGAAAACGCAGTGACAGGAAGGTGTCCACCCCCAGGTGTCAGGAAGGCTGCCTCTGCATCCAGCAGATGGCTTAAGTTCCAGAGCTTTCAACAAGAGGAACTGATTGATATCAGTTCCTTGAACAGTCTACATAAAGAATGAGTTTATGGCACTTAACCATTTTTATATATTTCATCAAGGTCTAGTAAAGCAAACCTTTTTAAAAATAAGGACAGTATCTATCCCACCTTGTCATCACTGTGAGAGTGGAGAGCACGGAGCCGGGGAACCACTAGTCAGCCACGCCCACTTGAAGCTGTAACCAGACTTTAGCTCGTGAAAGCCTGTAAACACGTTTTTAAAACCCATACCATTTTGTAGAAGTTACGCTGGAGAGTGAAGGGAAATCCAGCTTTTCCATGCCATGTGTCCTCTGTGGTTGGCCTCATGCAGCTGCCTCTCAGCTCAGACCCCGTTGCCCAGGGTCTGTAACCTGCTGCCCTAAGGGCAGTGGTTCTGGGGCTTCGTCTCAGCCTACCATCCAAGAAACAAAGTCATGAGGCAATAAAGCTTAAAGCTAAGGAATCACCAGGAGAGGACACAAAAGCAGTGAGAGGATAGGAGCCAAGAAAAAGTGGAAGCCACAGGGGAAACAAAGCCACTGTGTTTCTGCAAACCATACTGGACCTCTGCTACCCTCTAGTGGACACTGGCCATACCACAACCTCTGCTGGGGGATCCCAGAAGCTGACAGCCGCCTGAAGCTGGGCTCCGCTCAGACACTGCCGCTTTCTAGTTGGTGACCTTGGGAAGTCACTTAAAACCTCCCTGCATTCTGAGGGTTGTCTTTTGGTCTTGTTTATGGTTTCCTTTGCTATGCAAAAGCTTTTAAGTTTCATTAGGTCCCATTTGTTTATTTTTGTTTTTATTTCTCTAGGAGGTGGGTCAAAAAAGGATCTTGTGGTGATTTCTGTCATAGAGTGTTCTGCCTATGTTTTCCTCTAAGAGTTTTAGAGTGTCTGGCCTTACCTTTAGGAGAAAATATTTGCAAATGAAGCAACTGACAAAGGATTCATCTCCAAGATTTACAAGCAGCTCATGCAACTCAATAACAAAAAAACAAACAACCCAATCCAAAAATGGGCAGAAGACCTAAATAGACATTTCTCCAAAGAAGATATACAGATTGCCAACAAACATATGAAAGAATGCTCAACATCATTAATCATTAGAAACTACAATGAGATATCATCTCACACCAGTCAGAATGGCCATCATCAGAAAATCTGGAAACAATAAATGCTGGAGAGGGTGTGGAGAAAAGAGAACCCTCTGGCACTGTTGGTGGGAATGTAAATTGATACAGCCACTATGGAGAACAGTATGGAGGTTTCTTAAAAAACTATAAATAGAACTATGATACGACCCAGCAATCCCACTACTGGGCATATACCCTGAGAAAACCATCATTCAAAAAGAGTCATGTACCACAGTGTTCATTGCAGCACTATTTACAATAGCCAGGACATGGAACCAACCTAAATGCCCATCAACAGATGAATGGATAAAGAAGATGTGGCACATATACACAATGGAATATTACTCAGCCATAAAAAGAAATGAAATTGAGATATTTGTAGTGAGGTGGATGGACCTAGAGTCTGTCATACAGAGTGAAGTAGGTCAGAAAGAGAAAAACAAATACCGTATGCTAACACTTATATATGGAATCTAAGGGAAAAAAAAAAGGTCATGAAGAACCTAGGGGTAAGACGGGAATAAAGACACAGACCTACTAGAGAATGAACTTGAGGATATAGGGAAGGGGAAGGGTAAGCTGTGACAAAGTGAGAGAGTGGCATGGACATATATACACTACCAAATATAAAATAGATAGCTAGTGGGAAGCAGCCGCATAGCACAGGGAGATCAGCTCAGTGCTTTGTGACCACCTAGAGGGGTGGGATAGGGAGGATGGGAGGGAGGGAAAAGATATGGGAACATATGTATATGTATAACTGATTCACTTTGTTGTAAAGCAGAAACTAACACACCATTGTAAAACAATTATACTGCAATAAAGATGTTTAAAAAAAAAAATGCCCTGCAGAAGTTTTCTATCTGTAAAGTGGGGGTATAATAGGCCTTACCTGTAAGATTGTTAAGAGGTTTAAATGCCCAAGATGAGGTAAAAGGGACCAGATTTATCCTCCAATCTGAAACTTAGTTTTTAAGAGATGGCCCATAGACTGGAAGGACAGTGATCCCTGACAGTCAGCAAACAGATGATCCCTATCATTGCCCACCTCACTGCCCAGAGAGTTTCCAGGCCACAGCACAGAGAGGGGACCCTGGACAGCTCACAGACTCCACGCGTTGAGAAGACAAAGCTGAGAGTCCAAAGAAACCAAGACAGATACAGAGTTCCTGAGGGAAGAGGGAGCTGCACAGAGAGACAACTCCAAACAACTGCGAAGTATCCAGCAGAGTGTGGATCAGCACGAGTGTACCAGAGCCTGGGAAAGAACCGCCTGACAGGATCAGAGAGAAGATCCAGCATCCACAAAGAACCAGAATAGTGTATCTTCCCACCAGCCAGCTGGAAACCTCACAGACCATGAGGCATAAGGTTCAGGAGTGGGAAACAAGTACCACTACAGTAAACGCAGCTCCAATTCCCCCTAAGAAAGTTTAAAGGCATGTGACTAGACAGGATCTAACTGTTTCTAAGTAACTCAACTGTGTCCCAGACAAAGTTCAAAAATGCATACAGGAGAACAAAAATATCTTGCACACAACAAAAAAAAAGTAACAATGTCTGGCATCCAGTAAAAAATGACCACACATGAAAAGAGGCAGGGAAAATGACTCATACTGGGAAGAAAACTCTTATCAGTGGATTGAGTGCCAAAACATAGCATATCAAAATTGATGGGTTGTGGACAAAGAAATACTTGGAGGGAAATTTAATGCACTAAAATAGGTTAGAAAAGAAGAAAATCTCAAATCTAGGATCTCAGTTTCCACCTTTAAAAAAAAATAGAAAAGAAGAGCAAATTGAACTCAAAGTAAGCAGATGAAAGGAAAAAATAAAGATCAGGGCATAAATCAGTGGAATAGAAAACAGAAAACAAGAGAAAAATATCAATGAAATTAAAAGCTGTAGGGGTTGTTTTGGGGGGTTTTGCTGTTGTTTTTTGTTGGGTTTTTTTGGTTTTTTTTTTTTTTTTTGGAAAATCATAAAATTGATAAACCTCTAGTCAGATTGATGACCAAAAAAAGAGAAAAGATCCAAATTACTAATATCAGGAATGGGAGTTATGACATAATTATAGACTCAACAGATGCTAAAAATAAAATAAGAGAATATTGTGAAAATCCTGAGGCCCATCTATTCAACAAGTTAGATCAACTGGACAAATTCCTTGAAAGACATTATCCATGCTCACCCAGGAGTAAAGAGATAACCTGAAAGCACCTTGTATCTATTCTTTTAATTTAATTTTTACTTCAAAATCTTCTCACAAAGAAAACTCCAGGTTCAGATGGCTTTATTTCCAAATATTTGAGGAAAAAACTAATACCAATTCTATATAAACTCTTCCAGAAAATTGTCAAGGAGGAAATACTTCTCAACCCATTCTAAGAAGCCAGCATTATCTGGGTAACAAACCCAGACACAGACATATTACAAGAAAACTACAGACCGATGAGATCCCTATAAACACAAAAGCAAAAGAAGAAAAAATAATATTTCAAGCCAAACAAAACTTTCGCAACTGATATCTAACAACATAAAAATATAATCCATCATGACCAACTGAGGTATATTCCAGAAATGCAAGGTTAGTTTATGATTTGAAAAATCAATCAATGTAATTCACCATATTTATACATTTAATAAAGAAAAACCATATAAACATCACAATAGACATAGTAAAAAATTTTCAAAAATCCAACTTCCATTCCTCATAATAACTCTAAGAAAACCAGAAATAGAAGGAATTTCCTCAATCTGGTAGGGGACCTCTATGATAAACCTACTGTTCATATTACAATTAGTGGTAGAAGGCTAAATGTTTCCCCCTAAGATCAAGATCAAAACAAGGATGTCCATTCTTACAACTTCTACTCAACATTCTTCTGGAGGTTCTAGTAAATCCAACAGGGCAAGGGAAAGAAATGAAAGGCAGAAAAAGGCATCACATTACAATAAATCCAGGATTAACCAGAGAACAGTTACCTAGAACTCCCAGTTGACAGTAATATCTTTCTAGTTTACCTCCACTGTTAGAAATAACAGCTGAAATAATAATAGCTCCCACTCACTGAATGCCTACCTTAAGCCTGACATAAATTAGCGCTTTGGATATGCTACCTACAAGCACTATTAACACCACAAAAGGAAAAAAAACTTAGTAACCGTGTTCACTGATGAGGAAAATGTTACTCACACATGTTAAGTGACAGTGGGGATTCCAATTCAGATCCATCTGGTTTTAAACTGCTCACAGAAAGCTAAAATTTTTTTCCATAAAGAAGCTTCCAAGGAATGACCCAAATCAAATGGTTTCTGCCAAATCTACCTACAAAAGTTTAAGCTCCTAGTTAATATTTTAAATCCTGGATCGCCATTAAATTTCATGCCTGTACTAACTCCTGCCTAATAAAATAGCTGTCTGGAGTCTTGTACCGACGAAGATTGTGCAGCCAAGTTTGGGCTAAGTGAGAAAGATTGCAGACTGGATTCTAACGTTGTTTGTATTTGTTGGAATTCTCCAGAGAAATAGAGCCAATAGATGGACAGAGAAACAGAGCAAAAGAGACATAGGGAGAGGAGGGAAGGAAAAGGGGAAGGGGAGGGAAGAGGAGGGGAAGGGAGAAGAGATTTTTAAGGAATTGGTTCACAGGATTGTGGGTGCTGTCAAGTTTGAAATTCACAGGGCAGGCTGGCAGAAAAATTCTGGCAGGAGGTGATACTGCAGTGTTGAGTTCCAGGGCAGTCCAGAGGCAGAATTCATTTCTCCCCAGGGGACCTCAGTCTTTTCTCGTTAAACCCTTCTACTGATTGGATGAGGCCCACCCGCATTATAGAGTAGTCTGATTTACCCAAAGTCTACTGATTTAAATCTAAAAAGGACCTGCACAGCAACATCTAGACTAGTTTTTGACCAAACGACTAAGCACCATGGCTGAGCCAAGTTGACACATAAAAGTAACGATCACACAGCCATAGGTCAGAAAGACAGTGCTCTGTAGAGCAGTGGGTCTCAAACTTCAGCATGTTCGGGAACCCCCTGGAGGGCTGGTGAAAACACAGACCCGGTAACTCTTCCACCCAAGTCTGACATATCTTGAATCAGTTCGAGACAGACATTCAGACAGTGCTGTTGGAGGGGAAATGAACTGCTCTGTAAGGTAGGAAGTTCCCCGTGAACAGGGGGAGATTCAAGCTGGAGGACCCCGGTGGGAATTTCATAGAGAGGATTCAGGGAGCAGCTAGGACACTTCCTCTCCTCTCACACTGTGAAGTTCTACGAATCCCTGAATTCCAGCCCAAATTCCTGGGACGAAGCTTAAAAGGAAGAAACAAACTTTAAAGAAATAGCAGAAGGTGCCAGAGTTAATCTAATTATTATGGATAGCCCCTTATAAAAATCACACGGACTGTGCTCATGCATGTTTCATGCAGAAATCCAAAACCAGGTCCTTAAAGCAGATTCGGGGTCTCAGTAAGTTAATGAAGAAACAAACAAACAAAAGTCTACGCCTTCAGCAAAACCGTTCCAACTTGCATTAATCTGGAACTGAATGTCACATTTAATTCTGCTAAGGTCTGGCAGGGCCCCAGGCAGGGAATTGTTTGCATTCCATCAAGAAAAGCTGCTTTGGGTGCTAAGGAACCAGTAGTCTTAGTGGGGCCTGACTAGGGTGGCTAGAAGGTAGTGTTCCTCTTGGTGGGCTTATGCAGCACGAGTGAGATAAGGATCACTAGCCTGAATCCCAAAGGTAGCACCCTCCCCTCACTCTCAACCTGGCCCAGCTCATCCCTCAGCCAGTGTTACTGCTAGAAACACCACCAGCTTGTGCAGCAAAACAAAGCTACATGTATTCCCCGTGCAGTTGTGATTCCCGTTGTACCATGCATGACCCAAAGATCAACTCTAAGACCTGCTTTCTGAGAATTAGTGGACACAGCCTTTAACTTGGAGCCAGAAGACCTGAGTTTAAGATCGGGCTCCGGCCTTGGAGGACTCTGTGATTTGGACAAGTCAAATCACCCCTCTGAACCTTTGTTTCCTCATGGGTAAATAGGGCTGAAATTCCTGTCCCTGTATGCCCCACAGAAGGTCTTTGCAAGGGGTTATTAAGACGCAACTCCTCACATGTGATCCAAAGAAAGTTTTGGACCCACCTTGCCTGGGTTTTACAATATGTCACAAAGGTAAAAGTATGGCCTAAAGTGTTCATAACCTTTCCTGTATTTCACTTTTATTGGCAGCGTGAATGGAAGCAGGATCCTGAGTCGTTTATGTGTTCAGCCAGGGGACCAGCACGGTAGCTGTAGAGGTGGAAAGTGGTTGTGAAAGGGGGGTGGGCCAGAGATTTTAGGAGAGACCAGAAGAGGGACTGTGGTTTGTGAGAGGGGGTGAGGGAGAAACCGTGATGGCAAGGACTGCAATGAAACACCCCTAAAGATTTTGTGAGACCTTATGCTGTGTTTTGTGTTTCCCATATGCTAGCCCTCCAAAAGGCTTCAAGTCTTCTGTTACTCTGAAATGCTTTTGGAGTTGAAACTGCATTTCTTTTGATTCATCACAGAGCTAAGACTGGACCTTCACAAGGCAAGCGGGCCCAGATAATTTTTGGTTATACGTACTTAAAAGTCAATGCATTTTAGGATGAAAGCTAGGGTCCCTATATACGTATCTGTAGGCATAATAATAATTTCTGACAGTTCTCATATCTATCTTTTCCAGAACATTCTTATATGTGGGATACAATGCATTCTACGTGTTCTGCAAAGCAGAGACTTTGTTCCTCCCTCAGAGCTGCATGTGGTACGCATACGTCACTTTTCCTAAGGGGAGTAAACTGTAAGAATTCCATGTCCTAGAGAACAGACTTGTGGTTGCCAAGGGGGAGGGGGGGTGAAGGAGGGATGGATTGGGAGTTTGGGATTAGCAGATGCAAACTATTATATATAAGATGGATAAACGGCAAGGTCCTACTGTATAGCGCAGAGAATTATATTCAGTATCCTGTGATAAACCATACTGGAAAAGAATACGAAAAAGAATATATATATATAACTGAACCTCTTTACTGTATAGCAGAAATTAACACAACATTGTAAATTGACTATACTTCGATAAAACTTAAAGGTGCTTTTCCACTTTCCCGTACATGCTTACGTATGATGCATCCAGATCTCAGCTCTAGGCCCGGCTCCATCCATGTCAGCCCAATTTGTCTACAGGTGGCCCTTTAGTTTCTCAATGTGCCTTGAGTGAGCACAGCACTGGTGTCGGGGTTTGTAAAAGCAATAGGGTTACAGGAAGAGGAGAGAAGAAAAGATTTGGGGCATGAGATGGGGTGAAAAGTCAGCAGCACAGGCTGCAGGGTGTGGACTTTTAAAACGTGGAGGAAAGTCTCGGTCCCTGCTGAGGAGCCAGGAAGAAGGAGACCAGAAGCAGTGGAGGACGGGCCAAGGCCTTGGCCTAGGAATGAAACTTAAAATCGCGCCTGTGTGAAAGCGGCCTGTCCTCCCGCCCAGCCAGGATGGCGCTTGAAACGCACCCACTGTTTGCGGCCAGTTCTTCTCACTCCCTTAAAGTAAGCAGATATAAGAAACAAGAGCACCAGAATCAACCAGACAGAACTTACTCCACATACTGGGGGGACCCACGGACAAAATGTGAGGGATCATAAAATACAAGCGATGACCTCTGTGTCTGTGGCGATATGCTGCCACAGTACGGGCTGGTGGAACACACAGCCCCGCAGGGTCAGAGACAGCGTCCAGCCCCCAGGCCTGCAGGGTCCCTCTGTGCCCCCCACCCCACCAATGTGGGGTCCTAGCTCCACCCACTGCAGTTCATGGTCATCTTCCGAGTGCAAAGCCTTTGCTCAAATTGCCACCCCAGTGAGTGTATGGCCGTGAGGGTCACTACTCCTGGCTCTAGTCCCCAGAGCTGCAGCTCTCCTTCTTGCGTGGAGCGGAGACCCCAGGAGAAATGTCCCTCACCAGCTGTGGGAGTGACGATGCTCTGTGTCACCAAGTCCAGTTTCATTTTTACATTCACACATGTAAAGTTGGGCCTTGGAAAGGATCTTTCCAAAAGGAAGACAGCATACAATTCTCTGATTAATCAGAGCAACGGTCAAATCGAAGAATTCACCGAAGCCACACGGAGGCCTGAATTATCAGTTGTGAGAGACAGGACTTCTATCCAACCATATCAAACAAAGTAACTGCGTAACGTTCACATGCTTATTTATTTGTAGGGCTGGGCCAAGAACGAGAAAATATCTAAATGAAAATTCAGAATCTTCTGAGCTTGGCATTTCCGATGGATCTAAGGGCTCGCTTATGTTCAATCCACTGACTCCTAATTAGGAAAGGAGCAGAGAATTCCAAAGAACAAGGTCCCTTGCCTTTCAGAATGGTTATAGGACTTCCAGATGGCATATTGAAAGGTATGACAATGGAGGCAAGCCTGGGGGTGGGATAAAACAGGTGCTTGAAAGCCAAAATGAGATGCCGCACAGCACGGTTTGAGTTAATAGCGGCAGCAGAAAACAAAACAACCCCTTGTGACCGCTCTGGGTTGAGAAAACAGTCAGGTCATGGGACCCATTCCTGCAGGCCCTGGAGCAATCAACGGCTGGGCAATGTGCTGAAACCTGGGAGGGAGCAGCCCGGTGACACTGAAAGGCCAGCTTGGGGGAGGTAAGGACGCCCCCACCACTTCCTTGCTGCACACCCACCTGCAGAGAAGGGGTTTCTGAGAAGGAGCTGGGCGCACTTGGGCCGGGGAGGGGACGGCTGCCTCGATGCAGTGCACCCCTGCCCAGCACAAACACCCCCTTAACTGAGAAGCTGCGCTCTCCACCTACCCCGCCCCCCCACCCCGAGCCTCAGATCCGGATCAGCGGCGTTCAGAGGCTGCACACGTAGTGCGGAGGAAAGCACACGTGCTTGCGGGAGCAGACGCCCCTGCGCCCAGCCCCCAGTGGTGCTACTGTCTAGCTGTGGGTGTCGAGGAAGGCTCTCGAGCTCTCTGGGTCAGATCGTCCTCATCTGTAAGGAGGTTCGGGGATACCCACCTTGCAGAGGACCGAGAACAATGTAGCTCAACAGACTTAGCTCTTTGCATCCTCTCCTGTCCTTGGTTGTTCTCGAATCTCTCAGCTGGCCTCGGGGTCCCTGCCACACTGTGGGCGCCGAGGACAGGTCTGTGACTCACTGCTCCGCTCCCCTTATGCCCAGCGTGGCTCTGGGCGGGTGTCCTTGAAGAATCTCTTCTTATCCACACCGGAGGCCTCGAATCCCCCATCCAATGCTCCAGCGGCCCCTCCCTGCAGCTCAAAGAATTTCCCCTGGGGACACCTCCCACCCTCTGCTTCAAACCTCCTGATGCCTGAGGCTTCCTGAACCCAGGCTTCCTGGGTTCTAGCCACTGTCTCAAATTTCAGAGCTCCTCTTTTCTCCACTCTACTCCCCTCTTTCCTTCCTTTCGCATTAATCTGTTTGCCTTCTTTGTCTCCTCTCTCTCCCTCCTTCCTCCCCTTCCTTCCTTCCTCCCTCTCCCTCCCTGCCTCACTCCTTCC
This sequence comes from Delphinus delphis, assembly GCF_949987515.2. Classification (NCBI taxonomy): domain Eukaryota; kingdom Metazoa; phylum Chordata; class Mammalia; order Artiodactyla; family Delphinidae; genus Delphinus; species Delphinus delphis. The sequence continues at coordinate 45,142,772 of NC_082698.1, forward strand.
AGTTGATGAATGGTTTGCATGGCCCTCTGAGCTTTGATTTCATTTTACTCTCAAAGACACTGCCCATCACCTCATTCCCTTACTCCCAAATCCTTCACTCAGGGCCCTGGGAAGTCAGGTCCTCAGCCAGGCTCTGCTCCCTCCCCCAGACACTATCTGAAAGTTGGCAACTGTAGTGGACATTTGATTTGCAAAAGTGAAGTCAGGGGAGGTGGGTTTATTCTCTCCAGTGAGACCCTGGACATCTGCCTGCTCCAGGCCTGGTCTACCAGCCCTCCCTTCCAACCCCTGGACAAACTTGCATCCTTCCAATGTATCCTCTTCTGTTTAAGTTACTAGAATAGGTCCTTGTTGCTTCCAACCAAAGAACTCTTGCTGCATGAGTGAAGAGGGCAAGACACCCAGGACAAGAGGGAGCAGGGAATACAGGCCACAGGGGACCCTATCTGAGGCCATTTCAGTCATCAAGGTGAGAAATGATTCGTGCTTAAGCTGAGGCAGGAGCAGTGAGTGTGCTGAGAAGGGGATGATCAAAGGGCTATTAAGAAGGCAAGGAAAGCATTGGGTGTGGAAGATGAGCCCACCCCCAGGCTCCTGGTCAGGGTGTTAGATGGAAGGTGGGGCTCCTGCAAAGGTAGCACGTGTGAAATGCGAAAGCCTCACCAATTACCTGCTCTGGCCTCCAAGTCCTTGTGGATCCAACTCTTTTTCTCCCCAGATTGCAGATTTAAAGCCAAGGCCAGGAAAGCCTTGTTAAACGCAGGTTTGCTCTGATTCCTGGGTCCAGGAACTAGAAGGGCTCATTGATGGGCCAGGGATGTTCCCCTCCTAGGCTGTCTGCCTGCGGCTGGAAGACTTCTCTGTGTCTGGGGGACTACACAGTTCCCAGGCCCGCGCGTGGCACGGGGTCTCTGGGAAGACACAGAACATGTGTCAAAACAGACGGCATGTGTTCCTTCAGCCACTGGAAAACAGAGCCATGGACAGACCAAGAGGAAGCTGCCGACGCTGGTGGGCTTGAACACAGTCACCCTGGAACAGCAGTGTTCCGTGTGTCCCATCTCCTTTTCAGAGCTACAGCAAAAACCTGAGAAAATAAAGGTGCAGGATTCAGGGTGAGCCTCAGCCTCCTCCACAAGGACACCTGGGAAGTGGTCCTCAGGTGATCAGGGACCAGCCTAAAAACGAGCTGACAACGGATTCTGGAATACTGAGGCCGGGAAGACCCAAATCATGTCAGCGTCTGGACAATGAGGATAAGTGAGACTCTGAACCAGGGGGAGGGGAGCATTTGCAACACTGGGCTGCTGTACAGACAGAGCACATGGCAGGTGCCCATTCGCTTGACCTCTGACCTTGGAGAGCTCACTTCGCCTTTCCCAGGCTCAGTCTTCTCTCCTTAGCGTTGTGGATGCCTAAAGCATTGACAGAGTCCTGACACATGGTAAACGCTCAATAGATTGGAGCTTTCACTTTCCTAAGACATCACTCTCTCTTTCTTTCCTTTCTCTCTAAAGACGAGGCATTGCCCCACAACCTGCATCCCGCACAGCAGCAAGGAGTCCAAGGAGATGGCATTCTCCTCCCACCCCTGCCAGTGACCAGCTGGACTTAAGCAAGTGTTTCACCTCTCCAGAACTGAGCTTCTCCTCTCCTAACGAGTGGTGGAAAGGGATGATGTACGGGGCCACTTCCTGCAAAAACGCATGGAACTGAAAGTTCTGCCCTGCATGGTTCTCCACAGTGTGGGCTCACGCAGCTGTGTAGTCTCAAGGCATCAGGAGTTCCCCAGCGGCTTTCATGCACAGGTAATGCGAAGGGTTGTCTTCACAGCTTAGTGTCAGCACCCAGATATCCTCGTGATAAAGTCAGCTTCGGAGTCTAAACTGCAATGTGCTCCAGGTTCAACAACTCAGTATGAGAGAAGAAGTCTTAGACACTCTGGGAAAACATCACTTCTGAAAAAGATAAAAATAGTCCCAACAACGTTAATGGATATTTTTATTATGTATAAATAATAATGAGACAAAAATCGTATCCCTCTTTTCCCGTTATTAGTATTTTAAATGCACAAAACTTAATAAAACTCATAAAATGTCCCTAAATACTACTGCATTGCCATTTAGTCTTGTTCACTGATGACATTTCTATTTCCATTAAAGTATTCTTATAAGACTTCTTCTCCATGTCAACTCACAGTTGGCATTTATGTTGTCTGCTTCCCCTCCTTATCTCTGTGACACATTCTGGAATTCAGTCTTGGTAAGTGTCTGTCCTGAGAAGCTTGATAAATTGTATCTGGCAAATCCCTGGAGATATCTGCTCACGTCATGATTCTGCTGTTTTAACACAAGCATCAGAGCATTCACATGGCTCAGAGGAGGGCTCTCGTCACTCTTCAGTTCTAACACCCGCAGGTCCCACTGTTTAAAGGGCAACCTAGTACTATGTGCCCAAAGAAAACAGAGGGGCAGTGGGAGGGGGCAGCTAAGAGTCAGCCTGCGTGGTCTTCACTGAGGTCACATACATCAGTCCAACACCAGGTCTCTGATTCATTGATACCAACTGAGGGTCCAACAGTTCAATTCAATTCTGACACTAACTACCCAGAGTTGATGCAGATCCCACAGGCTAAGGGCACAGTCCCACAAGACTGTCCCCACTTTACATACCAGTTGCAAACGAAGTCCCCAGACCTGCCTTCTGCCTGGCTGACTACAAATTCAGGGTTCCCATGACCCCCTCAGGTTTATAATTTGCTAGAAGGAGTCAACTCTACTTACAAGTACAATTTTATGATGTATGCTGGATTAAATCATGGCCATTGGTGATTGAAGTCAATCCCCAGACCCTCTACCCTATACAAAGGTCAGGAGGTGAAGCTGAAAGTTGTAACCTTCTAATCAGGTGGTTGGTTCCTCTGGCAACCAACCCCCATCCTGAAGCTCTGTAGGAGCTTCCAAGAATCAACTTATTAGCATAAATTCTGGTGTGGTCAACTCATTAGCATAAATTCTGGTGTGGTCAACTCATTAGCATAAATTCTGGTGTGGTCCAAAGGGGCTTGTTATGAATAATAAAAAACACTCAGGAAATTCCTCAGGTTTTAGGAGCTCTGTGTCAGGAACCAGGGACAAAGATCAAAATCCTATTTTGGGGGCTTCCCTGGTGGCGCAGTGGTTGAGAGTCCGCCTGCCGATGCAGGGGACACGGGTTCGTGCCCCGGTCCGGGAAGATCCCACATGCCGCGGAGCGGCTGGGCCCGTGAGCCATGGCCGCCGAGCCTGCACATCCGGAGCTTGTGCTCCACAACAGGAGAGGCCACAACAGTGAGAGGCCAGCATACCGCAAAAAAAAGAAAAAAAAAAAATCCTGTTTTTGATTATAACACACAGCCAGAGCCGGGCTGGAATGCCAGAGGTGCCAGGTATCACCTGGCTGACTGGGCAAGGTACTCACTCTCTGTGAGCATTGGGTTCCTGGTCTGTAAACAAGATATCCTCAAACCTAAAGGTAGGGTAGGCTGTGAGCATCAGGAGGATAGTGTGAAAATGCCAAACAAGTGTGAGTTAAAACTCTCCATGATGACATTCTGTTTCACATCTGGCTAAAATCAGACCCAGCCAGAGTTCTCCACCACAACTGTAAGTGTAGATTGCCACATCCACTGAAGAGAATTGTTTGTTAGTTTCTATAAAGGTAAACATACATCTACCCTATGACTCAGCAACTCCACTCACAGGTATTTACCACAAGAAATAAATACCTGTGTCTACAAAAGAGAACTGTACTTGCATGTTCGTAGCAACATTCTTCATAATAGTCAGTAAAAACCTGGAAATAATAGATGAATGGGTAAATGAATTATGGTATAATAAAAACAGATATAAAAACCCAAATGGAAGAATCTTAAATTTTTAAGAAGCCAGACACAAAGGATACATACCTTATGATTCCATTTATATTAAATCTAGAATAGTCAAAACTAATCTCTAACACACAAAAGTAAGAACACAGTGGTTGGGTGGTTGATTGGAGGCGGGTACAGGGAGCTCGCCTGGAGATTGAAAATGTTCCAGCCTTTGTTTTGAGTGGGAGTTACATAGATATATATGATTATCAAAATTCTCCAAACTGAAAGATTAAAATCTTCCCTGGTTCTGTATATTGGTTGTGCCTCAATTTTTAAAAATCTTTTAAAGCTCTCTCCATGAGGATCATGGACCTAGGCACTGAATGGAGATCAGTCTCTCGGTGGGAAGAGGGGGCCCTGGGCTATAAAGGACAAAGTGGGGTCCATGTCTAATTCTACAACCCAACCCTCAATTCATTGCCAGGGACTTGCTAAGGAAGGGTTCCCATGCAGTCGTGGACATCTAAACTTGCCTACAGAGGCAGTGTCTATGAAATGCATTCCCTGAATCAGGATTCTTGCCTGCCTCCCCCAGTTCTGAGCTCCCACACCAGAAACTCCTGGGACATAACAAGGAATGTCATTCATCTCTGCATCCCCAGTACCTGGCTGGGGGCAGGCACACCACAGGCTCTCTATAAATTCTTAACTATACTAAATTGCTAAATACCAAGGTCGCTATGGGTGACTCAGAAATGCCAATCTTTGGCACCAAAGTATCCAGTGTGTCAACATGCATTGACTATATTAACCATATAACTATACAATTTCTACAAATCAACAGTGGTAGGGGTGGGATAGCTTTCTCCTCACGCCACACACCAAAGAGACAACAAATGCAGCTCCTCACGCAGAAGCTGTGTTCTAAGGGAAGCAGAGAGACGGAGCACTGATGTTGTTGTTCTCTCTCTCTCTCTCTCTCTCTCTCTCTCTCTCTCTGTGAGAACTTCTGGCGTGCTGCCATGCTGATCAGAATAATCATATAAGCATTTGGTGCAGTGATTTATTAGGGGGTAAAAAGCCACATGAGGTCCTTCTCCACTCACCTCACTTCTGCTTTCTGCAACTTTCTTTTGCACTGAAGTGTGGGGAAGAGATAGAAGTAGAGGTTACAACTCCTGCTTCCGACCCATTGATCCCAGGATAAAGTCTCCCACCAGCAAGTCCCTTAGGTAGGTCAGAGTTGAGGGTACCCGCACCATTCCCAGCATCACCATGGAAACATCTCCACCTCTGGGAAATAATGAAAATGGCTGGTATAGAGTGAACTAGATTTAAAAAACAAGACAGAGTTAGCGCTGAGAGAGGAGTGATAAAGGGATCATTTTAATTAGGAAGTAAGAGGTCATACCACCCACCGGGGTTATGCAGATGTACGTAGGCACCATTTACAAATCTAATATTGAAGTTGAGCTCAGCAGTTTGGAGTACCTATTAACCACACTCCCGTGACATTCACCTACCTGGTGTACATACATTGAATGTTGCTACAGATAAGGGCTCTCGTCCTGCACGGCTGTTGTTAAACGTTTACCAGCCAGCATGCTATTGTCCCAGAGCGCTGTGTACCTGCAGGAACTGTTGACCTTTACACTGGAAAGTGGTATGGTTTAGTCCATATCTCTGAACGACCCCCTGGCTGTAGTGTGGCATCTGGAGTGGCAGGTGGAGGGGTCAGAGGGGGGGAGGTCAGCTGGCTGTCAATGGCACGCATCAGAGGATAAGCAGGCAGCCCTGGGGTCAGCCACAGACACAGGGGTGATAAAAGGAGGCAGATGAGGGCAACGCCAGGAAGTGGGAACAGCAGGGCTCCTGCTGACCTGGGAAGAGCTGAAGGAAAACTGGAAGCAAAGTCTGCTCTGAGGTTGTGAATCTGAGTGATGGGTAAATAGTGATGTCATAGAAGGAGATTATACTGGGGACCAGGATCGAGAAAAGATGAGTCTCTCTGAGCTGTTTTGAAATCAAAGTAATGGGTGGTACCCCATGACCCTGAACATAGGGTGTCAGCCAAGCAGAGATTGGAGGAAAGGTGTCCGTGTCCTTCGCTAACAGATCATCTCCCCTGCTCAGCATGTTTTCACCTTGTTTTATGATCTGAGCATCAGAGCTGGAAGAATGTTTGTGACCCTCAGACCCTCTCACCTCATTGAGCAGATGAGATCATTAGGAGGTAAGCAGACCCCAAACCTGTCACTCCCAGGCCAGCTCCACAACCCTGACACACCCCAAACCCAGGGCTGGGACAGGGGTCTGTTAGCGGCAGGACTTGCCCTGTCAGCAGAGGGCAACTTGATCTGCCATCAGCTTCGACAGGACAGGCCCTTGTGCTGGACACAGGGGTGAAAGTGGAGGTAAAATGTCATTCCCAGGGAGCTCCAAGGGCAGGCAGGAAGCACCAAAGGGAGAAGAAAGCCACTGCGAGGGGCTCGAAGGTTAGCCTGGAGCCGGCTCTCACCTCCTGCCCAAATGTGCCCGGGCTCTGGCTCTCAGCCACCCTGAGAGGGACAGGGCGAGCTTCCACTCGGGCCCAGGACTGAGAGGCAGAAGAGTCTGGGTCCAGCGGGAGCAAAGTAAGAGAAGAGGCCACATCTGTCCAGGTACCGAGGTGTGCTGGGGCGGGGTCAAGGCAGGGCGAGGCAGCAGGCTAGGAAGAATCCAGCCACTTCGAAACAGGTGACTCCAAGGGGGAGGCCCTGCAGCCACCAAAAGAGTGCCGGTGCTCAGGGGGCGGCTCTCCTGCGGCCATTTATCCTGGTTTGGAGCATGAAAGGCTTCCAATTTGTGGGGTCCCCACTCACCCATCCAGGCTGAATACAGGGTGGCAGAGCCAGAAGGAAGAGAGGCACATGTCCTGTGTCGGCCCCCCACCAGCTCAAAGAGAATAGGTTGCATCTTCATTTGTTATAAATGTCTCTTGTGTGCCAGGCACTGTTCCAGGCGCTAGGAATACTGGGGTGAGGGACCCCACAAAGTCCCTGCCCTGAGAGAATGCATATGCTAGTGGAGGGGAGACAAATAGTAAGCAGGCATACAAATGAGAATATGTATGTATGTGTTAGGGAGAAACTAAAGGAGAATAACAGACCCTGGACAGATTCCTCGCACCCTGTTTACTCACCCGTAAAATGGGACTGATGTCCCCCCAACAGGACCGTGGTGAAGCACAGGTGGGACGTGATGGGGTCCACCCCAACCCTGGAGGGAGGGTGAGTGAGGCAAATTCAACCACTGGCGCTTTTGCCCTTTTTACTGTGGTCAATATACATAAAATTTACCATTTTAAACATTTTTAAGTGGCTTTTAGTACTTTCACAATGTTATGCAACCATCACCACCATCCAATCCATCCCCAGAACTTTTTCATCATCCCAACAGAAACTATACCCACTAAACAATAACTCCACACTTCTGCCCCCAGCCCCTGGCAACGTCTATTTTACTCTGTCTCTATGAATTTGCCTGTTCTAGGACCTCATAAAGGTGGAATCATACAGAATTCGTCCTTTCGTGTCTAACATTTCACTTAGCTTCACCTACAAGAGGAATCACTGGATCTTACAGTAATTCTGTGTTTAGCTTTTTGAGGGACTGCTGTTTTCCAAAATGACTCCCACCAGCAGTGCACAAGTGTTCCAATTTCTCCACATCCTGGCCACACCTATTATTCTCCATTTTTTTTAGTAATAGCCATTCAAGTGGGTGTGAAGCAGTCTTTTGCTCTCTTTTATATAATCACCATAATTATTGTCAGAATGTTTCCTGCATATATGTTCGTGACATGCCTGCATTGCTCTGTGCACTATTCATTTATAGTACACATGTTTGTCCGGGGTTGTATACACCAGCCTCTGCACTCTATACCTTATGGGCAATTTAAGGCATCGTCAAAGGTCTTCCCAAATGTATAACTGTCTCTATGCTTCTTTCCATGGAAACAGAAGTGTCAGGGGACTGGCAGCCTCTATAGAGAGCTTGGTATTGTGTCACTTTCAGACCTAGGATGTTGAAAGCCAGTCCTAGCCCTCTCCTCCCCCATCACCCTGCCACTCCTGTGCATGCTAAACCCTGTGCCCAGGAGGAAGGCAAGGCCAAGGGCAACTCACCCAGGCTTCACACTCATATTTATGAGCCATTGCTCTTTTTCAAAACAACTGGAACCTACGTAAGTGGGTAAAGAACAGGGGAAATAAAGAGCCTTTAAACAGTTTCTGGCCAGACTCACCTGGTCCCCCAGATCTGATCCTCTGTGATCCTCAAGCTCAAACAATGAATAACACAGGTCCTGGAGCGGGACAAACTCACAGGTGTAATTTATATCCCAAAATCCAAGCAAGAGCCAAAGAGCAGCCAGGCCTACAGATGTAAATCCCAGCTCATTCATACGCTGACGTTCCAGGGTCTGAAAAAAAAAGCAAGAAGATGCTTTCCTGGGTAAGAGTTCCACACAGCGAGGTCTTGAACTCCCAGGGAGGAGCACTTCCCGGCCTTCAGCGAAAGCGAGGCAGAGACTGGGGGAAAGACGTCCGTGTCCTTGGCTACAGGTCGTCTTCCCACTCAGCAAGTTTTCACCTCGTTTCACAGTCTCAGGGTATCAGAGCCAGGGGGATGTTGATGATCCTTAGACTTCTCACCTCATCACACAGATGAGATCATCGAGGCCCAGGGTTTCCATGCAGTAAGAAGCCCCAAGCCTGTCACTCCCAGGCCAGCCCCTTGACCCCAACACGCCCACCAACCTCTGTGAAGGGCGGCACCTATCCTTCCTCAAATGGGAGACTTTGAGATCATTGTTGACACATCGGTTTTGTTTTATTTTTTAAACTGACATTTGAGTCCCAGCTGATTCTTTTAGCAAGAACAAAACGTTGACATGCCAATGGGTGGGTTCAGATATGAGACCCCCTTCAGTGCAAATATGAAATACATCATTATGAATTATGTATTTCATAATGATGTATTTCATAATGATGTATTTCATATGGCAGGCTCAAAAGGAGAAAAGCCAAACACTGATCATAAAGCGACTAGAAACTGAAACTCCTCCTGTGACGCAGGAGAAACTTCCTTGGAAGAAGACAGGGCCAGCTTCCTGGAAGCACACACACACACCCCCCAAGCTCTTGGGACCAGAGAGATGGAGTGACCCCACTGGGGAGGCCCACAGCCGTCCTGATTAGCAGCTACACCTCTGCTCCATGAGTCCCCTGTGTTCAGGGATCCCTCCCAGGTCTCATATTGGAGGGCCTTTCTTCTGCTGCACGTTTCCTTGCTGGACAAAAATAAGAGCCAGTTTAACAGAGACAAAGGAATATTCAACTGAGCACTGCCACGTGCCCAGGCTGGGCCAGGAGCTTCACGCCTTGAATCTAAAAGGTGAGACCCCCCCCACCCCACAGATGGAGGGTGGAGCTGAACCTCAGACCACACGCTGCCAGCAGAAACACCTCCGTGCCCATTAGACCCTGGCCTCCAACCCTGTCTGAGTTCTAACGCCTACAAGGCCCAGGCTGATCTCAGGAGCTAGTTTAGGGCCCTGAGGCTGCCTGCTCTTTGTTGTTGCTGTTTCCCAGTTGATCCTGATGTGCAGTCAGGATTGAGAGCCACTGTTGGACCAGCGGTTCTCAAAAGTTACCTGAGGAGCTTTAAAAAAGGGTACTGAGCCTGAGTCCACCCCCCCATCACCCCCATCCCCGCACCGACGTTCTGATTGAATTGGCCTGAGGTGCGGCCCGGGCATTAGGATATATAAAACTCCCCAAGTTGATTCCTCTGTGCAGTCAAGAATAAGACCCAACGTCTTAGGTGACACTTCGGGAAAGAGAGTCTAGATTTCTCAGAAAAGTCCAAGGACCCCATCCTCTTGGTGCTTAACCCCATAGGGTTCTGCCCACCTCATTCTCCAGGGTCAAAATCTCTGGTTTCACCTGCTCCTCAAACACCCTCCCACACAGAGAAACCTGCAGCCGGGGCTACAGAGGTCGGGTTGGCCTGTGTCCTGCACTGGAACCGCCTCTGAGGCTCTTCTGCATCCTGACTTCCCTCAGCCCTGTGTGAGCTGTGAGGCCAGCTGGCTTCCCAGAAGACCCTGCCAGAGGCCGTTCAGCTCCTTCTGGTAGATTTTCTGGGTTATGTTACCCTTGTAAGGCATTAGCAGCCTGACTTCTGAGGCAATCAAGTTCCCAGTCTTCCAGGGAGGCCCCAGTGACTGGGAAGCGCTGGCAGCCTAAGAAACCTAAGCACAACGCAGAGACGGTCCAGCCCAAGAGCACAGTGAGGCAGGGAAGGATGGCTGATCTGGAGCCGGGGGTCTCATCAGAGTCACCCACAGGGCTTGTTAAACCCCAGATTGCTGGGCCCCACCCCTAGAGTTTCTAATTCAGTCGGGTGCCCGGGTTGGGGTGGTGGGGGCAGGATTTGCATCTCTAACAGGTGATTCTGCTGCTGCTGGTCCAGAGAGCATCCTTTGAGAAACACTGGTCCACAGGCTGCTGCTTTCTACCTTTCTCGCAATTGCAGTTTTCCTCTAAGGACTCCCTGAAAGGCTAAATAAAATGCGCCAACTTCTTGTGCTTTGGTTCCTCTCCCCAATCTTCTGTAGAAGTCAGAGTATGCAGTGGAAGGATGGACAGTGTAGCAGGCAGAGTAATGGTCCCCCACAATGCCCATGTCCTAATCCCTGGGACCTGTGAGGGTTACGTTACACAGAAAAAGGGAAGTAAGGTTGCAGATGGAATTTAGATAGCCAGAGCTATCCAGGTACACCCAGTGCAATAGCAGTGGAGCCATTTTCCCATCTGGGAGAGAAATGAAACAAAAGAAGAAGAGATTCAAAGGTGAGAGGGACTGGACCACATTTGACGGCTTCGAAGATGGAGAAAGGGGGCCACAAACTAAGGAATGTGAGTGCCTTCTAGAAGCTGGGAACAGCCCTCAGCTGACAGCCAACAAGGAAATGGGGCTGTCAGTCCTACAGCCACAAGGAACTGAGCTCCGCCAACAACCTGAATGAGCAAGGAAACAGATCTTCCCACAGAGCCCCCAGAAAGGAACCCAGCCCTGACAACACTTTGATTTTAGCCCAGTGAGACCTGTATGGGGCTTCTGACCTCCAATACTATGAGGTAATAAATTTGTGTCGTTTTAAGACACTAAATGTGTGGGAATTTATTACAACGGCAATAGGAAATTTTTACAGAAGGGGTGGAAACAATAACTGGAACTAACACTTATTGCATGTGATTTAGTTATCACAATGGCTCCCACTGGGTTCAGTAAGGAGAACCATGTACCTGGGTTCCCCACATGTACTCAATAATTGGGCTCCCATTGAAGCCTCAGAACTTTGTGGTTTTACATCAGAACCACAAAGTGTGCTGCTTCTGTTCTGTGTGTGTGCCCTGGTGCAGTCTCCTCTGTCTCAAAGTTTCCAGAACCCCATTCCAAGGTAGTATTTTGGACCAGATAAAACAGGTGGGAATTATACAGGTAGAAACTGTAGGTGGAAGGAACAGAGGGGTGAGGTATCACAGGAAAAGCAAACAGAGGAAAAGTGAGGCTAGCTTTTAAACTTGAGAACATATAGGTAAGGAGCTGACAAAGGAAGAGGTCAGAATGTGGGACTTGATCCCAAGTGGAAGATTATGTTGGCATCCCCACTGCCTTAATGCAGCCTCTCCCTGGAAGCCTCCAGTGATGGGACCTCGCCGTGCTAAAGACAGCTCGGCTCACCATTACGCAGCTCACAGTGTGAAAACTGATGGAAACTTCCCAGCAAGGAAAAAGGGATGTGGGTCTAGTGTGGTGAGGCACATGGTGAATGTCATCACCGAGATGAGGAAGGAGCCTGACTCCACCCACGCTCCTCCCCAGCCAGGGACAGAGCCCCCTGTAACCAAGCAAGGAGTTTCCTGTCCCTTGGCCTCTACATGGGCTACAACCATGACTGATGTGGGCCCAGCAAGTCTCACACACGTGCTTCAATATCTGTGGATGGCATGGGGTTGGCATCGTCTGGAGCACTTTGTCCTCTCCGTCACTGAAGCCTCCACATCTGTGGCTTCAAGTGCTTCCTGGAAGCCACTTCTAAGGAGCCTCCCTGGATGGGCTCAGCTCTGTAGTTTCTCTCCCATAGCACTAAGTTCATGCAGCTTTTATACAATAGTTTTTAACTATATACAACTTCATTCTCTCTGTACCACCTAGCAGTGGGCCTTCCATATATAGGCATTCTATATATTTTTGTTGGCAGGTGCACAATTCCAGTATATTTTTAGCCTAAAAAATCCATTAGTTAGAAGCATGCATGTTATAATCCTGTTGTGGTAATATGTTTTTCCATATATGCACAACAATATAACTTGAAGGATTTTCTCTAATATATTAGCATCTGGAGAGAGGTACTTCCTTAATTTTTATCCTTGTTTCAAAATACACTTTTATTTTTGTCTAAGTAATAAAAAAGTAACCAAGCTTAATATGTCAAGAAATAATCAGTCTTAATAAAGCAACAATAACAAACAACTATTTGTTTCTCTAATTCCTCTCCCCAGTCCCACTCCCCAAAGACAAATGTCAACTCTTCTTGCAAATTCTTCTGATATTCACTTTCATATTTTTGGTAATATGCATGTTGCAGTTTTTAACTGATCAGTTGTAGGCATGAACTTGTGACATCCTCCTCACTACCTCTCCTCCCATCTTCCAAGAATATAATCATTCTCGATACTTGTTTTCTTCATTTCTGAGAAACTCTCTTGTGCTACATCTTCAATACTTTTTTTCCCCTTGCTCTGTCTGTCTGGAACTCCTATAGGTCAGTAGATGAACCTCAGCCTTTCCCTTCTTCCTTTGTCTTTTGTTCTACTTGATTTTAGCTTCCAACCGTTCTATCATTTTTGTTTTCTTTGCTTTATTTTGTTTGGGTTCTGTTCGTTTTTCTTTTCAAAATTTTTATGCTCTGGTTATTTTTTCATTGTGTTCTGTCCTTGTTTTATAGATGTAACATATTCCCATGTATCTCTCGAGATGGTAATAAGAGGGTTTATTAGTTTTAAGTTTTCTATGCTTCCTACATTGCCTGCACCTTCTCTCTGAGCCCTCTTTTTCTGTTTGTTTTAGGCCCTCTTTGTCACGTTGGCACCTTCCTCAAATATCTCATGGCCCTGCGCTGTCCTTATACCTAGGACAAGGTACTGCAACAGTAATTGGACATGTTCTGTGGAGATTTCAAGGATTTGTGGGTTTCATCAGAAGGTCAGTAGAATTTTGGTTCCTCATAAGTTAGGGCCCAGGTCTTCCCTGGGGCTATTCATACTCTCCAGAAAGAGTCCTCCAGCTGCCTGCCTGGGGATATAGGTCTGCCTGCTACTATTCTAGAGTTAGGGAGGAGAAAAAGTCTGAAGAGCCCACAATTCAGCACAAGTCTGACTTTAATCCTTGTCTTCTGTCCTCTGCTTTGCCTAGCCTTCCAAGGCCTGACACACTGCTACCATTCAGTTCATCTGGAGAATAAGCCTCTGGTCTCCACTGGCTGGGGAAGCACGAGAAGGGCAGGGCAGAGAGGAGGGATGGGGGTCCCCAGATGATGTGGGTGCATTGGGTCTTCGTTGCTGCACGCGGGCTTTCTCTGGTTGCGGCGAAAGGGGGCTACTCTTCTTTGCGGTGTGCGGGCTTCTCACTGAGGCAGCTTGTCTTGTTGCAGAGCATGGGCTCTAGGCACGCAGGCTCAGTAGTTGTGGCTCGTAGGCTCTACAGCACAGGCTCAGTAGTTGCGGTGCACGGGCTTAGTTGCTCTGCGGCATGTGGGATCTTCCCGGACCAGGGCTCGAACCCGTGCCCCCTGCATTGGCTGGTGGATTTTTAACCACTGCGCCACCAGGGAAGTCCTTATTTACTGACTTTCAACTATCCACTCATTTTTAGCCCCACGCCTGACCCTTGTTCTTTAGTTCTTGGTGTCCCTGGGTGCTGAGCCACTCAGGGATTTGCAGGGTGAAAGGCACACTGCTGACAGGAAAAACCTACTGCAGGCAAGTAGCTCGAAACTTCCCATGTTCTGAAAACTCAGTTGCCATGCCTCCGTCCTTCACTTGAATCCTCCTCTCTGCTCTTACCGTGTGTCCTTGGAGTGAACACTTTTTAAAATTCTCACGCTGCACTTTGATGGGGGCGGAGGGGAGCCAAATGTCTACCACTAAATAGCCACGTTCACCTGGAAGCCCCTGTGTTTTCAAAAATAAACTCTTTTTTAGTTATATCAGAAAATATATTTTTTTGGTATGTGACCAATTGGGTGATGTTGGGTGACTGAACAGAAACAAATGAATAAAACATGATTTAGTATTTATAGGAAGTTACAAATGACTTTGGTTGAGTTATGAACAGAATTCTCATTTTTCCTGACACAGCCTTGAACATCTTTTTGTAATTTAAACTACAAAATCAAAATGTTCAGAGACACAATCATTAAAAGCACTGACACGGAACGGAAATTGTAGCTCTGCCCTTCTAATTTCACTCCAGCACTTACATTTCAGGGTGGGTGTGGTTTTCTGAGAGAGCGCAAGCTGGACTCTCATGAGGGAGCCTGAGTTCTTTCTCCGGAGCCTCCCTTGGGGCTCTGATTGATGAGGAAAGCCCGTTCCTCACAGCAACAGCAGAGGGAGACCCTGTCCGAAGCGACTCTACGCCTTTGACTAAAATATTGTTTCCGCTGCACATTGGGGCCCACTCCAGGGAACACTGGGCATTTAACCTCCTAAATGATACAAACCTGGACTGGTATTTAGTCTCACTGTGTCCCCTGGGAGGACTGATGTCAGAGACCAATTTCCAGAAATCTGTGGTCATCAAGAAGGCCAAGCCCATGGAATGTTTAAAACCTTCCACAGCCGCACCCCATAAATCTGTGTCTTGACAGATGATCCCAGGAGCCCAAGCTGCACCGGCAGGGCCATCTGACCACGTCTGATGAGGCTTACTCAGCAAAGCAGGCGGTGCCTGTGTCAGACCCCCACCAGGAATAGCAATCCCTCACACTGTCAGTCTTCTCTTTCAAGATGTCTTCATTGAAATGGACTTCAGGCTATAAAGACGTCAGCCTCAGTGACTCAGAAGGATCTGAAGAGTCCAACTGCTTCATTATAAACACAGAAAAACCAACACCCAAGAAGCATGACCTAACCAAGCTCACACTGATCTTAGAGGCAAGTTGGAATTCACCCCCAAGTAACCTGGCCTGAAGACCACTGTACCATCCCTCTGCCAGAACCAGGGTGTCAAAATGAGAGCTGCCAAAGCCCTTATCTGAGCTGCAGCGGGGACAGACCCATGCAGCTTGTGTAGCCCCTCTCCACCCCATTTCAGAGCAGATATCTCACCCCACCCTGCACAGGCAACGCCTGGTGGGCCCTGGGCAGCTCTATCTCCCTGGGAGCACAAGACCTGCAAGAAAATCATTAACACAACCCTGCACGCAAGCTGTGCACAGATTCTGGGTACCCCTTGCACTATAAGGGAGCAAACACAGATTGCACCAAACTCAGAGAAGGAGGGAGAGATGAGGGGCAAAGATGAGTTTACCTGAAATGTATCAACTGCACACCCTCACACTGTTGGGTATGTGGCTTTGCGTACTTCCTGCTTTTTTGGCTAAATGGATCCTAAAGAAGTAAAATATAAATAAAGGATCCCCTTGAACAAGTGTCCTTCATTCATTCAAGCATCTACCATCCCTGAGTGCACAGATCTTGTCGGCTGGTGGGAGAGGGCAGCACTAAGAATTAGGGAATAATTCAAACACAATGTGACCGGTCCTGGGGGCCTGGGAGGAGAAGTAATTGACTGTGGAGATCAAAAACAATTCAAGGAGGTGCTACTCACCTGGACTTTCAGTGATGAGTGTAATGGTAATGAGGAGGAGAGACTATTGCACAAGGAAACAAGATATTACAGAGAGAACAACATGAGGAAAGGCAGCATGAGTGTGTCTGGTGGGGCTGGGGCTGAGACCCCAGTCAGTCTGGAGAAAGAGAAGAAGGGAGGGGGCAAAGATTGGAGAAATGGCGTGGGGCAGCTTACAGAAGGCCTGGGATCCTGGACTGAGGAGTTCAGGATTTCTTCTTTAGGCAGTGGGAACTCTTTGAAGGTATTCAGCAAAGTTGTAACTTGTGAAGATCTGCAATCTCCACCAACAATTCAGGCATAGGATGGAGGCTGGAAGACCAGGCTGTGGCAGTTAGCTGAGCAAGAAATGATGAGGGCGGGCTTCTCTGGTGGCGCGGTGGTTGAGAGTCCGCCTGCCGATGCAGGGGACGCGGGTTCGTGCCCCGGTCCGGGAGGATCCCACATGCCGTGGAGCGGCTGGGCCCGTGAGCCATGGCCGCTGAGCCTGTGCGTCCGGAGCCTGTGCTCCGCAACGGGAGAGGCCACAACAGTGAGAGGTCTGCGTACCGCAAAAAAAAAAAAAAAGAAAGAATGAGGGCTAAGCTCAAAGATGACTAAGAGTAACAGACAAGAGGAGGCAGATGAGGAGAATTACAGTGTAGAATTAGAAGAACTGGGGAAAGCGGGAACCTGATTTTGATGTGTCTAGCTTTGGTGACTAGACTAATAATGAGGCTAGTATCCAGGATGTTAAACTCAGGAAAAAGGGAAAGAATGGAGTGGAAATACTAAGTTCAACTTGGGACATAATGAGTTTGATGTATAATTGACCAAATTACAGGTGGAAATTTAGCTCCACAGCTAAGGAAAGGAGGCTTGGGCCGGAGGGCCTCCCTGGGAATTATTCTCATTCTGGTAACACTCAAGCCAGGCAATTAGAGAAAGTGGAAAGCGGATGAGAGAAAAGAGGGTTCCAAAGCATGTATGAGTTAACTCTCGATGAGTAACAGATTACCCTAAAACTTAGCAACTTGAAACAACAAACTCAGCTGGGGGCGGAGGGGGTGGTGTCTGGCTCGGGATCCTCCTATGATTATAGTCAGCCGGGGCCTGACATCTGATGATTCAACTGGGGCAGGGGGTCTGCTTTCAAGCTCACTCACATTGCTGCTGTTGGCAGGAGGTATCATTTCCCCAATATGTGTCTTCTCAGTAGGGCTCCTCAGGAAACGGCAACTGGCTTCCCCTGAGACAGAGAAAGTGGCCAAGGTAACGTCTCTCATAACCTAACATCAGGCTGACATTCTACCACTTCTTCCGTATTCAGTCACACAGACCAACCCTCCCAATGCGGGAGAACACCACACGAGGGTGTGAATACCAGGAGGGGAGATCACTGGAACCATTTGGAGGCTGCCAGCCACAGATCGCCACCAGGGAACCAGCAAAGAAAGAGGACTCTGTAAAGGACACACGGGAAAAGGAAAGAACGCAAGCCCTAATGCACGTAGGATGATTGCCAAAGGATAATGTCATAGGGGGGTTGTCCAGAAGGAAGGAAGAGTTAACAGTGTCAAATGCTAAAAAAATCCGAGAGGTGGAGTTGAATGAGCACAACAATTAGGCCCCTGGGTCTGGCGGCAGCTGCCAGGCCAGCATAGTTGCAGTGACGTGTACCCGGGTAGAAGCCACATTTTAGTAGGTGAACAACTGAACAGAAAAAGAAACAATGGGAGGGAGTGGTAAATTTAGAGCACTTTCAAAAGTCTAGGTGGTGAAGGGAGGAAAGACTGCACGTGGCTTGCAGGGGAAAGCAGCGTCTTGCAGCATAGCTTTGCTCTTAGCTGTAGATGAGTAGATGGGAAAGGTGGAGGCAAAAGTGGAAGACATGGTTCCAAAGGCTCAGGAGACACACAAGGACAGCGACTGAAAGCACAAGTGTGAGGACTAACCCCGCTGCCTCCATCGGAAGGAAAGGACAAGTGAAGGGGAGGATGCAGTTAAGAGGAATGCAAGGGGTTTTGGGGTGCAGGTCTGAGGGTCTATTTTCTTCTGCAGACACTGAAATGAGGAGTGAGGTGACAGGGCATCTGAAGAGGTCAAAGGCTTAGACCAGATCCCGGGATTTGTCTCCAGTGCCAGGCCCTTGCTTGAGTTATGCCCGTGAGCTTCCTACTATTTTGCTGAAGTTTCCTCACCCCCAACAGATGAAGATTCGTATACGCCCGCATTTCATCTTTTCCTGACTTATGCTCCCCAGAGCCATCCCAAGCGTCTGGAATTTTTTTGCTGCTCTTAATTGTGCACAATTTATGGCTATCCCATATAGTGAGGAGTATCTGTGAAGTATCCACTTAGAGCAATACACAGAAGCCCTAGACAAGACCCAGGGACAGCTGCAGCCCACCACTGGAAGCATTCATTCCCATGGACCACCACTGGGACAACAAGGTGAAGAGCTTCACCAAGCCCACCTCTGCCTCCTGGGATCCAGGAGCGGTGAGGAAATCAACACCAAGCTTCCACCCAAAGGCTTTCTGAATGATCTGCCCAAGGGTACTGGGACGGTGTCCTCTCTTGGGGCAGCTCTGTGACAGAGGCAACTGTAGAACCATCGGGGGCAGTAGAGGGGCCAAGCTGAGACCACTGGACTCAAAATCTCCTCATTTCTGTTCTGTGTGAGCTTGAGCAAATGCACTTAACCAAACATGACTCCGTTTCCTCGCCTGTAAAATGCAAATAAGAATAAGAATAGGGTGGTGTATATAGCACTTAGCACAGCACCTAGCTATGACAATCGTCACTGACATCATCACTGGTTCTCACAGCCCTGGAGTCAGGGCTTGGACTGTTGTAAGTTTCTTGAGTCAACCTACCTTCCTATGGCTGCAACACACAGGGGCTCCGGTCGTTGTAGCATGAAACAAAACAATACAGTAAGTAAAGCTCTGGATGCTCCCTGTCATCTCAAAGAACAGCTACTCACTTTACCCTGGTTCTCTATGATGCTGAGGCCAGGCTGTGCCCCAGTTTGGGGTATCGTTGGTTCAGTGGGTGGAGTCCTGTGTTAACAAACCTGCACACGGTGGGCCGCAGCGCAGTCAGTCTGTTCACTTATGCATTAGCTCCCATTTACTGGCATCTGCTCTGGACAGGTACTTTTGACATGCCACTTGTGACCCAGTAAGACAGCTAGTAGACCCATTTTACAGATAAGGAAGTTGAGACTAAAAGAGAGTAAGGAACGTCCCAGGCCAAACAGCTGTTAATGGCAGAAGTGAGTTTGGAATCCATCCCTGCCAATCACCACACTGCTTCTCTTCCCTGGCTGGGCACCCAGGGCCCGCAGGCAGAAACCCCAGCTCTCTTCCTTTGAATTCTAGGTGGCATCGCTGGCACACCTCACAGTCCTTGTCTGGATTCTTTAAGGAATCATAATCATTTAGAATCACAGACTTCCGGGTCTGAATCATCCAATCAGTGCTTGAGAATTGCCCATCATGTCACCTCCCCCCACCAAGTATTCACGTGGGCTCCAAGGAGCTTATTATCTCCTGCAACAGTTCATCCTACCAATGGGGGAATGATGGCTAGAACACCTTCCCCTACTTGGAGCTAAAAGCTTCCCCCCATAACTTCCAGCCGCTAGTGCAAGCTTGGACTCCTCAGGATGCAATAACAATTGAAACAACGCTTTCTATGTATGAGATCCAGGTCACACCATTGTCTGGAGCAGTGGGGTCTCTAGCACTTTGCTTCTTAGGCACTGTAATCTGAGACTCCCTTTTTGTTATTCAGAGTACTTTTCCACACTCTTTATGCAGGTTCCTCAGCCCTGCTCGGTCCTTCCTTCTGTCCTGTCCCCTTCTCGGCCTTTCACAAGCTGCCTGGGCAGTCCCCCAATTTCCCCAGGAAACGCCCCTTCTCTTTTTCCTCTGGACCCATTTGCGACTGCAAGGTCAGACTTGGATGTCTGGGAGCTTCTCTGCCTTCTCAGCCAGCTTCTATTTTAAGGTCTCTGGCCCCTGGCTCCTGGCAATATTTTCTCTGAATTCTGAAAGGTCTAATCGGGCCCAACCAGATTTCTCCTTTCCCCGTGGAGCTCCACAGATCACTGAATCGTAGTAAGAGGGGTCATAAACTCTGCCAGAGTCTTCTTTGCAGTTTCTTGAAAAAGGGCCCTCTCTGGGGTTCCTCCACATTTTACCCTTATGACAGGCCCTACACCCCCTCCTCTTCCATCCCTCTTAGGGTGCAACCCCGGTGAAGCAAGGGGACCCTCAGGGATGGAAGAACATTCCTAATGCTCAGCCCCTGTAGTTCTCAGTCTCTCCCAACCTAAGCCCAGTGCACAAAAAAAGAGCTTCCCAAGAGAAAGGCTGTGGAGAGAAATGGAGCTTACGTCAACCGGCTTACCAGCAAGGAACAGGTGAATTTAGCCAGCTCCGTAAGGACATCGGGTGCCCGGTACTGCTGGTTATGCCATTCACCTCATCTCCTCAACACCAGATAGCACCGGCATATCCAAAGGGAGAGAGCGCAGCCCGTCCTCGGGCCGCACGTTAAAAGTCAGAGACGCTTTCCCAGCAACACAGCAGTACCTGCCCCTTCCAGGCTCTTTGACCGGAATTGGGTTACACGCTTATTCCTAAACCAAAGTTGCTAGGAAGGAGAAGCTGTAACCAGGACCAGCGGGCTGAACAGACCCCGCCAACGAAGGCCTGGAAGGACACCGTGTCTCCTGAGCACGGAGGGGCCAGGTTTACAGCATAGTCAGCTGCTTTAGCAAGGAAGAAGCCAGGTGTGCTGTGGGGCACCCAGAGCTTCCCACGGAGCTCAGGAAGAACAGGTGCCTGAAGGACGTGAGCCACAGGCTGCTGACCCCAGGCCCCAGCACCTCCACCTGTGCAATTCAGCCTGTGTCACAGAGGCTCAGGTACCAGCATTGGGGGAGAGGTGCGAGAGTGTCAAGACCTGTCGAAATTGGGAAGTTTGGAGTTGATGAACATAGTCTGCTATTAAACTCAGTCAGCTAACCAAAGAAATAAACACATACGTCAAATCATACATTTTTAAACTTGATCTTAAAGATCACGTGAACACAGAAGTTCTTAAACTCATGCAACGCAGGAAAATTAGTAGTCTTTCTGGAACACTATGAAATCTTGATCAAATTCATCAATCAAATTAAAATAATTTAACGGCAAAGAATATTTATTATATGAGGGCTTACGCATGCTCAACAAAGAAAAAAGCAAAATGGACCATGCCTGAGTTTTCTATTATTAGAATTTAGTTTGGAATTTTTTTCTCCTCCTTTGGTTGTTTTTGATGTCTACCCCATATGGCCAGAGGCATAAAAATTCCAGAAAAATGCCTGGGAGGAAAACTAAAACTTGTTATAATTCAATCCCTTGTGTCAGTTAGTAAAGTAAGAATTAGTAAAAGCCCACCATTGTCCAATTTTAGAGGATAGGCTTCTTGGAGCAGCTCTCAGAACGTGCTTTGAGAACCACCAATCCAACCAAATCTGCTCATTTGTTTTCTGCAAAAGTTACTAAGGCTCACGCATATCTTTGGGTTTCCCCAAGGTCACCTAGTTAATTGTTGACATAGCAACTCACCTCCCAAAGATTATAGTAATTTCCCACATCACATGTCACGGATGCATGTCAGGGATAAAGAAAAGTCCGTGTGTGGCACTGGGCCTGAGCTAAGCATGTCTGGTCAGACTCCAAATCTGCCACAGACTTGGAAGCTTTCTAATCCACCTAAATACAGCAGAATAGAGGCTTGGAACTCATTTCAAAAGTTGTTTCTGCTGGTGATTTAAAGACACATCCCTCTCTCCCATACACACACAAACACAAACCTGCATGTACACTGGGCCCTCCAGACACTGACTCTCAGACCCTGAAGGCCTCAGGTCCAGATGCAACTTTCTCTGCGCCTTTCTGCTACCCAGTAGGGCACGGCCTGGGCTGACTCCTTGGCTGGCTCCCCCCTCCCAGCCAGAAACAGTTAATTGTCAGCTCCACGCTGCCTCTAGCCCAGCCCTGATCTGCCTGATCTCAGACAGCCACGCTGGGGCCGCAGCAGCTCCAGACCAGGCCCCGGCTGCGCGGAGCAGTGGGGACATTCTTCCAAGGTAATGATTAAGCTGAGCACCTGGCAAGCTGGGAAAGTGAGCCCTATTCACACCTCGGCCAGGCTGAGGTGGCCTGGACTGGTTTGGCAAGAGCCCGGAGCTGGTAGCCACAGCCTCCCGCTGCACACAGGCCACCTGGAGCATCTCGGGCCAGAGCTTCGGCTGCCTGCCTTTCTGGGACCCTGCACCATGAAACTGCAGGTGTTCTGGACGGGGCTGGAATACACCTGTCGTCTCCTGGGCATCACCACTGCTGCAGGTAGGACCCTGCCCCTCAGCTTTGGTCCTCTGTGTACTGGGCACAGCAGACAGGACTGTCCAAGGGGTGGGAGCCGGCCAGCGAGGGATGGGAAGAAACACCTGGCCACATATTCATCACTTTCTTTCCCCAAACCCCAGAAACACTGCTCTTCAAGGCAGCAGCAGGTGCAGTGGAGAGAGCCTGGGGCTGGGATCCAGGGGTCTGGTACAGAATCTCTGCTTGGCAACCCACCATCCCTGTGACCTTGGGAACCCTCAGCATCGTCATCTGTGAAATGAGTTGAAAGAGTCTGCCCCACCTCCTTGGGGGCTGTTGTGAGGTGGAGGTGGGAGCTGAAGGTGAAGGTGTAAAGGGCTGGGCAAATGTAAGAATCGGCTGCCTCACTGCACAGTCAAGGGTCACTGGAGTGCATCTTGTTTTCTTCGAACCACAGCCCCACTTCATGGAGAGAGAATTCCCAGCACACGGGGCAGGCTGAGCTAGAGAGCTGGACACAGAAATCCCAGGCTTCCCTTAAAACACCGGGGGTTTGGGGGGAGAAATGGTTCCCCGTGCTGGACTGCTGTTCCTCACCCAGCCTGATCCGGGGGCTGCTCGACTTGCTGGGAAGACAGATGGTTACAGTAGTACCTGCACAGCTGTGACCCTGAGCTCTGCCTGCTCACTTCCCCAGCTCGGACCCGGACCCTAGCCCAAGCCCCGCACGTGGCCAGGATCTGTGTTGGGGAGGTGAGCAGGCAGCATTCTGAGCCGTGGCTCTGGCCCCCACTGTCCCCTGGGGACAGAGAAGAGACACCCACTGCCGATCAAGTCCTTGCCCACCATTACACACAGTCTTACGAATGGGTCTTGGAAAATGGGAAATGGCTCCCAGCTCAGACCCAAACAGTGCTGATTCCTACTCCAGCCCTGTTGCTCACCGATGTGTGACATTGGGAGAGCCACCTGGGCCCTCTGGGATCATGCTTTCTAATCTTTATGATAGAGATAACTGAGTCTGCTAGCCAGGTGTTTTGGAGAGTCGAGGATGCATGAACTGAGCATAGCTAAGTAGAACTGAGGATGTAAACCTTTTGGGAGAAGCCCCAGGACATACTTCAGAGCTCAGTGGGGATCTGTGTCATTCCCTGGGTTCAGGGCCAGCTTCACTGCTATGCTGGCCAGTAGGCTCTTCTAGCAATTAGCCCTGACTTGGCACAGGGAGGCCTGCAGTCAATGGTCTAATACCACCCCTCCTGTTACAAGAAGGAGTACCTAAGTTCAAATAGGGGCAGTGACCTTGCCCAAGGTCATGCTACAGGTCAGAGAGATAGCCGCCCTGGAACCCTGATGGCTGTTTTTTTTGTTTTGTTTTGTTTTTTGCGGTACGCGGGCCTCTCACTGTTGTGGCCTCTCCCGTTGCGGAGCACAGGCTCCGGACGTGCAGGCTCAGCAGCCATGGCTCACGGGCCCAGCCGCTCCGCAGCATGTGGGATCTTCCTGGACCGGGGCACGAACCCGTGTCCCCTGCATCGGCAGGTGGGCTCTCAACCACTGTGCCACCATGGAAGCCCTGATGGCTGGATTTTTAAAAAGGCCAGGACTCTGCCCAAAGAGCTCCTACTTCCCAGGGCAGGAAGCCCCATCCAGTGGGCACCAGGACAGGTCTGGAATTGCTCTGCTGAGGGCCCTGAGTAAATGAACGAGTAGGGGAGCCAGGTCCAGCCTCCATCAGAACCACCTTGTCACCTACATGAGCTCCAAGGTCCCTAAATGTCCATCCTGGGGAAGGGAAGTTAACCCTCAGTAGGGTTTCTGTGTCTGTGTCTGGGGTTTGAGTCCTCATCTACCACCGTTGATCTTGACTACACCCTGCCCTCCTCTATGCCTTGGTTTCTAAATATGTAAAATGCACCCCTTTCATCTGTCAGAAATCACAGTGACACTTCCCCCTGCCACGCTCTGCCCAGAGGGGAGACCTGGCTCCTGTCGGGAAGCTGTTTTAAGAGGTATATAAACTTTTAATGGATTAGCTACAGACAGTTTAAAGTCCAATTTATCCCAGCCAGTGGAAGGGTCTACAGCCACACACACACACACACACACACACACACACACACACACACACGCTACACACACAAACTTCTCTGAACTACAGCCCTTATCTCTGTGCAGAGGGCCACTGTTAATGCAGAAGACGGTCCTCTCCCTTGATTTTGATATAGGATCCAGGCTAAATATAGGCCACTATATTGCCTTCTAATGGCCAGGCTTTCCAATAATTGTGTTTGGGCTTTCTAGAGTGCTGGGAGCAGGTGGGAAGCTAGAAAGAGGGGCTTTAGTCATCTTGGGAAACTCTCGAGTTTCTTTCAGCGTCACTGAACTGCTGGCCTATTTCCAATGTGTAAGATTTGCAAATTCCTTATTCTCTTAAGCCTCTTTTTTGTTGAAATCCTCTGTTAAGAAGTCCAGACCTCATTTATAGGGGCATTGCTGCTAGAGAGGAAATCAGACTTGAGACAGAGGCTGTCACTTTGCAGAAACTCTGGGAGACCTAAGGTAGCCCTGGTCTGCCTGTGGGGAAGAGTGTGGGTTGCCTAGAAGCTAGGAAAAGCGTGTGACCCAAGGTCACCCAGAGTGTCACCTGCAGGGACCAGGCAGCTCCTGATCCAGCAGCCCCTTCCTGGTTTCCCTTTCCCTCTGCAGATGGATCTGAGGCTGTCAGCAGCTCTAAAGGCGCCAGGACCTGGGGACATGCACCAGGATGGCAAGGCCCAGCGGCTGTGGCCGAAGCACAGCTCACCTCTTCCTCCCCATTCAGCCCTTTTAAATGAAGCTTCATTAGGATGTCCAGTGGTCCCAGGGGTCATTGCTGTCCCACCCCCATGACCAGCCCCACACCATGAGTGGGCGCAGACAGGGCATTGCCACTGCCAAAGAAGGGTAAACAGGCCTTGCAGATTGCCCCCGGGGCAGAAGTGTTTTGAAAATTAGAAAATGAGGCAATTCTCTCCCTTTGAAGTCGTAAGCTTTCCAGGTCATCACAGACCCACTCCTCCTTATCTGACTTACACTTGGCTGGTGTCATTCATTTGTATCCCCTGCCTGGCCATGGAAGGCATTGGGTGTCCCTCTGTTGCTGAGATGTGGCACCAGGAACCACCCAAAGAAAAGACACAACCGGGGAACTGCACTGGAGCAGACTGGAAGCACTGCACACCTGCCAGTAAACATGCCGGATCCCTACGTGCCCATCCCTCTGGCAGGTTCTCACTGTGTCCACCTGAAGACAGGGTCATGACATCCGAGTCAGAGACTCAGGCCCCAGGGGAGGCTCAACCCTGTGTTTCATTCTCATTAACTGTCAGGAGGGGGGCACCTGGGAAAATGGGTTTCAACTGAGATGGGAGCGCTGAGGCCCAGGGCGCACTTCCTCCATAAAATTAGAAAGGGGCCTATCCAGCGAGGTTGGTCCCCATCCTGTGCTTGGAAGGCAGGACTGGCTTCCCTTTGCACCTCTGCTTTCCTCCTTATCCCCCAGAGTGAATCTCCATAACTTCCTCCCCAGTCCTCAGCCCCTGCCCCAAGCCTGCAGAGAGAGGGTGGGAAGAGCTCCCTGTGTCAGGGTAGATGCCACACCTTGAAGGCCCTCCAGATCTGGCTGGGGTACGGAGGGAGGTGAGGAGATTCATTTCCCTGGGCCTTGACCCTGGAGAGAAAGCCCTCTCCTCACTGCTGTGTCCTTGCACAAGGACAGGCCTGGGCTTCCCGCAAAGAGGAACTGCTGAGGAAATGTCTCTGGGCCCTGTGGGGAGGCCTCTCAACTTTCCTCAGAGCAAAACTCACTCAAGCTTCTCGGGGGCGTTTTTCACTCTTCCAGCCTCTGCTCTTGATGTAACAGCTGCTCGTGAACATTATTACCTGAGTATCTATCATGACCCTAGCTCAGGGCTACATGTTTTAAATGAAGTATTTCGTTTCATCCTCATAACTACCCTTTATTTTTTTAACATCTTTATTGGAGTATAATTGCTTTACAGTGGTGTGTTAGTTTCTGCTTTACAACAAAGTGAATCAGTTATACATATACACATGTTCCCATATCTCTTCCCTCTTACGTCTCCCTCCCTCCCTCCCACCCTCCCTATCCCACCCCTGTAGGTGGTCACAAAGCACCCAGCTGATCTCCCTGTGCTATGTGGCTGCTTCCCACTAGCTATCTACCTTACGTTTGGCAGTGTATATATGTCCATGCCACTCTCTCACTTCGTCCGAGCTTGCCCTTCCCCCTCCCCATATCCTCAAGTCCATTCTCCAGTAGGTCTGTGTCTTTATTCCCATCTTATCCCTAGGTTCTTCATGACCTTTTTTTTTTTAATAACTACCCTTTGAAGCACCATCACACTCATCCTCGTCCCCATTGCACTTGCGGGGGAACTGAGGGCTGGTTGGTGAAGTACCTGGTTCAAAGTCTCACACTCAGGAAGCAAAGAGGCAAGATTTCCTTTGATGACTATCTACTCCTGAGACCCTACTCTTCATCAGCATGCCTTCCGCCTAAATCAGGCCAAAGGACGTGTCTTTCTATGTCTTGGCGAAATGATGGGATGCAGAATGCAAGACGCACAGAGGGTACCAAAGGGGCTGGCTGAGGCCACGCTATCAGCCTAGTGCCCCCATCATCGGTCAGTCCTGACCATGCACAGCCTCAGGCAGGTGAGGCCATGGTGAGAGTGGACGTAGTTACACTGAAGCAAAGGAAGGGTTGACCAGACACTTCCTGAATCTAAAGACACTGATATTCTTCTTATCTGCAATATTATATGATCTTTTCTTATTGAATGAAATTTCTTTAAATTCTAGAGTGCTTTACAACTTTCAAAAGTTTCACACATGATTTCATATAATCCCATAATAACCCTTTTTTTTCCTTTCCCTCTACTCCTATATTGCCCTTCTCCCCTTCCATCTCCCCACTGGTAAACACTAGTTTGTTCTCTAAAGCTGTAAAGTCACTGATATTTGATCCAACTGCTAATTCTCTGTCTGTGAATGATTGCCAAGCATGCTTTGACTGGCACCACCACGACCATCTCCAGCCAAACCCACACCTGGACCTCATCTGGGGACAGACAAATCTGCACAAATTTCCAGAAGGAATTATCGCAGTAGGACCTTCCATGTATGGGTCCAGAGGTACATGACTGACAACTTGCTGTAAAGCCATTATCTTGCTGCAGCCCTACCAGTACCTGTGAGGGCCGAGTGCTGAGCTAAATCCCATTTTACAGATGAGGAAACTGAGGCTCAGAATGTTTAGGTAGTTTGGGAGAAGTTACACAGCCAGTAAACAGCAGATCTGGTGTTGGAGCCCCAGTCTGCCCACTCACAGGGCAGTGATGCAGCGGAACATCTGAGGGCTGTCGGCACACAGCTCCCAAGAGAAGGGCACCACTCAGCCAATGAGGACAGGAGCCGGGCTTCAGACAAAGCCATTTTAAGCAAGTCCTGCTTGCCAGAAATCAATTACTTTCGATCAACCTGGGATCACTTAGGAGTTTTGCTTTGTTCCAGGTTTTTGACCCCTTCACCTCTTCTCTACATAGGACAGAGCCACATTCCTGACAGCCCTATTCCTTGCCACATTCCATTCAAATGGAGGCTTATTAATATAGTCTAGGATAAAAGAAGCATTTAAACCCAAATGTTCTCATTATTATTTAAAGAGTACAACAAATGCATTGTTTGACTTTAGCCCCATTCAAAGCCTTCAAAAGAAAAAAGAGAATGCTTCTGAGGCAATCGTCTTGGGCCTTCCTTGCTAATTTCCAGCCTTCTTAAATGTATATCTCAGTGACCACCTCCTGCCATCTCAGGAAGCTTCGTGCGCTCCAACACGTCCACAGGTGGGTTTATTACCAGGCAAGAACGAATTGTTTTCAGATCCTGTGAGTGGATGTGGACTGTTTTCCAGTCTGATTGTCCCAATGGGAAAATGAAATACCCCCACCTTAGTTCCACCCTCTTACCACTGGAAGATAATATAATTTACTTCAAGCATTTCTTTCTTTACTTATTTGTGCCTGTGTCCTCCTTCTTAGATTTAGAACAAAAAATCTGGATCTCCACCTAGGATTCATTTATCTGACAAACATTGGCTGAGCCCCCACTTTGTGCAATGTAGACACATAGATTAGGATGGTATGACCTCTAACCTAGAGGAGCGCATGAGGTGACCAGGGAGACAAGCTAGTCAATACATATTCCAGCGCCAAACACTGCAGCCTAGTGTTTGAGAGGGTGAATTTGTGTCCTTCTCTACCACTTAGTAGATGTGTGACCCTAGGCATGTCAGCTAATCACTTTAAATGTCAGTTTTCTCATCTATGAAATGGGAATAACAAGTGCATCTGAGCTCTGGGAACGTGAGCATTCAATGAAACAATGACTAAAGCAGCAAACTTCATGGCACCTAGATTCTCACTCAGCGCTGGTTAATTTTAGAAGAACGTGCAGGACACAGGGATGGCACAGTGTGAGTAATGAGATCTTCTTGCAGGATGGAAAAAGAAGAAAGATCAGAGGAAAGGAACAAGCTAACATATGACCCTGGAGGCTGGAAGGGGAGGAAGGGGCTAGACTATGAAAGGTCTTAACACTGAGTAACATTTTTCTTCACATTTTGCGCTTGGGTCATTAAGATCATCTCACAGCACATTAGTTATTTCTGCATCACATGTAGTGATGAAACCAGAAGAAAGATGGTAGCCTCATTTTATTTTTCATGGGCTGACAGTTCTTTTAAGATTTTTCTTCAGCTCCGTGCAACCATCTGAAGAGGGCTGTTATCAAAAAAGAATGTAGTCAGGAACAAATGGCTGATGCTGGGGAGATGGAGCCCTCCTGGGCTCAGCCCTCCCCTGAGCCTTCCTAGCTTGCCATAGGCTAGGTAAAGGTCAGATAAAGAAACATGTAGAGACATGGATGGACCTAGAGACTGTCATACAGAGTGAAGTAAGTCAGAAAGAGAAAAACAAATACCGTATATTAACGCATATATGTGGAATCTGAAAAAAATGGGTATAGATGGTCTCATTTACAAAGCAGAAATAGAGACACAGATGTGGAGAACAAATGTATGGGTACCAAGGGGGAAAAGGAGAGGGAGTGGGAAGAATTGGAAGATTGGGATTGACATATATACACGCTTGATACTATGTATAAAATAGATTGCTAATGAGAACCTACTGTATAGCACAGGGAACTCTACTCAGTGCTCTGTGGTGACCTAAATAAGAAGGAAATCCAAAAAAGAGGGCATATATGTACACATATAGCTGATTCACTTTGCTGTACAGTATACACTAACACGATATTGTAAAGCAACTATACTCCAATAAAAAAAAAAGAAAGAAAGAAACATGGTATGTGTAGCATGGAGAGAGACCATTTGGAGGCACGGTCATTGTTTTCTAGTGCCGGGAAAGCTGCCATGTGGAAGAGTGAGCAGATGCATTCTCTTTAAATGCAAGAAAGAATAAGAATCAAATACTTCAGCCAAATACTGTGACCTGAAATCAAGACCTAGAAGAAATTTCCCCTTGTGGGTCTCTACAAGAAGGATGCTATTCTGCCTGAGGGTCAATATCTTCAATGGCATCAGCAAAGGTCTGTAGAGTCCCTCCATGTAAACGATATCATCAGCAAAAGGTGGTGTATTGGCCCAGATGGTTTCATAACCTTGAATTTTATAACCTTGAGGGAAGAAATAATATCTATTCTACACATCCTTTCCAGAAACTTGAAAAGGAGGGAGTACTTCTCAAGTCATTCTATGAACTATCATTATAGTGATACCAAAACTAGAAAAAGGCATGATGAGAAAAGAAAACTATAGACTAATACCCCTCATCAACATAAATGTAAAATTTCTGAAAGTTCTGACAAATCAAATTAAAATATATAAAAATATAATATACATAACCAAGTACAGTTTATCCCAGAAATGTAAGGTTGCTTTAATATTCCAAAATCAATTTATGTAATTGACCATATTAACAAACTAGAAACGAAAAGTTATATTATTATCTAAATAGATACAGTGTTTCCCTGGGAGTGGACGGAAGCATTGGAAGGTAAGATTACAAGGATATAAGGAAACTTTTGGGGTGATAAATATGTTCACTATCTTGACTGGAGTGATGGTTTCCCTGGTATACACATATGTCAATACTTACCAAATTGCACATCTTAAATATGTGCAGTTTGTTGCATGTCAATTATACCTCAATAAAGCTGTTTTTAATAGTGGATGTGTCAGTTATCTATTGCCAGAATAATGCTGTGTAACAACTGCAAAACCTTAGTGGCATAGAGTAATAAGCTTTTATCATTCACACATCTGGGCGAGTAGGTTAGGCATCTCTGCTAACGTAGGCTGGGTGTACTCACCTATCTGAGGGTCAGACAGCTGTTGGTTTGTCTAGACTGGCCTTGGCTGGGATGATAAGGTCTCTTGTGCTCCAGCAGGCTGGCCTGGCCATGTGCCCATGATAATGGCAGAGGCATGAGAAAGCAGGTCCAGTTCACAAGCCCGTTTCCCATCTGTGCTTGCCTGGTACCTGATAACATCTTGTTGTCCAAAGCAAGTCACATTGCTGAGCCCAGATTCAAGGGAAGGGGAAACAGACTTCTCTTCAGTGCAAGGGACTGCAAAGTCATATAACAAAGGGTGTGGATACCAAGGGGGTGAAGGCTTGCAGGGCCATCATTGCAATCTACCACAGGCACTTTGGCCAATCTACAAGGCCAAACAAAATAGTCCTCTTGGATGGTCTACTATAGTCGATAGTAGAGAATCCAGTAGAGAATGAGGACTCTCTCACCTTCAGGAAATTCTCCCTAAGCAGGCTTGTGAGTGGGTTGGAGGGCACTGAGGGCCACCCTATGCTCTAAATTCTCTTCTAACTGAATATCTAGAATTTTCTTCTATAAAATCTTGGCCTTTTCTCATAGTGTCTCTGAACCCTGGCGCATAGGTGTCCCCTGAATGGCTCTCAACACACTGGTAAACTTCCCTGCCAGGCTTAGCATCTGCCACAACTTCTCCTGAGTTAAGAAACCTGCAGCTACTACTTCATTGTCTCATTGGATTCTTAGCAACTAGTTCCAACATCTCTGTGTTCTTAGAAATGGTGCAAACCTAGCCTTTGCGTCTACAGTCAGCTGTGACCCCCTTTGAACCATCCGCAGCCATTGTCATCAGATCAGTGTGTCCCTACCTGAGATGTCCCTACAGACACTAAGACCAGTAGGAGATATGCCATAGCTGAGGATGAAGAAAAGCAATAAATACGACGTGGGGAGTTATGAGGTGCCCTTAGCAGCAGTGAATATGACATACTCACCCAGCTCCCCAGTCCTCCAGGGCCAAAACCACTGCCTGGCATGGAAAGCCAGTTAGCGTGGCCTCTAGTGACCTCTGTGAAGTGTCCTATGTTGCCACCAGGGCACTGCACTGAATGCAAGACAGGTGTCAAAACTCAACCCAGTGATGGAGTCAGAACAGATAAGCTACAGCCAACCATGACATCGGCCCTGAGGCAAAGGTAGCACGAGGCCAGAAGCCTTGGAGATAGCCCTTTAGCCATTAGTACCACAGACAGGCCCCATCCTCAGGAGCACACAGGCCCTTAGCAGGCTGCACAGAGGGGCTTAACACATGAGATGTACCGGGAGATGGGGCTTTGGGCCACTTGTATCAATCAGGCCTGCAGAAGGGACCCGAGACAGGAAAATCAATGAACAACATCAATACATAGAGAAGAGCTCTTGAGCCACAATAAAAACATGTATTAACAGAAGGAAAGGATAAGAATAAACCCTCCCCTTCCCCTGAGACTACTGATGGGAACAACCTGCCTCTCCTAATAACTCCATTAGCCACCATCTACATTCGCACAACTCTCTATAATTTACTAAGCCTGAGGCTCCTAGTCAGTTATGCGTGTTGTATCATCCCCATTTTTCTGGAATAGGAAGCAAGGAAGGGAGTTATCGTTTGCTTGAGGAGCCAGGACTCTGCTTTTCTGATCAAGCCGCATGTTCTCTGTCACAGCACTGCACGCCCATAGCTTTCATCGACCCACACTCTGGACCAGAGCCTCAGGATGCCCGAAAGATGCTCCGGTGTGTGCCTGGCCCAGGCCTGCACCACAGGTCCAGAATCTCTGATCCCTGCTAAGTCTGAACTATAACCAACAGCTCAGGAAGGCAGCTCAGAAGAAAGCCCTGGTCTCTGGGAGAAGAAACTACTGTGCTGTGCTTGGACTCAGCCCAGACAGGAGGGAAAGAAACTAGAGGCCAGGGAATAAGACGCAGAGGACAGGCTTGTCTGCAGATGCTGGTTTCTAACCAAACGCCAGAAAAGATGCCTCCCTGGAGACAGGGAGGGGAAGTGAGATGGAGGGATGGGCCAGACTATGCCAGGGTGGGCTTGTAATATGATTCTGTTGGGTTGGGATGAGGGGCAACGTGATCCTAAGGGACAGACAACAGGGAGGGATGGAAGGAGTCTGAGGCCCCTCCGTGGGGGTGCAAAAGCAGCACAGGCGGCTCCGCCCAGCACCTGCACCCCCCGTGGCACAAAGAACAACGCAGCCCAGGATCAAGGCTCTTCTGGGGCAATTCTTTCTTATGGAGAAGTTGTTATAATGAAGCCCTGATTCTGGGGACATGTATGGCATTTGTCCCCCATCTCCATTCTCAATCTCATCTCCTCTGTCCCCGGGTCCAGCTCAGGGCAAGGGCAACAGCGTCATTTGTTGGGGTGAGTGGCTGTTGTAGGTTGGCCCATTTTGCTCAGAGCTAGAGCCCTGTGAAACCGCAGAAGACGAGATGGAAGCACAGTCTAGGAATAGCTGTCAGGAGACACCACGGAGCCTGGGCAGGCAGCTGCGGGCAGAAGCTGGGTCGAGGCCACAAGCAGACAGACGGATGAGGGGGACAGAAGCATTGCCTCAACCTCACATGGTCTGCCTCTGAGAGCATGAGCCCCAGAACTGGGAGGATCCAGTGGGGGACCCTTTGGCCCCAGTGTCAAAGGGACTTATGGCCTCCCGTGAGAACCCCCTACAGATCTCCTGGCCTGAGGGGTCATGTCTCTGACTTCACCCCCTTGCCCTCCTCCCCCTACCAAAGGGCATATCTCTGTCCCTGGGCTTGCAGAATCCAGCATGTTTACTGTTGGTTGAGAGCTTTTGGAAGAGTGACCCCACTTTCCTTGATGCAAAATGGGCTACCTGGAAGCTGGGAAAGCTGTCCAGGCCAGAGGTAGAGGGAGGAAGGAGCTTGTGTGTATGGGCCACGTGACATCTATGAGCACAAATCCCAGGTTTTCAGACCTGTTTTTTTTCTCCAATCCAAGCAACAACTCTAGGAGATACAACGAATTCTCCCCATTCCACAGATGGTAAACCCAGCTCAGATGAATTAAGTACTTATCCACCGTTACCCACACAGAACTGGGATTTCAACCCAGCTCTCTCTTTTCCCTATTGCTATTCTCATTTTTTAACTGCAAACTGCCTCTAGAGTGTTCCTGAAATGCCCCTTTGACTATTGACCCTCTGTTTCCATCAAAAGACGTCAAAATAGCATTCCATATGCCAAAGGGGTGCAAATCAGGAAAAGGGGCTGATTTCCCAAGACCCCTTCTTGCCATCTGCTGGTCATCGCCAGAATCCCATGCAAATCTACAAAGATTACGAGGTGGATGAAGGTCCTGCCTCGCCCCAGAAGTGAACAATCACAAGCAACAGCCTTGAGCAGAAGACCCCTTCCCCGGCCTGGACTGGATTCTTGTACAAAAGATTGGTGATTTCACTGAGCACCGGTGATGTGCTTGGCATCAGTTAATTTACTGAATCCTCAGAGAGATTGGCTCAGCTATTAACTGGCAAATGGGAGACCGAAATGCAGGACCCGACCTAGGCATCCATGATTGGTTTGTTTGTTTCTTTGTTTTACTTATACTCCCTGTGCCTCAGTTTCCTCTTCTGTAAAGTGAGGGTAATGTACTAGGACTGCTATGATGATTACATAAGTTAATAAATACTTAGTGCTGAGAACAGGACAGGAGACACAGTGAAAACTAAATACATGAATATTTGCCTGCATAACACACACACACACACACACACACACACACACACACACACAGGTCGACAGTGGAAACCAGGAAATGGCCCATCGCCTGGAGCCAGAAGGCTCAAGTTTGCTCTATCGGTCCTTTGTTTTCTAGATGTGTCCTTGGGGGAACTATACAAGGTAACTGAGCCTCATTTCTGTCCCTATGAAATGGGGAGTATAGAACTCCCTGTGCTGCGGGGCTGCTGTGAGGAACCAGGACACGTGTGACCGTTGTGTATCAGCCACTGAGTGCTCTACAGGTCACATTAACACTGCAGAGGGGAGTGAGGCTGTGTGGCATCCCTGACTCCTCACCTGGGACAAGCCAGCAAGTGGCTAGGACCTGGAGAGGACAGTGTCCTCCACTGCCCTGGCCCATAAGCACGGGGAGCGCTGGAACCCCCATCGCTAAGAATACATAGGCACCCCCTTCCTCGATGGAAGAGCTCTGTCCCCTTCTCCCTGAAGTACTTCCGCATCCCCCCACGAAAGGAGGGGAGGAGGTGCTGGCACCTGAGTGAACGGCTCCACCCTGCATTTCAGGAGACAGCATTTCCGCAGTGGGCAAAGGGCTCCGGCCACCTGAGCATGGGTGCTTACACAGAGAATCCGCCAGGGAAAAGAGGAGGCATCAGGCCCAGGGAAGCAGCCCCCCGCGCGGCAGAGATGACGGGCCACACACGGGCAGCCGAGAACAGAAGCCCAGTCCCGCCATCTTTGACTCTCTGGGAGGCAGACGAGCTAAAGTCACTGTTCGGCAAATACCAGCGTGGGTCGTCAGAGCCCAGAGGGAGAAACGTAGGGTGCGTGGGCTGTAATCAGTTAGGGCCAGAGAGAGGTCTGAGGGGTGGGTCACCGCGGCGGGAGGAACATCTGCGTGCTGTCCGTGGAGCGTTTCCATCAGCGGGCGGATGGGTCAGGGCTGCGGCTGGTTGAGTGAAGCCCTGAGAGTCAGGAGACAGCCAGGACCCAGCAAGTCCACACACGTGGGTCCAAGATGGATTTACTCGTACAAATGCAAGGTCAGGTATTTGAGCACAGACACCAACTGCCAGGAAGAGACGGGCGGAAAGATGAGGCTGAGCCGCATCTCGTGTCCCAGCAAAACCCCAGGGGCTTAATCCGCCCGGGGTCCGAAGTGATGAACCAGGAGTGCGTGATGCAGCCGCCAAGCCAGCAAGTGAAAACGAGGGCACGGAAAGAGCAAGAACCGTGATCTGGGCAAAGGGAACACAGGTGGGGGCAGGTCCCATGGCCAAGCTCTAGGGCCCAGAAACACAGCCCACATGGGCCTACAGGATGGTAAGGGCCCTTGAAGCCTCTGCATGTGGAGGACACCGGGGGAGCCCAGGGCTTGGTGGCCTGTCAGTGTGGGCTGTTTCAGGGGCACTAAAGGGGTGGCAGCATGACCAATGTGGACAGAGAAGGACAGGCATCTGCTCTGGGAAGACTGGATTAAAAGGCCTCTGGGGTGCTGCATGAAACCCCTCTGGTTTCCAGAGACCAATCCTGAAGGCTCCTTGCTCCCTTGCACCTTCCTAGCTACAGCTCCCTGTGTCACATGGAGAGGAGCCTACCCTGGTGCCCAATCCCCAGGAGAGGGCTCACTCCATGTCCAAGGCGCCTGCACAAGGCAGTGCCGTGGCTGGAGCACCTGGGCCCACTCTTCCCTCCTCTTCTTCTCCCCTTAGTGTTGATCGGCGTGGGCACTGAGACCTTCCTCCAGGGACAGTTTAAAAGCCTGGCTTTCTATCTGCTGTGAGTATGTGTGCATGTGCCCTCCCTGCCTGTATGTTCTGTTCCAGCTCACCCCAGGTCCATCTGCTGAGACTCACCCACAGCATCCCCCCATCCCACACGAGCTCCATTCCGTCCCAGAGGTGAAAGGAGTAGAGGTGGCTTCTGGAATATCCCTTTGTTGGGAAGGACTTTAGCCAGATCATCTTGTAAATCAACCAACTAGCATCCCATCCATCCATCCACCCACCCATCCATCCATACATCTATCCATCCATCCATCTCTTCAATCATGTCTTTATTCAGAAAACAATAACCAAGCTCTTGTTTTAAAGATTGGGGAATCAGTTCAAAGGACTATCTATTTGAGCTCCTCTACACGCCAAGCACAGTTAAATGTTTTATTTACCTTATGTCCTTTACCTTTGACAGCATTACAGAAGAAGTGCATATAGTCCGTTTTGCAGATTAAAAACAAAAAAAAATTCAGAGGGAGTAAGCAGCTCAGCCCACATCACCAAGCCCATGAACAGCAGGGCCCAGATTCATCCACCTGGGTCCCTTCAGTGTCTCAGCCTCTGTCCTTTCTCCTCTGCCAGCTGCCTCTACAGACGCCCCCTAGTGGGAAAAAGATCGCTGTGCAGTGGTATCCCAGAGGGATGAGGAGAGCCTGGGGTCCCTGCGGGCTCTACAGCCCAGCTTTTCAGCAGCTCCATCCTAAGGGAGCCTTGGCCTGCCTGCAGGGTCACCAGGCTGCATCCTCTGCCCCCCAACTCCTCCCCTCCATACCCACCCTCATCACGGTGGCCTGGTCTATGTCCTAAGGAGCCCTCCTGCCCCAGGGAGCCTCTTTGGTTTGCTACATGGATCACACCCCATCCACAACTCCGTTCCACCCTTCTGGCCCATCTCCACACTGCCACCTAGAAACCTGGTCCCTCTGTCCACCTTCAAGGGATCCCAGAGCCTCCAGCCCACACTCCTTTGCCATCTTCTGGCCTCCACCTTATTTCTTGTCACTCAACTTACACCCCAGGAGCTTCTGTCTTCTTCTCAAACTCACCCACGTCACCTCCCCTCTAAGCCATTGCTCCATCCTGTAAAGTACACGAGTGCCTTCCCAGCCACTCCGGCATTCCCAAAGCCTGTCATTCCTCCCTGCATTTCACCCTGGGAAGCCTCCCCGAGCCTGGAGCCCCTGCTGGCTGGAAGGGGCTTCTCCTTGCTCCGAAGGGCCTCCACATCTTACTGAGCCTGTGCCTGGCCACGGTGCACTGTCTGCCTCGAATCCAGAAGCAGGGCGGGCCTTCCTCCTCTCCACATGGCTGCCTAGTTCACCCACAAACATCCACTTCGGGTAAGAGGTGGAGGGTATTATCCTACGGAACAGTCCAGATCCATGGCTGGTTAATGCAGACTGTTTTCTACCCAGAACCCTGCCTCTTCCTGACTGCTCCGTCCCTGTGCTGAGGGGACACTGTGCCCATCTGGTCACTCTGTGGTCCAGTCCTAGACGATGTTTCTTCCACCCTCAAGACCCTTGCCCCTTACTGTAAACTCGTCTATGTTCTCCACCCATGCCCTGCTCTTACCCCTTGGGATGGGCACCCATTGCCCACCTGGCCCATCCCTCCTGCTACTCACACCCCACTCACTCCGCAAGGGACACCCAAAGGCCCAAATGTCCCTCCCTCCTCTTTTCACTCCTTCTTCCACTTATCCTCCTCCCATACTCACAATCTCCCCCACCCCTGCAGATCTCAGAGTCCTGCCACTGTGTTCTCTCCGTCTACTGGAGCATCTCCCCATAAGACTGTCACTTCCTGCTCTGTGTCCCCAGGGCCAAGCAGGGGCCATGGCCGCGAGTAGGCACCAGTAAGAGCGGACCTGTCATTGGTTTTCTCCGGGCTTTTCTCCACTTCTCCTCTACCCCTGCTGCCTCCTGTCTTCCTCCTTCCAAAGAGGCCCCTCAGCACCTTCCTCACACTTACCCACAAACGGTGGCTGAAGGGTGCACATGGGTAGCATGGAACCCTGAGCAGAGGCCTTCGTGTGTAGGATGTTGCTACAAGGGCAGGGCTCCCTGCTTGGATTCACTGCCTCATCTGAGTGGCCCAGCATCCCTGGCCTCAAGAGGCACAGCCTCTGTAGCACCAGTTGGGAAGTCTGAATGAGCCACTCTATTCCCAAAGCCTCAGTTTCCCCCTCTGCTCCAGGACATAGAAAAAGGCAATGTCACTTGTTTATCAAAGCACATGCTCTGGGGCTTCCCTGGTGGCGCAGTGGTTGAGAGTCCGCCTGCCGATGCAGGGGACACGGGTTCGTGCCCCGGTCCGGGAAGATCCCACATGCCGCGGAGCGGCTGGGCCCGTGAGCCACGGCCGCTGAGCCTGTGTGTCCGGAGCCTGTGCTCCGCAACGGGAGAGGCCACAACAATGAGAGGCCCGCGTACCGCAAAAAAAAAAAAAAACACATGCTCTGGTGCGCTTGGTAGGCATACAGGCTCTGCAGTCTGAGTGCTGGGTTCGAATCTTGGCCCACTACTGATCAGCTATGTGACCATAAGCAAGGGGCTTGACCTTCCTGTGCCTCAGTTTCCCCAGCTGTAAACTGAGGGTAATCACAGTGATTTAACAAAAATCATTAAATGAATTGGTATTTGTAAAGCCCTTAGAAATGTACGCCATATATTCATTATGTAAATTAATTATTACCATTTAAAAGCTGAGGAGAAAGAGCTAGGCAGATACTGGGAGGCACAGAGAAAGTGGGAGAAGGTAGGGATTAAGTACTAAATGGTCAGAGGGAGAAACAGAGAAATAACTAACATTGTCAAACGGACAAGAGAAGAAAGGGGGAGACCTCCAAGAGGCACTAGCCTGTGCAAAGGCCATGTGGCACCTAACAGCTTCATGTAGGGCTTTCAAAGGCGTGCTAAGAAATTTCATTTCTATAGGCCAGTAAGACCCTCCAATAAAAAATGTAAGTTCCCCTCCAAAGATTCTGATATATACAGTCTGGGGCTGGCCCAGGAATCTCCAGGAGATTCTGACTGCAGGATCCCCAGACCACACTTGAAGCAGAGGAGCCTTTGAAGAAGTCTGGATGCGGAGGAATATCAGATTCAGAAGGAGCCCTCGGGCAGCTTGATGGTGATAGATTGGAGGAACAGAGGCCAGGAGGTGAGGGTCAGGGAGTCAGGGAAGCCAAAAGGGGAAGCTGGTATAAGGATTCAGGGGGCAGTGTCCAATTCAGTACAGGTGAGACCAGAAAGAATGGGAGTGATTCTCAGGCTGTCTAAGGAACACAGTCAGCCCCTGCTGGTGACTGTTTGGATGATGAGAAGGCAAGGGACCCAGCTTTAAGGCTCAGACAACCAGCAGTCGGTGTCAGCCCTGGCGACACTGGGTAGAAGGATGTGCCTGCCGGTGTCCAAGCAACAGTGTAGGGGACAAGTTTGTCTCCCCTGCTGGCCTGCAGCTCCCTCCTCTATCTCTGGGCCCCGGCCCAGCCCAACCCAGCACAGACCCTGGCGTCCAGGCAGCTTCTGATGCATGTTGACTGGGTGACAAGATTAGGTCAAGAAACTCCTGGTCAGTTGTTCGGCTACACAGAGGCCCAGGAGGCCAAGGCGCTGGGAGAAGACAGCCGAGGGAAGTGAAGGGAGGGTCAGAGGGTACCCGGCCTCCCTCACCTGCCTCCGCCACAGGTTTACAGGAGCCGCCGTCTCCGTGAGTGAAGGGGCCTACTTCGTGGCTCAGCTGCTGGCCATCTGCTTCCAGTAAGTAGCCTCCAGAGTGGCCCCACTCCCACCCCCAGCCCCAGACACTCCCAGATGCCTCCACCCACGAGACCACGACCCGGTAGATGTTCTGCTCCCGAAGCAGCCACGGACAGGTTCCCTCCCGACCCTGCCGCGAGCCCCAACCTGGACATGGGCTCAGGTTCGTGGAGCTCAATGGTCCCCTTTTCCCTTCTCACAACCAGGGAGCGGACTGACTCATCCATTCAGGGCCTGACCCCCCCCAGAGTCCCCCGACAGAGTCCATCCCCATCCTCAACCAGTCACTGTACCCCCCGTCTGAGTCATCTACCACGGGGCGAGTACCTCGCGGAAAGCCAGCTTGGAGCAGCCAGAGCTGGGTTTGAGAACTGACTCTGCCTCCTGCTGGGACCCAGGGACAAGTCAGGGCCTGCCTCCATGCCCGTTTGTGAGGCAGGAATGCAGATTTTTCAGAATCTTGGGAAACCACATGGCCACAGAGGCCTATACCTCTGCCCAGTCATGCTCCGTTCATGGAAGCTGTCATCAGGGTGGCCAAGGACTGACCCCTGGCCACAGGTCTCAGAATCTAGACAGTTGGGTCTCTAGGTGGTCAGCTAAAAAGCCAGGCTTCAAATCCAGCTGTCCTGGCATCGTGCAAGGCCGCCCTGAGGCAGCAGGCCTCCCCCATTTCTGCTGAATGTCACTGCTAAAGGACCTTTGCAATTTCTCAGGGCAGGGCAGGGAGGTGCCCCGGGCCTGAAGGGGCAGTTTACCGTCTCTGGAGTCCCTCCACTCCCAGCCAGGGTTTGTTACAAAATAATGACCACCAGAGGGCACCAATGAGCCATGGCCGCAGAATGTGGGAGGAGGGCTGTGCTCTGGTCCAACACGTCATCCGCCAGCCCACACCACTCCCCCAAAGCCAGACTGGGCAGGAGGTGGTGTGCAGAGCCCTGCTCCAAGCCAATTCAGAGGATGAAGGAGATGGACCTAAAGGCAAACACTTTCCTCCTTTGCAGCCTGGAGATAGCTCCCCTAAGGAAAACTGCCCAGCATCAGGCCTCTGCCAGGCCCACGTGTGGTCCTTGCATGTCAGTTAACAGAGAAGCCCCCTTGGGACAATGCCATCTCATGCCTAGCCAAGGCTCCTTTGAGTAGGGTGCAGCTGGATTCCAGCCCTCTCACCCATGTGGCCAGGCCCTTTGTGCAGTGCACAACCCTTACAACTGTCCCAGCCAGGTGTCTCCTGTACTGCACACTTTCTGCACTACACTGTGGACTTCCCAGTGTGCCCCTGAGTCTCCTACTCTTCTCCCCACTGCCTTTGCAGCATCCTGAGAGCATTTACCTTCCTCCCCCCTGGGCCAAACAGGCATGTCTGGGCTGCATTTCACAAAATTGCTGGAGACCCTCTGGAAAGGCTCAGGCAAGGCCCCTAACTGTGGAACCCACAGTGAGGTCTTCAGCCCCTGGGGGTGTTCAATCAGAGGCCACTGCAGGGAACATGGTCATAATAGGACCCAATCCCAGACTCTGATGGCTTTATATATTGCTGGGGCTTTCCTGGGTCGCTGCCTACTCCCTGCCAATCCTGGACTTCCTCCCCCCAGGTGTCAGCCAGGGTCCCTGGCCTACAGAGCAAGGGAGAAGGCCCACTGGCTGGGCTGCTTCCAGAGGTTCCTGGCCTACATGCTGCTCTCTGTGGCCTGCTTCCTCCACCCTGTCCTGGTCTGGCACGTGACCATCCCAGGTAGGAGCTCCAGGAGGTAGTGGAGGCAGGCAGCCCCCACTGCAGGTAGGCTCTGAGCAGAAGGGGCTGCATCCCGCTCTCATGGACCTGCAGTGATGCTGGCCCCAGGGCCCCACTAGCCCCTCTGCCCTTTCTAGCATAGAGCATAGGGATGAGGAACTGATCAAGTGGTAGGAAAGTCCCAAGAAGTGCACCTTTCCTATAGGCGTCCAGAGGCTCTACCCACAAGAGCGAACTGACCTTTTCTCCAATGCTTGTGTGCGGTCTGAACTTTCAGAGGGAGCAAGATAGTCACTTCTCCATCCAAACCCTTCTGTGCCTCCTTAGCACCTACCCCTTCAAGTCCAAACTCCTCAGCCTGGTTTGAAAGGCACACCAAATGGGATCCCCAAAGACCCTTGCAACTCCGTCTTCTTCTCCCACCCCATTCGCCCTGCTCGTCAGCCCAGGTTCTGATCTCAGAAGCCAGCACTTGATGCTTCCACCTCCTGGGCTTTGACAATGATTTTTTCTGCTAGGACCCTTCTCCCTCCTCCTTAGCTGTGAAAACTGCACCCCTCCTCACAACCCATCTAAAAGTGCCAGGAAGCAGACCGCCCTTGGAGATGAGGTGGAAAGGTGGAGCCTCCTCTTCCTTCCTGCTGTTTCTCTTAAAGTACCTGTCGTGGCCTCTCAGGGACACCCCGTGCAGCCTTCACTCCTGAGCAGGACTCGGCTCTGCCGAGGCCACAGCGAGCCACGGCCCCCCACTCCTTAGAGAGCGTGAGATGCATGGGAGGCCCTGGCCCTGGCAGGCGGGACAGCCACCTTCACCCCTTCCTCTGGAAGACAGAGGGACCTCTGGCCTGGAGGCTGCATGAGGGGCCAGGAGGGGAGCCAACACTGTGCCAGCTGTACCCACAGGGATTTGCCATTTCCTCCATGTTTATAGGGCAGCAGGCGGTAAAGCAGGATCTCCCCACTCCTGGGAATGGAGGGAAGCCCAGTTCAGCAGCTGGGCCCAGTATCCAACATAGAGTCCAGGTGTGTCGAAAGCTTTGCAGGTCCAGCCCCAACAAGCCGCCCCTGAGAGGGAGGCTGAGCGTGGTGATGGGAGGACAGGCGGGCAGCACCAGGATCGGCTGTCAGCAAGAAGGGGGCCTGGGGCACAGGGTCTCCTGGCTAACTGTCAGGGTGAGGGCCCCAGCACAGCACTGGCCCCGCTGACATCCCCCAGCCAGGCATCAGGCCTGCCACACGGGTCTGATGTGGGTCTCTGAGAACAAGTCAGGCGTAAGGGCTGCAGCACTGGGGACCTGAGTGTGGCCACACAGGCGTGCCGCAGTGGCCCTCTGGGACGGTGGGCGTGGACAGCCTCTGGCTTTTCTCCAGGACTCGTCCAGCATCCTGACCTCCCAGATCTCTTCCAGGCTCTATGCTCATCATCACTGGCCTGGCCTACTTCCTGCTGAGCAAGCGGAAAAAGAGAAGAGCTGCCGCAGAGGTGCTGGCCCCCCCAGAGCAGTACACGGACCCCTCTGGCAGCGCCGTGAGCACCACCGGCTCTGGGGACACCGAGCAAACGTACACCTTCCATGGGGCCCTCAAGGAGGGGCCTGGCTCCCTCTTCATCCACATGAAGAGCATCCTGAAAGGGACCAGGAAGCCCAACGCCCTCCAGCACCCAGATGCCCTGACGGAGCTGACTCTGGAGCCAGCTGACCCACTGGCCAAGAAGAAGCAGGTGCACTTTGAGGACAGTACGGTCAGAATGATCCCGGACCTGGCCGAAGACCTGAACGATGGGGACAGCGAGCCAGAGGAGGTCACCTCTGATACCGCCCCCATCATCCCTCCCCCCGAGGCCCCACTCTTCCTATCTTCCCTCGCGGGCACCAGCCTCTTCTGAGCTGCTTGTTCCAGGCTGGGGGATGCTCAGCAAGGGGTCTGTATAGATAGACAGCCCTGCCTGGAATTTCCTGATGTCCAGGGGCCCTGCGGGGAGCTCGGGGTCTTCACAGGTCAGTTCTTCAATGGCTGACCAGACATCCCCACGGTAGCTGGGCCTCTGGGACCATCGAGCGACACGACAGGTCCTGCGGAGACCTTGAGGGTGGCTCCAAAGAAGCTCGCACTGCCTCGAACCCTCACAAGTTTCTCTCTCCCAGACATGGAGCGGAGAAATCCTTGTGCTTTCCCCGAAGGAGAACATCATTCCCACTTCACACAAGGTTGCGTCAGTCCAGAAGCCCTGGGGCTTCTCTTGCTCCTGACACAGGTCCCAGCACTCAGCAAGGACTCACGGCCCATCTCATCTCTGATGTAACATTTCAGCTCTGAAAGGCCAGGGACGCTCTGGCAGCTTACACGTCTCAGAGGCAGGTGTAGACTACAGCTATGGGTCCTGAACTCCAACCGAGATGGCTCAGGACGGGAGCAGGGAGAAAAGGCAAGGCTGCGAGCCCTCAGGACGGGAGCAGCGCCAAGCAGTGGGCCGAATTCTCTGCGCACTCTGGGGCTGGCGCCGGGCAGCAGGAGTCACAGAGCGACTTGAGACAATGCGGCTCTGTGCTCACTGCAGGGAGGGCCAGGCCAGATGAGCAATGCTCGTTCCAGAAGCATCGCTGAGGGCTCCCTACATCCTCACTACATGGGCTCTCAAGATTCCAAGTAGATGATGTAAACTGAAAGAGACTGAAATCTGACAGTCCTCAGCCGTGAATGCCAACACACAGGACAAGGCGCCTGCTGTATGCAGGGACCGCAGAGGTGGTGCCCTGGAGACTCATACAGCACGGAGACATCGCTCTGCCCTGCTTGGTGACTGTCGGGAGGATAGGTGAGAGATCTATATTTGTTGAAAATGGGAGCGAAGGAAGGAAGAGATGGGAAAAGAGGGAAGACAGGAAAGTGGGCAGGCAGCAGGCTAGGTCTCTGCCACGGGGCCACGGAAGTGACAGTTAACCCAGAATGAACAAAGAAAGATGAATCGGATACTCAGTGAAGGATGTGCAATATGTATTTCTACAAAGTGTTCTGTGGTCCGTGGGATCGTTACAAGGCAGAGCAGACACATTATTCTTCACAGGCAATCTTAATTAATCAGAAATTACAATGCTTCTTCATTCGTGCGTGTGAGCAAACACCAGGGTTCTGTAGAGCAAAA
This sequence comes from Delphinus delphis, assembly GCF_949987515.2. Classification (NCBI taxonomy): domain Eukaryota; kingdom Metazoa; phylum Chordata; class Mammalia; order Artiodactyla; family Delphinidae; genus Delphinus; species Delphinus delphis. The sequence continues at coordinate 45,187,547 of NC_082698.1, forward strand.
CTTAGAGCACGTGCTTTAAGGTCTAGATTAGAAACGTGTGCTCATTCTTGTACACTTTTCAACATTCCCTACAAGTTATTTTGCAAATGTATGGAAATAGCCAAGCAGGAGCTTGTATCAGTTTGGTGCCTAAATGCAGCAGGTATCCCAAACAAGTAGACTCCTCCCTGCAATAACCCAGTTCTTCTGTAAAACCAAGTGAGAAAAGACATTCTCACAAGCCTTCAGAGGTGGAAGCAATAGCGTTGTTTCTTTAGCCGCCGCCCAGGAGGAAGTTCAGGGGCTGAGAGTCACAGCTGGGGGAGGATGAGTAATATGGAACATGGGTCTGGGTAGGCAGGGATGGTACCTGATTCCGAATGGGCCAGGTGTCCCAGGCTGGCCTGCAGTGCACAGAAGGAGTCCCAAGTGGGGAGGAGCCAGGGTCCCCACCTGTCATGTGGAGAGGAGGATACGATGGGCACAGACATCCTCGTGGCACAGGCCTCTGGGGAACCTGACGGTCCTGCCCCATTCTCAGCCCGAGTCAGCAGAGCTGGATAGGTGAGTAGGCTGCAGGAAGCAAACTGGGAAGCATAATGTCTGAGCTTTCAGACCCCTTTTAATAAACACCTCTGCTATAGCAGCGTTTGGGATGTGTCTTAGAGGTGAGGCGGGCATTGGGAGTTCTGGGTGATACGCGTGTGATTCTGAGACATCTAGGCTTCCTGGTGGCTGCCGTCAGTTAAGGGAGGCTGCTGGGTATGCTGCATTAGAGGCTGAGGCAATTATGAGTTTACCTAGGTTAACAAAGTAAAGCTCTTCCACACTCTTACTGCTGACCCCACCCCCTCCCCCGAAAAAAGGGTCTGGGTGAGATCATTCAAGAGACCAGAGCCCTCATCTCTGTCAGTGGACCAGGCAAGAAAGTGACACCTTCCTCAAAAGCAGGCGACTACCACGTGTCTCCATTTGATTCTCAGCCCAAGACGCTACAACCACATCCTTAGCTACTGCTGTCCCTGCAAACGTGTAATGACACCCATCCTTGCTGAGAAACAGAATAGAAGGGCTGACCTTGTTGCAGCCCGCCTTCCTTTGTCAGCAGAAGGCAGAGCAGATGTTGCGTAGACGTAGAACAGAGCTATTGGAAGTAGAGCCCTGGGCTGGGGATCGTGAAATCTGCCCTTAACACGTTGATTGACCTGGGCCAAGCCCCTTCACTTCTCTGGTTTCAGGCTCCCCTAGTAAGTGGGAATAATAGCACTTCTCTCAGGATGGGTGCAATGAGTCCTCCAAGAAAGATGGGGAAGGTGCTTTTCAGATTACAAATCACCCAAGTCGGTGTGAGAGCATGTTCCTATTGCTGTGGGGACCTCTCAGTGAGGAAACCCCAAAGTAAGGAAACAGAAAACATCACCAAGGCTTATCTCCAGGGCAAGGCCAATGCGGGTCTCAAATCCAGATTCCAGGGCTTGAGCCTGGAAAGGGTGTAGATACCACCCTCCAGCTTAGAGAGCCATAGTGGACCGCCAGTCACGGGGAGCCACGCCCTGGCGGGTCACCCAGGGTTCCAAGATCTCTCCCACCAGTCCGAAAGGATCTTTTTAGTTTTTAAAATAACTTGGTTGAGATATAATTCAAGTACCATAAAATTCACCAAAGTGTATAATTGAATGTCCTTTATTATATTCATGATCGACCTCACCACAATCTAAGATCACAACATTTTCATCGCCCCTAAGAAAAGCCTGTTACCCATTAGCAATTATTCCCCACTCCAATCCACGCCTATGCTAAGCAACCACTAATCTGCTTTCTGTCTTTATAGATTTTCCTATTCTGGACATTTCATGTCATTCGAATCCTGTATTGTAATATGTGGTCTTTTGTAACTTGCTTTATTCACTTAGCATAAAGTTCTCAAGGTTCACCCGTGTTGTAACATGTATCTTTATTTTATTCCTTTTCATGGTTGTATAATAGTCAATTATATGGTTATACTACTTGTGTTTATCTATTCATCTGTTGATGGACGTTTGGGTTGTTTCCATTTTGTGCCTATCATGAATAATGCTGCTATGAACATTTTCATGTACAAGTTTCTGGGTGGACATATATAGTCATTTCCTTGATATCTACTTCGGGGTTGAATTGCTTGGTCAAGTGGTAAATCGGTGTTTACCTTCTTAAGAAACCGCCAGTTTTCCGAAGGGGCTGCACCATTTACCATCAACAGTGTATGAGGGTTCTGATTTCTTCACATCTTCACCAACATTTGTTATTGTCTGACTTTTTTATTATACTCATTCATTAATTATGGTTTTGATATGCATTTCCCTAATGACTAACGGTTTGGGGCAACCTTTCATGTAATTATTGACCGTTTATATATCTTGAGAAATGTCCATTCAAATGCTTTGTCCTTTTAAAAAAATTGGTTTATTTGCCCTTTTATTTTGAATTGTAAGGGTTTTTAACATATTCTGGATACTAGACTTTTACCAGTTACATTATTTGCAAATATTTTTTCCCATTCTATGGGTTGCCTCTTCACTTTCTTGATAGAGTCCTTTGAAGCCTTTTCTCTTTCTTGCCTGATTTCCCTAGCTACCACCACCAGTACAACAGTGAATAGAACAAGAGCAGATATCCTTATCTTGTTCCTGATTCTTGGGGAAAGCATTCTTTCACCATTGAATACGATGATACCTAGGTGTTTTGTAGATGTCCTCATGAGGTTGAGGAAGTTTCTTTCTATTTCCACATTGTTGAGTGATCCTATCACGAAAGGTTATTCGATTTGTCAAATGCTTGGGGCAAAACTGTAATGTAAAGTGAACGCTGGAGGGAGAGGGAGCCCCCATGTTATTAGCCATCCCTGCCCAGAGTGGAGTGCCTGGAATAATTTCCAAGAGATAGAGCTGAGAGGGAATACGGGAAGGGGTAGTGGTTCAAGCGCCATATACCCTCCCTGTTCTCACCAAGATTTAGTAGATTTTCTTGAATGAATTTTTCTCTGTTTGCTACATGCCCTTAGGACAATTTCCAGAGATTTGAAATAATTGATACTTTTAATTTCCTCCAGTTAAATAGTTGGTTTGTAGGGAGAGTGTCCCCCCAGCTCCTTGCACTGCCAGTCCAGAAGTCTTGCTCCTAATTTTTTGTGCCATGACCATGAAGAAATGGGATGCATTGATGAGAACTTTGACCATCAAGTGCACAAGATGTAGGCTGGAGCCCTAGATCTGCTTTTCACCAGCTATGTGGCCAGAGCTCGTGTAACCCTTCTGAGCCTCCACTTCTCCATTTGTAAAAAAGAAATAATAAAAGTACCTACCTCCAAGAATTGACTGAGAGTCAAATATTATGTTGTCAGTGAAGTAAAGCACCTGGTTGCTGGCAGGGGCTCAGTAAGCATCAGCTCCCTGGCCCTCCTGGTCCTTGAGTGCTCCCTTCTTGGAATGCGGGTGCCTACAGCCATTCTGGAAGCGTTTGCCAGCTCCTTTCTGCAGGCTGCATGTTATTGTCTTGAAGTCCCACCCACCCTTTCAGCTCAGCCTAGAGCCAAAACCTTGCCAATGGTATATATGTCCCGGGAACACACTTGAGCCTCTTTTCCTGGTGTTCTACCCCATTCCACACCTCACTGATCTCTCAAAGGAAACATACTATTTGATATATCCAAATGGGAGAACCTCTTGCACCATCCCCTGCCTGCACAAAATTTCAAGCTTTCTCTGCAAACTGGTCAGTCATCCAGCCTGCACCTTCCCCTCAAAACCCTGGGATAAGCTGGAGATTAGAGCTGCCATCCTGTCGATGGCAGGAAAAACTACTGCTCTTGGGAAACAAAGAGGGCCTGTCCCCATTGGCTGGCTAGGGGCTGCCCCCATGAGATCTGCCTGGCTGGTTATTTTATCGTCGTCTGGAGAAGAAGGAAAAACTGGTAAGTCAAGACCTTTGCACAGGAGAGAAGTGGAATTCAGAGAAGCCAAGTTTCATTTCAGTGGAACATTATGTTGTGAGTTTCACATTATGATAAGGGTGAAGACACTTTATAAAAAGAAGCTTCCAGGAGGCCAGGAGAATGGTCCCACTGGGCTCTGCTTAGATTTGGGGCCTTGGGTCATTCCTCATATGTAACGTGAGAGAATGAGGTCATCTCTAAGGGTTCTGCCAGCTCCAAGCCTCAGGGATGCCCAGCTGGGCACATTAACAGGGAGTGCGTGCCCAGACTTCAGAACAGGTCCAAGGAAAATCCAATATTGAGTCTAAAGATAGGCTGTGTGGTTTTTGTTGTTGTTGTTTTTTAACAGCATGATCATCCGGGAAATTTGTACAACCTCTTAAGACAGAGATCTGGGGCAGCTGGGAGCATTAGAACTGCGGGAGTGCACTGACGTATACTGGGGCAGGTGCAAGAGACCATCCAATGAAATGTTTACCACCTAATGGATATTGAAAGCCTTTGTGAGTCTCAAATCAAATTCCTCTTTGAAGGCAAGATGACGAGTAAATAGGCAATGCCGGTGATGATTCATTTGCCCCTAAACAGCTGCTTCTGTCTGAGGCTGCACGCGGTACACAGTGGGGATGAGGGGGCCTGAAGCCCACTATCGCTTCAGTATCCAGTTTCCAGGAAACTCGGTGAGATGTTTGCAGCTCCCAATCGCAGGTTCCTCTTTCCAAAGTGGAACACATCTCTTTTCGATCAGCAGCACCATTATAAACTTAGAGAAAATGGTTGCTAGGGACAAGAGTCCATTTAACTCAACAAATATTCATTAAACTCTTCCTGGGGGGCCAGGCACTATGCAAGGTGCTGGGCTAAAGGGGTGAGTCGAGCTTACTGTCTGACCCCATAGATGGAAGTGTGGCCGACTTAAGGCAGATATAAGCGTTACAATGAAATTGCAGACAATGTGCCACGAGACATGAATTCAGAGGGAGACCTAGGAAAGTAGATTTGTGTTGAGCTTCAGAAGAAGGACTAGAATATTACCAGGTATGTAATTGTCTATCCTGGGACAAGGGGAGCATGGCAAAGTCCATCAGAATCTGAAGCCAGCCGATATGTTCTCCATACATAACAAAGAAGATTTTTGTGCAGTACAGAAAGCGTAAGGCAGAGAACCCTATCAACAACAAAGACAATAACAATGGACAGAAGCGACGTGAGTGTGTGGGGGGCATTCAGTGCTTTGCAGGTGCATTCTCCTCTAATCCTCACAGTCTATGAAGCAGGGTCTTTTACAATTACATGTTGCAAATGGGAAATCATAGCATGGAGAATTTAGTAACTTGCACACTTGGCTCACAGCTAAAAAGCCATAGAGCCAGTATTCATTCCAGACTCCAGCGCCGAAATTCTTTATTTTTTAATTTTTTTTTCATTTTTATTTTTGGCTGTGTTGGGTCTTCATTGCTTTGTGTGGGCTTTCTCTACTTGCGGCGAGCAGGAGGTACTCTTCGATGCAGTGTGCGGGCTTCTCATTGCGGTGGCTTCTCTTGTTGAGGAGCACGGGCTCTAGGCGCGTGGGCTTCAGTACTTGCAGCACGTGGGCTCAGTAGTTGTGGCTCATGGGCTCTAGAGCGCAGGCTCAATAGTTGTGACGCACGGGCTTAGCTGCTCCGTGGCATGTGGGATCTTCCCGGACCAGGGCTCGAACCCGTGTCCCCTGCATTGGCAAGTGGATTCTTAATCACTGCGCCACCAGGGAAGTCCCCGGAAATGAAATTCTTAATGCCATCAGGAGAACAAAGTCTTAGATTGGCCACAGACCTCATCAACCCATAGCCTTGACCACGCCCCTTCCCCTGGGCCTCTCTCCCTTGTGTTTTGAAAGAGAAGGGTGTTGACCAAATGACCCTAAGGTGCTTGACATCTAAGTCACCTGAGATTGACTTTTCTCAGGGGTGGATGGAGAGGAGGAAAGGAACAGGGAGGGAGAAAGAAAGTTTAGGGAGCTAGCTTAGGTGGGACGAGGCAGAAAACCAGCTCCGCACTGAGGCTGTGACTGTGTTTACCCCATTTTTCACCCTGTGTCTGCATGCCCAGGAGCAGTTTCTATTCTGAGCATTAAACTCTCCCAACCCCAACACAGAGAGAGCCTGAGCAGTGCTTGACTCCTGCCCCCGGCACGGTCAGTGCCATGCGGCTCACGCTGCCAGAGGCCTGGCGCCTTTGGGGTTTTCCCTGGTGGCTGATGGGCCTGAGCCAAGCCTGGGAGCTGCGCCAGGTCCCGCCACGCGGCCCGCCTCCACGCCCAGGACAAAACTCCCAGCCTCAGCAGGGTCTCCCCCGCCATGCAGGTGAGAAGTGGCGAAGCAAACATCTCTGACACTTAGGGAGGCAGCATCAACACCCAGGCTACCCTCTGGTTTCCCTCCAGAGGTCCGGGGCTCCTGCGGCTTCTGCTTGCTGTGCTCCAGTCCCTGGGGCTTATAAAAAAAGGTCAGCAGAGAGAGACGAGCCGGCACAACCTCCCAAAGTCCCCTTGCTCCCCTGAGCCCAGAGCCCCCTGGCTAACGCCCCCCAGCAGCCGGTGGGAGGTCTTTCTGGCCTCAGGACCTCACGGCCGCTCTTCATTTCTCCATGGACCTTTTCAGTTCCCATTTCTCTGGCTTGGGCAGCCCCCTGTGCTCACAGCCAGGCCACTTTTCTCTAGCCAGGGTCCTCTCCCAGTTACTCAGAGCATCCACCCCACTTCCTTGGTGCTCAACAGAGGCCAGTACTCTCCTGACCTTCTCTCCATCTGTTGTCCTCCCCCTCCCCCTTCAGACCTGGCTCACTCATCACAAGACAGTGACTTTGCTCCCTGGAATGGGCTGGCCTTGTCTTTGGACGCTTTCCAGTCAGGGCAGGCATTGCCGGACTTCTTCCCAGGGGCACCGTTGATCCCTTGCTTGCTGGTAGAGCCTGGATTTTCACAGCTGATCTATCTCCCTCCCTTCGACCAGCCATGTGCTTCACCCTGTCAGTCACAAGGGTCCATCCTCTGCAGCGCACCCCTACCCCAGCAAGAAGTGAGAGGGGGGTGGCCCAGTACCTTCTGGAAAAGGTTTCCTTGCTATTAAAATGACCCTGACTGGATGACACCCTTCCTCTCCTTCAGGTGGATATGGTCATGACTGCTGAGAAATACAGGAACCATGTGCAAATATGAGGGGGAACTTAACCACTATGCTGAGGATGAGTGCAGAGACGGGAAGAACTTGGGTCCTTGAAAATGTCTTTGAGATACTGACTTAACCAACCATGGAACTACCCATTTTGGGGGCTTTTTACTGTGTGAGATAAGAAAATCCCCTTTGTTTGGGTTTTTTATTCCTCACAGATGAAAGCATCCCATGTTAGAGTGTAACTTACCCACACCCTTTGCCAGGTTTTGCATAAAGAAAATGTCCTATATCAACGCCAAATCTTTCTTTACCCGTGGACCAAATGAGGCCCTCTGCCTGCTTTGATAAAGTTTTACTGGAACGCAGCCATGCCCTTCTTCTACAGAGTTGTCTGTGGCTGCTTCTGCTTGAGTAGTAGCAAGAGAGACAGCATGGACTACAAATAAGAAAATATTTACTATCTGGCCAACTCCTATTTTACACTCAGTAGGCCAATAGAGAAGCAAAAGTTCCTCAAAAATTGTCACAGATTGGGCTTCCCTGGTGGCGCAGTGGTTGAGAGTCCGCCTGCCCATGCAGGGGACACGGGTTCGTGCCCCGGTCCGGGAAGATCCCACATGCCGCGGAGCAGCTGGGCCTGTGAGCCATGGCCGCTGAGCCTGTGCGTCCGGAGCCTGCCACAACGGGAGAGGCCACAACAGTGAGAGGCCCGCGTACCACAAAAAAAAAAAAAATTGTCACGGATAATATATAGGTACATGAAAACATGAAATCCCTAGGAAAGGAGGCACTGTCACATCCTAAAGTGTCTCAAATGCCAAGCATCAGGCCACAACCTGCCACAGAGTCTGTCCCGAGAAGGACATGAGGGGATACAAGCTGCTGGTCAAACTCACGGGTTGTGATGGTTAATTTTCTGCATCCACTTGGTTAAGCCATGGTGCCCAACTGTCTGGTCAAACACAAGCCTAGACGTTGCTGTGAAGGTTTTTTTTTTTTTACATGGGATTAACATTTAAATCAGGAGACTTTGAGTTAAGCAGATTTCCCTCCATAACGTGGGTGGGTCTCATCCAATCTTAAGGCCTTAAGGGAGCCTTAAGAGCAAAGACTGAGGTTTCCTGAGGAAGAAACAATTCTGCTTCAAGACTGCAACATAGAAACCCTGACTGAGTTTCCAGCCTGCTGGTCTGCAGCTTTCAGACTCAAGCCTGCTACATCAACTCTCACCTGAATCTCCAGCCAGCTGGCCCTTCCAGAAGATTTTGGACCTGTGAGGCCCCACATTCACATGAGCCAATTCCTTTAAATAAATAAATAAATCTCTCATCTCTACCTATCATGATAGGGTATGTAATAAATATAATATAATGTAATATAATATAATAATATAACATAATACGTATTTCCTATTGGTCTGATTCTCTTAAGAACCCTATTACACTGGTCATTCTAATTCTGTCCCATCTGTAAGGCTGACATCTTAATTATTACAATGAGAGAGTTTTCAAAGTGAAGAACCAGAAATGATTCCCAATGGACACAAAATTTAAGAATTTTAGTAATTCTATGGCGCCATCCTTTCTTAAACACCCGGGACCTTAGTTTATAGTTACACATTTGGGGAAGGAAACTTGGGAATGGACAGCCTCTGTCACATCAGGGGCTAAACAGAGGTGGCTTTGATGGCAGGTTCAGAGGTAAGGTCAACTCAGCTGAAACATCTTTTTAAACCCAGGGTTTACGGGTCAAGTCTGGCCAGCTTGCCCCTTCCCCACTGGGGATGTTTTACATTCCTCGGGAAGCTGCATGCTTAGAAGAAGAGGTAGAGGAGCCCGCTCTTCCCTCCAGGACACAGTAGCAGCCACATTCTCTAGCTGGTGTGTCTCCCCAAAGTGCCTGAGGAAGATCATTTTGAAATTCACAACCCAGGAGCTGGACAAACAGCCCTTGTTTGTCAAATGCTCTGTGCTCTCTCAAGGTTCCTTTCTTTTCCATCTAGAAGGTCTCCACTTCCTTTGGCTGCTTAATATCCTGGCTTGAGGGAAGGTCTTAACACTTCTTAGTTTTCAGCCTTGAGTATCAGTCAGTATCTTGCTATTCATAGAAATTCTGGCTCCTAAGCAGCAACAGACTCTGTGTGGAGGGAAAGCCTTCCTGAAGACATTCTCCTTTGAGAAGTCTTGTCCTGTAAGTCCTCCTGCCCTTGTACTGTTTCATGACCAGCCACTGTGTCCAGTAAATGGTCTTGCTCTTTGCTAAATGAATCAAAATATTAAAAAAAACATAAAGTCATTTTCTACTATTAAAATCATAGTTACAATGAAAATGCAGTTTGCTCAGGAATTTTGCATTGCCAGTTATTTTCATCTTATTTTTAAGACGTTATTAACTCATGGCCATTACAATATCCATTCATAATAATCGACTTTCTAGCAGCATCCTCCAGGGGCATAGCCACATAGAAGGTGGAAGAACATATGAAATGCAGGTGAGTGGGGAGGTGACACAGGTCTGGGGAGGCGCAGGAAGGCAGGGAAAATCCAAACAAGTGGAGAGATGTCCTTTCCCTAGCCTTCTGATTTGTACTGTTGGATGAACCAAAAAAAAAGTATGTATGTCCAGTGTCAGGAAGATAGGGAGGAGGGGGTGAAGAGAAAGATCTTTGACTTACCAACAAACCAGACCTGTTTATGTTCTCTGTCTGTAGATGTTCATGCCATCCTTGTTCTCATATATTTTTTTCGAGCAGATCTGGGGCCAATTTACATCCTCTTCTCTGGACCAAGTGGAGAAGGGACTTGAGATAAGCTGTTATTCTTCCTCAGAAGGAAGTTTCAGCAGCAGTCTTTAGCTGTATCACCTTTTAAAGCAAACTCTCTTCCTCCTAGGAAACCCAGTGCCTAAGCACTTATTAGTTCTGCAGAATGGGATACAGAAGGTTTTCCAAAGCATAACTTAAAGAACAAACAATATGGTGTGTGTGTGTGTGTGTGTGTGTGTGTGTGTGCACGCACACAGGCACACATGCATGCCCGTTTAAGGAGAAGGCACTTATATGGCATCTATCACTGAAATTTATGTCCATTTGGAGAATAAATTCTCATTCCCAGCCCACCTCTGGAATGGGTTGCAGAATTCCATATATTAACCTGAAGTTATTATATTTATGCTAACAAATGGAGTTAATGAAAACCATTTCACATAGGAAAGAAAGGTAGATGGTATGCAAATAATTTGAGAAATCATCTGAAAACTGATGGCAAATCCTGCTGCATGTTAAGATCATGCAATGGGATGACCTTGCTACTCAAGGATTCCACCAAAACAAATGGTGCAAGAAGCATTCTGTAAGTGGCCTCTTCCTCCTGATGGGTTTAATAAAACAGAGCCCATTAAAGATAAAGAAAAGCTGCTTGGTTTAAATTGGATCTTACAGATCTCAATCAAGTACAATCATCCAATTGTTTTCTAAAGAATACACATTCAGAATCTGCAGACTTTTTGAAAAATTGCTTTAAAAACTCACTTGTTCAGAATCTTATGTTGGAGAGAGTAAAGGGGAAAAATCATACAAAGTCTTCCATAAAAGACCTTAGGCAATTAACCAGTAATTTTAATTCAAACTCCCCTTTACTGTTTTAAGGGAATGGCCTTGAAAATAATCTTCATTATTAATATTATTTATGTTAAAATACATAAGCCTATTTTTCCTTCAAGACACAGAGAAATCTAAATTGCGTCTCAACAACATGTGATTATACCGAGTCATTTTCACGACGTGCCTCTCAAAGCACCAGAGGGAAGAAAGCAATTGCTCAGTCTTCTTGGAACGGTGCCCTACTGCCAAGCAGCTTCAGGCGAAAGCTGAGCAGAGCACCCTGCCCCAGGGGCAGCCTTACCCGATGCAAGAAGTCACATGTGTTTGATCAGACTCAGGCTCCTTTCCATTTCCACACGTACAAATCAAATATAAGTTTATTCTCTGTGGCTCTTTCTTAGCTAAAAATGTTGGCTCATGAGCGCCCCCATTTGGCTTTTTATGGATCTTACAAGTCAGTCTGGCCTGTTCACAAAATAATAACTTTTCTAAAGACTTTCTGATGCAGGAATGCTATAAAAAATGAGACTGCCCAAGATAACAGGATAAATGCTCTATTCCCTTAATGGACTCCCAAAGGCCCCCTTTATTGGGGTGATGCCCTGGGGGAAGTAGTCTTGCAGAAAATTCTGTGGCCCCAGCTTCCCTGAGGCCTGATCTTCCCATAGAGGTAGATATTGTTCTACTCTCATTCTCTGGTGGCACAAACATGACCACCAGGGCCACCAGGGGGCAAACCCAGATTCCATGTCCCCTTGGATGGGGTAATGAGCCTCCCCAAGTCTGTTTTCTTACCTGAATCTTGCAGAAAGGAAAAAAAAAAATCAGTCCTACACCAAATGTTGATTAAACACCTTGACATTCCAGGCAGAGTCAATATCTAAGGAAACAGATATAATCTCCTTCCATCAAGGAGCTCATGATAAAAGAAATGAAATACACAGTGTGCCAGAAAATAGTATTCATGGGCCAGGGATGGGCATTTTAGATAGTGGGCCAGGGAAGACCTCAGAGAAAAGCAATTTGTGTAAAACCTGAAGGAGATGAAGGAGGGAGTCCATGCAGATGTTTGAGGGGAAAGCTTTCCAGGCTGGGGGAATAGCATGTGCAAAGGCCCTGAGGTGGGAGTGGGCCTGATATGTGGGAAGACGAGTGTGGTCAGAACAAAGAGAGGGAGGGGAAGTGGGAGGAGATGAGGTCAGAGAGGCAATAAAAGGGGCAAGATCATCTAGGAAAAGTGAAAGTTAGCAAACTATAGCCCATGTGACACATGTGGCCTATCCTGTTTTGTTAATAGTTTTATTGGAACCTCAGCCATGCCCTTTGATTTGCTTGTTATCTATGGATGCTTTCGAACCACAACAGCAGAGCTGTTAACCCACAGAGCACTTAACCCACAAAGCCTAAAATATTTACTATCTGGTCCTTTACAGAAAAGACTTAACCAACCTCTGGCTTAAACCAATAGTGGTTTATTTTTCTCCATGGTAGGAAGTCTAGAGTAGGCAGTGAAGGCGTTATGCAGCAACTTCATGATGTTAAAAAAGACCCAGACTTCTTTTATCTTTGTGCTCCCCTAGCTTTAGTATGTGGACATGTTTTATCATAACCTCAAAATGGCTGCCAATGCTCCAGACATTACACATTTTCCACATTTGAGACAGAAAGGCAGGGAAAGGGGGTATCTATCTGATCCTTCTATCAGGAAAGCAAAAGTTGTGTTCACTCTCCCACAGCACACTTTTCCCTATCTCTTGGCCCAGAATTGGGTCATGTGACCACTTATAGCTTCAAAGGAAGCTGAGAAAGCCATGAAAAAGATTGTCAAGACTGACTTAGACACTAGCTTTCAACCTCTTTTGACTGTGGCCCACAGTGAGAAACACATTTTATATTGCAGCCTAATACACATAAATGAAACATAGTGCAAACAAAAGTTTCACAAGACACAACTTACATTTACTATGTGTGCTATACACTGATATTTTCTATTTTTTTAAAATACTAGTCAAATCACCTACTAACTTAATTTCATGATACACTGTTGGGTTGTAAGTGCAGTATGAAAAATACAAGTTGTCATGATCCTTCACCAGGGAGTGGCACATTGCTGCTCCAAACAAGTTGCTCACCCTTGCTCTCTCCCTCTCTGTCTCCCTCTCAACTTTTTTTTTTAAGTATTGTTGATTCACAATGTTGTGTTAGTTTCTGGTGTACAGCAAAGTGATTCAGTTACATATATATATATATTCTTTTTCATATTATATTCCATTATGGTTTATCAAAGGATATTGAATATAGTTCCCTGTGCTATACAATAGGACCCTGTTGTTTATCCATCCTATATATAATAGTTTACATCTGCTAATCCCAAACTCCCAGTCCATCCCTCCCCTATGCCCCCTTCCCCTTGGTAGCCACAAGTCTGTTCTCTATGTCTGTGAGTCTGTTTCTGTTTCGTAGATAAGTTCATTTGTGTCATATTTTAGATTTCACATGTCAGTGATATCATATGGTATTTGTCTTTCTCTTTCTGACTTACATCACTTAGTATGATAATCTCCAGGTCCATCCATGTAGCTACAAATGGCATTAGTTCATTTAATGGCTGAGTAATATTCCATTGTATATATTTACCACATCTTCTTTATCTATTCATCTGTCAATGGACATTTAGGTTGTTTCCATGTCTTGGCTATTGTAAATAGTGCTGCTATGAACATTGGATTCATGTATCTTTTGGAATTCTAGTTTTCTCCAAATTACTGGATCACGTGGTAACTCTATTTTTAGTTTTTTGAGGAACTTCCATACTGTTCTCCATAGTGGCTGCATCAACTTTCCTTTCTTTTCCTTTCCTTTCCTTTCTTTCTCTCTTTCTTTTTTCCAAAGAAGGGAATGGGTACTGGGTTGGCAACTAACCGTATACACAACACCCACCATAAGTGAGCTGCGGGTCAAATACAGTTCCATTGAATACTGAAGGAAAAGGTGATTCTCCTTCTGAAGGTACTTGACGATGGACACTCATGGTCCACGTGAAATGCGGGTAGTAACACCCAACTCCCCAGGAATGTTGAGGGGATTGTGTGGGATCCCTGCTGTAAAGCAGCTAGCGGAGTGCCTGACACACAGTGGGAGTGCCGGACACATCAGGTTGCTTCCTCAAAGCCAATCACCACTCCAGGCTAGTCCTGGCCCTGATGCGAACATCAGCTTCACCCACACTCTCAGGTGCTGGAGGGCGCCAGGGAAATTGTATCCTACCTGGGTGCTGTGTCTACTTATCTTACTGGGCATGAATGAATGCTCAGAGGTTGAGGGCTATGCTGAATTTTACTTACTGTTAAAAAAAAAAAAAACAACTTTGTGAAGCACCCAATTTTTGTCCTCAGCTTTGAGGATCAGACCTTTGGGCTATGCAGGAGTGGAGGTCCCCAACCACTGGGATGCCCTGAGCTGGCAGAGGTTGGGCCACTCTTCACGAATTCATGTCAAGGCAGAGCTGAAAGATCCCTACCTGGCCTGGTCATCTTTAGCTCCTTCATTTTTACAGGTAGGGAAACTGAGGCCAGAGCGATTGCAACATGGCAAGGTCATGCAGGAAGTAGATGGTAGAGACCAATCTCTTTACCCCCAATCCAGCAACCCTAACAACAACGATTAGCCCAGCCTCTCTCAAGTGGGGTCCAGGGGCTCAAAGACTCAAATCCCAGGCTGAGTTTTGCCTATGTGGGCACCTGCCTTTTTCTAAGAGGTCCATATCTGATTCTAAAATGGCCATGTGACTGTAAAAAGATTAGGAACCACAGACTGAACGAAAGTAAATGATTCACGTTGGGGGAGGGAAGGGGAAGTCCCGAGGTCAGTACTGGGATAGTGACACAAAACAGAAATTGCAATTGTTTCCATCAGCCCCTTCCCCTTCCCTGTTACCCCACACCCCAGAATCACTGAACTGCTCTAAGTTCCCCAAAAGGCCTGTGCCCTTCTGTCCCCTCTGCCTCTGCACAGGCAAATCCTCCTCCAGCAGGCAGTAACCGGCAGAGAAGCTTATCTCCACTTAATCATCAGAGGATCTGATTTCTTTTTTTTTTTTTAAATGAGATTTGACTTTATTATTTATTTATTATTTGTTTGTTCGTTTGTTTGTTTATGACTGCATTGGGTCTTCCTTGCTGTGCGGGGTCTTTCTCTAGTTGCGGCGAGCGGGGGCTACTCTTCTTTGTGGCGCGCGGGCTTCTCATTGCAGTGGCTTCTCTTGTTGCCACGCACGGGTTCTAGGGTTCATGGATTGTGGCACACGGGCTCAGTAGCTGCTCCGCCGCCTGTGGGATCTTCCCCGACCAGGGATTGGACCCGTGTCCCCCGCATTGGCAGGCAGACTCTTAACCACTGCGCCATCAGGCAAGTCCAGGGTCTGGCTTCTTAAATCGAGTGGAGCTCTGAGAGGCCACAGCAAGCAAACAGCCGGACGGCACACAGGTGGCCCTTGAGCAAAAACTAACATCGCTCAGGTTCTACTGATAACCTCCTCTTTCGTGACAGGCACACTAGTACTTGCGGGGCCCGCACTGCGACCTTTGTTGGAAACCCAAGGTTGTCCTTTCCCCCAAGTTCCCTGTCCTTGGTTTGCATACCGGACCCTCCCGACCGAGTCGGGGCTGCTTCCTCCGCGAGTCTCCAGGCGCCCTCTGTGTAGTCCGGGGACACCCCGCAAAGCAGACGCCCTAAACCTTCCCCGAGGCCTCTCAGACACCGCCTGGAGCGGACCCTCCCGGCGGTGCCTGGGGCTGGGCTGGCCGCACAAGGTGACGTGACGCCATTGGCCGGCGCGGGGCGAGGGGCGGGGAGGGGCGGGCCTGACGCTCCGAGCCCCGGAGCAGTAGGCGCTGCGGATGCGTCTCCGGTGACTGCGAGGGCAAGGCACCAGCAGCGGCTTCTGGACAGCGCGATGAGTGGACGGTGAGTGATGCACGGGCGAGAGAGTTCGGGGCGTCCACGGAGCTCCGACCTCCGCCCACCGCCCGAGCCCAGGACCTTCCCAGCCAGGGGCTCCGGAGTCTGGGCACTGGTGCCCTTGGCTGCCGCGTGCAAAGTCCCCTCCCTCTGCCAGCCTGGCGTATTGCGGGCCTCGGGCCCAAGGCTGAGAGTGAGCACTGCGCCAGGCATCTCCTCCAAGGAGAGGGCACTTTAGAGGCTAAAACCTGAGCACAGCAGGTGTATGCGCGGCAGCAGGCTACATCTTTGCCCACCTTGTCTCTCATCTTGGCCAGTATCCTAGAAGCATTGATCTCAGAATTGGGGGGAGAGGCTCGAAGTGCCTCTGGCACAGTTCTCAGATTTCATGGATGGAAGACCATGAGCACCAAGATAATAGCAGAAGCAGGGCCTCACAATTGCTATTTATAGAAGATTTGCCTTGTTCCCAGACCTGTGCTAAGAGCTTTAGCACCGTATGCCACCTACTTCTCACAGCCTTGATACTTTCATTATCCCCATTTTCAGATGAGAAAACTGAGGCTTTAAGAGTTATGGAATTGTCCGGTTTTACCCAGATGAGTCAGTGGTGGAGTCAGCATTTTAACCCAGGGCTTGTTATGCCAGGTCTCATTCATTTCACCCACTGACTTCAGAGCTCACCCTGCCAGCCACTCTGCTCACCCCCGTGCTCCTGACTGTGTCCTGCACTTCCCACTCCAGACAGATGCCTTTGTTTTTATTCATCTGGCCTGGGGGAGTGAGGGCCTTCTCTCACACCAGGATCAGTGCCAGGCCAGTGCCAGTGTTTTCTTGAAACACTGAAAAGAGAGCTGTGAGTAATCCCACTTCACAGAGGAATTAAATAGGGTCACAACAGGTGAGGGCTGGGATTCTGGAATTTTAGCCCAAGCAGGTTGGACTCCAAAGCCATGTGCTTGCACTTGCAGGAAGGATCCTCACTGGCTTCTATCTAGTTTAACTGCTCACGGCACAATCAAGATTTGTTGCCAGAAGCCATGAGTAAATATTAACTACAGCTAAAATGCCAATCTGCCTGCCCCCCCACCCCCGCTCCCCTGAGTAATTCCTGAGCTGCTGCCAGCAGGGTGGGAGGTGCTGGGTGGGGGGCAGGGGGTGTACTGGGGAGAGAGAGGACAGGAAGGGGAAGGGAGAGAAGAGAAGATGAATTCCTTAAACCTAGGTCACAAAATTGCTGGCTAAGAAGTTGTGATGGGGTGTGTTTCAACACTGTCGGTACGTTTTCATTAGTTTTTGTCATTATTCCCTCTGTGTGTAGTGCCTGTGCTTTGAGACTTTACAGGGAAAGTGAGATTGAGGCCACAGATTAAAGTGTCAGTGTGAAAGCCGGGAGGTGGGACCATATTTCCACCATGAGACTCCAGCAAGTGGCCTGGAGGTTGAGAATAGAGTGAAGTCCAGGGTCCCCCCGGGTGAGGGTCAGCTGGACAATGACCCATGACAACAGAACATGAACAGAACTCAGGCGTGTGTTATAGCTCAGTTCCTGTAAATGCAAAGGCTCAAAGGGGAGACTCTGATTACCAGAAAGCACTCTGGACTTGATCTTGGTTTTGAGAGTGAACTCAGCCAGATGTTGTGGCTCACAGATGCTCCTGCTGAGGACTGTCATTCTATCTGAGTCCCAGGTTCCCATCTCCGGAGCCTCACTGTCTCTCTGGAGACCCTGACTCCCACTATGACCTCTACTGGGAACTTCTGTTTATCATGGGTGAACCCCATATGAGGCCCATCTCACCTGTTTCCTCATTCACCTTCACAGCAGTTAGTGATTCAGCTCATGAGGAACCTGAGGTTCAGAGAGGGAAAAGGGACTTGCCTAAGGTCACACAGCTAAAGAATCCCAGAGCAGAGCTTTAAACCCAGATCCTTGCAAAGGCTGGTGGTTATTCTCTCACAGAGTGCACTGAAGAAAATATTTTCAAGTTGTTTTAAAGTAAATCAAAATCAACTAGGAAGTGGCTGCACTTCCCGAAGCTTCTGCAGTTTTGTCACTCTTGTTAAAGGGGAACTTGCAGTTTGCTCAGTCTCCTTTTCTGGCTGTCTGACCTCCTTCCCCAGGATGCACTGCTTAGAGAGATTTGGAACCCCCTTCCCTTGCCTTGCCTGACCTTGGGGGGTGGAGTCGAGGGTGTCATACAGCCCCATAGCCAAAGAGCTAGGAAGAGACCTAAAGACGCTCTGGTCCAGCTGCCAGTGCAATCCTGGCTAAACTGAGGCCCGAGAGATGTCACAACACATTGAAGTCATGTGCCAAGCTGATACCCCAGCGAAGCTCATATCCAGACTTCTCTCTAGTATGCCCCTTTGCCTCCTCTCCCTTGCTGTGGCACATTTCAGTAGAAGTTCTTAACCTGGGACCTGCAGGTCCGGGAGCACATGAGCAGGGGCTTACTGATCCTTCTGCAATGGTGTGCAAATTCAGTGTGTGTATGTGTGCAAATTCAGTGTGTGTATGTGTGCGCACACGGGCATGTTTCTGGAGACAGTGTGTTAAGCTTTCAGGAGACTCCAGAGGGCTCCATGACCCAGAATATTCTGAGCCGAACCGCGTCTCACAGGAAACCACCTCCAGCAGCTGCGTACAGCGCACAGGTCTGGTGCAGTGGGTAGCGCTGGCTGGGGGAATGAGAGGACGTGGGGGACGAGGAGGGGCAGCGATTTTGTGCACCCAGTGCAGCCCTGCAGCAGCTGGCACTGGGCACTCGGAGGGCCGGCACCTCTGGCTCCGGGCCATTGGGATATTAACCAGTGGTCATTCTGAGTACCTGTTTGGCCCAAAAAGCATAGCTGAGAGGATTCCTTTTTTCCTAGATCTCTTCTTCCATAGGCAAGAGCTAAGCTCAGTCTGGGGAGGGAGAATCCCGCGGGGCCAGGGAATATGTATGTAAGGGGAAGCAGTAGGATGGGAAATGCTTTCTTGCCCCAGGGAGCCAGGCCTTGAAAACGAGGGCAGAAGCCAGAGACCTGGCTGCAGGGGTCTGGTTGCAGCACTGCCTCTAGGTGGCGACTGTCAGAAAGCTGTAAGGAGGGCCAACCTGCCTGGATGCAGAGGCCCGGGCTCTTCAGAGGAAGAGCAATGGTGTCAGGGGGCCTGGTGCTGGGATAGGCTCAGGGAGAGTGTTGGTGGAAGCCCAGGACCTCGAGGGTGGGGACGATACAGTAAAGGTGAGCTGGGGTCAGGGGGTAGACCAAGGGGAAGGCGGCAAGTGGAGGTAACGGGTGGCTCTGCAGCTGCCGTTCCTGCTCTCCCTCGACTCCAGCTGGACTGTGCACAACGTCCCCCTGGGCTTCCAGCCACCCAGGCTGGGGCAGGGAGGGTGTGGCCAAGCCCAGGGGGTGAAGGTAGAGGAGCGAGGAAGGGCAAGGACAGCAGTGTGGAAGGGGATGGAAGCTGCAGCTGCTGCGTCCCTGCCCGCCATCCGCATCCCAACAGCTGGCTTTCTCGGCAAAAATACATTGCCAAGGGGTGGCCTGTGTCTGGCCAGACCCCCTCTCAGAGGCAGCTGGTACTAGCAGGCACTACAGCTTCTTCCCTGGCCAACCTCCTGCCATTTGCCGGTTAACAGGTGCTAGCTAGGGAGGGCCCATTTAAAGGTTCATTGTTTTCTGCGCCACCTTCCTGCTGGCCCTGGCTGGCATTTGAAAGGTGCAGCCACGGACTGCAGAGCAGGGGACTCAGCCTTCACAGGAATGCCTGGCAGTGTCACCAGCAACTGCCCTTTCCCTAGGAACCTCCGACCTCCTTCTGGTCTGAGCAGCCTGGGCTGAGAGGCTCCCAGCTGTGCCCCCACGTGCTCCGTCCTCTTTCTTGGACTCGCCATGTCACGGTCTTTACATATTTGATTTTAATCCTGCCTAAAGAAGAACTTCAGAGTCATAATTTTATAAGATGTTAGAACAGAGGTTACCAAGCACTCAGATTTCACAGACATCCTCAGAACGTTTTAATTTGGATGCCGATACATTTTCCACTTTGCCGAGTTAGAACAACAACAACCATCTATCATTGCCACTCTTTTATGAAAGAGAGGGCATCGTAGGACTAATAAGTAGGCAGCACGTCGTCTTGAAATAAAAGGCTTTTGAACGCAGTGGATGCAGCTTCATGAAAACGCCACTGCGTTAGCTTTCTTTTTCTCCTTCTGCCGTTAGACGGTAGGAAGTGGGCTGTAGTGATGGCCTGAGGAGCCGCAGAGCTGCCTGCTCCCATAATAAGCAGCTCCATGACCCCAGAAGAGGAAAGATGGGCCGCAGCTTTAAAGGCTTCATTGTCCTTTGTCCCAGACCAAAGGCCAGGGACAAAGCGAGGGCAGGCAGCGGGCCCACTGTCCTCAGCAGCCCCCTCCTCACGGCTGGCAGAGCAGCTGCTGAAGTGGAAAGCGAAAACAATCCACTGCCTGTTCACTGGGACAGGTAACCAGGGCTGGCTTGCTGCCCTGGGGCCCCTCCTCCGGGGGACAGGGAGCCCTGGCGCAGCCTGAGTCCTCGGGTTGGGGACAGAGCCTCCTCCAGCCAGGGAAGCAAGTGTGGAGGCCTGAGCTCTGTGCCCTGGGGCCTGGGGGAGGGGAGCAGGCTGGGACAAGGAAGGCTGGACTCCCGAGAGCCACAGGGCTTGGCCTGCGCAGCTGCACCTGTCACTCTGTGCTTTGCAGCCTGCGCCTGGGTGGTGGGCCAGCCCATCCTCTCCCCGACTCCTGCTTCAACCAGAGCAGCCCCGCTTTAATCCGTTTGTGTGTTAAGCTTCTCCTAGGGCTTTATTTAAAGATAAGATTGTCCTTTTTTAAAAGGTAGAAAAACGCTCCACTGGAGATTCATTTAAGTCCTGCCCAATGCATGAGGATGGTGAGTGTTTAACGGGCGGTTTCAGGAACACGTTCCAAATGGAGAGAAATCTCAGCTGGCTTTCTTCCCGGGGTCTGTGTGCCCACTGTCCCTCAAAGCTCTCTCATTCAGGTTACCCCCAGGATGCCTCTCAGGTACACATGCAGCTCACTTGAGAACCGGACAAGACACTGGGAGTATCAAAATCAATGAAAACCTCCTCTACCTCCAGTCGGGTAAAGGAGGCGCAAATGCAGTGCTGGCATTGGGAGAGGAATTCTGAGAGTGACCCCAGAGCTCAGGTCTGGAACACAAGGAGATGGAGGTGTTGCCGAGTTGGGGTGGGGGGATGGGACATGTGAGAACCAGAGACCATGAGACTGGCTTCGGGCCACGCACATGACGGATGTCAGAGGACACAGCAGTATGTGGTTCTCTCAAAGAAGAGATTGTTTTTCTACAGAGCAAAGTTCTCCCCCCCCCATAAGGCTCACACCCCGCCCGGCAATTTGAAAGAACCCTCAGTTCGTTGCCTTCCCCCAGCCTTGTTCACTTATCTCCTTCCCTCACCTGGGATGGTGTACCCCATTCTCTGTCCCTGCCACATAAGCTGTTTACCCTACGAGCCACCTTCTCCTTTCACTTTGCTCTCTGCAATCCAGGACGCTTCTGCACTTTCCTCCTGATTCCCTCTGAGCTATCTCCCCCAGCTGATGTCACCCAACTCCAGCTGGAGACACTCGTTGGTTGTGTCCTTTAAATAAGCAGGCTCTTGAGGGCAAAGCCTTCCAGAAGGCCATTGCAGGGAGCCTCTCCTGTGTTACTCAGCACAGTATTATCAAAAGCCCTAGGCAAAGCCGTGGATGGGGCTCCCCGCCACGCACCTCACCTTCAACCAGAGCAGCCCCTTTAATCTGATTTGCATAACTGTTACATTTGAACAAAGAGTTCTACAGTTGAGAAAATTTCTAACTCATTGGAGATCGATATTCTCATTGTACAGATGGGAAAATCAAGGCCCAGAGAGGAAAAAGCATGCAACTGAAGCTACACGGGTCTTTCGCAGCTCCCAGCCCAAAGCACTTTAAGAAGCATCTTCTATTAATAACTAATCACTGCTTGATATAGAGAATTCCCCTTGTAAGTGTCCCTTCTAAATAGAGCAAAATGGGCATATTCCCCACATGCTTTGGAGAAATACAGTGTTCATAAATGGAGTCATGTCATGCGTCAGCAGTTATACACACACACACACACACACACACACACACATATACATACATGTATATATTCATTTTAACTTTATTCTTTACCGAATCAGTCAGGATAGCCTAGGTTATGCTGCAGTAACAAATCCCTGAAACACAGCAGAGGTTTATTTCTCTTTCCCAGTCCACATTCATTGTAGATTGGCAGAGGCAACCACAGAAGCACTCTGGGACCCAGGCTGACCATCAGGAAGCTGTACTTACTGGGACATGTGGCTTTCTGGGTCACCACGACAGGGAACAGGAGAGCCGCAGGGTCATGCATTGGCTCAGATGCCCTGGCCTGGGAGTGACAACAACACTTCTGTTTGCAGAGCTAGTCACATGGCCCCATAGCTGCAGGGGGCTGGGGAACGGGAGCTATCATGTGATCATTCCAGGGGCAGTAATTGTCTCTACCACAGTCACCCAACTTTAAACAGTAAAATGTAGCCCATAAAAATCCAGATGTCTGGCTTCTCGTGAAACACCAGAAGATCTGCCCCTCTGGAAGAGGAATGTGTCCCCAAGTGCCCTGACCAGTGTCCCTCAGCTGAGTCACTTCCCTGGCCCCTGGAGACTTTTGCATGATTTATTCCAGCTGTGGATGCACAACTCTCGAAAGTTGACTTTGGGGGACCCCATGAGGCTTTCTGTATTCGTCCAATGATTTAACAGCCATTTGTGGACCTCCTGCAGCGTCCCAGGCTTGCACTCCTTGCTGGAAACAAGTGGTGAGGCAGAAAAGCAACATCCCAGCCACACCACCCTCCTCCTCTCCTGGGAGAGTCCGAACAAGAGGCCGGCCCTGCAGGGGAGAGCCGAGAGCAGGAACCAGGCCAGAGAGGAGCTGTTGCTGCTACTGCGGCAGAAGGGGTCTGCTCCGGCACGGGCTGCCTGGCAAGCGACGGTTTAGGGTGTAGGACAAGGACAACGCTGGGTTCTGAGCAGAGAATGGCTGTAAAAGCCCAAAGGGGAGAAAAAGCATAGAACCCATTAGGGGAACCGTGGAGCTCAGAGCAGGACGTGGGGGGAGTGGAAGAGAAGCTGGCTACAGAGGAAGGCAAGAGAAAAATCATAGAGCCCATTAGGGGAACTGTGGAGCTCAGAGCAGGAAGTGGGGGGAGTGGAAGAGAAGCTGGCTACAGAGGAAGGCAAGAGAAAAAACCATCTCTTGTTATTTCTGGGTAAATCCAGCCCTTCCCATTATGAGCTGGCTTAAAGCAAGACAGTTGTGTCATGGACCCACAGAAACGGTGTTGACGGAGAAACCCAGCCTTGCCCTGGGCTGAAGCCAGCTTCTGCATTGGAAGCATTTGAGGAAGGACCCAGAGAGGGAGCCTGGCAGATCACTTTTTCCACAGGGTATCTGAGGTGCTGAGGAACCGAAACCCTATTTTGAAATAGGCCAAGAAGAAGGCAGCTGGGAGTCCCCAGCTCCAGGCCCCCACGGTGCCAATGCCCTGTGCCCTACAGAGGTAGGGTTGGCTGCTGGCCACAGCCGGGGGCCTGCCCTCTCTGCAGGCCACAGTTTGCCTCACTGTAGACTCAGGCAGAGGGGAGGAATTTAGGGGATGATTCTGATGTCACTGGGAAGCCCACCTCTCTCAAACCATTCCCCTTCTCTACGCCAGCCGTGTGTCCCCTGCCTCCAGAGTCAGATGCTCATTCAGGGCTGATGTGGCCACAAGAAGGCTGGCACGTCTTGTTTGTGGGTGGATCAAGCCAGCAGGCAAGAGTGTGCTGGGCTAGTCAGAGTCAGCGCCCCTCTGCCGCGACGGGCTCTGCTCTGAGGTCACCGATAACACGGCAGTTGGACCTGACCTTGACCACCTCCCGCCCACCCCCAGTAGCACTGGCACACACACAGGTCAGGAAGACGCGATTGAGCCAGGTTTGTGTGAACAGATGTTGGGGGTTTTTTGTGAAGGAGCCAAGCAAGCTCCATGGTGTGAAAGACACACTGTGTGCCCTGTCCGTGCCACCTCCCAGGGTAACTAAACCCCTCAGATTACTAGCTGCAACTTGGGAGAAGGGGGGGTAGAGGCAGGGTCAAGGTTAGAGTATGCATGTGTGTGAAGCTGGGGCTCAGTGCCCGACACATAGTGGGCCTTGATAAGAGAGTGCTCGGCCAGAATAACGCAGAGACAGAGAGAAGAATCTATACGGAGGATGCCAGCAGGGTAGAGAAAGCTCTAGCGGATTTCCCCTCTGTGAAAGAAACCCAGGAGGGCTTGGGAAGCTCCACAGACGTTTCCAGGTTGTGGATGAGAAGAGATAGAGACAGTTTCATGGGTGAGTCCACGAACAATCCTATAGGATAGAGGTTACTCCATTGTACAGATGGGAAAATGAAGGGTCTGGGGGTTTAAGTTACTGTCCGATTTCAGTATAGAGAAGGGGCTAAGAGACCAGCATCTGGAGTCTAGATGCTTGTGTTCGGTGACTTCGCCATTTACTCACTGGGAATCTTGGGCCAAGTACTTAACTTCTGTCCCTGTTTTCTCATCCGTGAAATGGGAATAGGATGGCACTTACCTCATAATGGTGTTGTAAGGAATAAACAAGATAATTCATAGAATATGCTCAACAGTCTCCAGCATGTAGTGAACATGGTACCTATTAGCCCGTCCCTAGGAGAGCTGGTCCAGGTGTGTTGACTCCAAAGGCAGTGATGGGGGGACCACCTCAGGCTCTGTGGAAACGGAGGAGAAAGGCCAGGGGTGACTTAGAGGTTTGAGGGAGCAGTCAAGGTAGAACACATCATTCAGGGTGTCCATCAAGAAAAAAAGCATATAATCTGAAATATTGAGGAGACTGATTGATTCCTGGTGATCATGAAGAGGTTTTGGGAAGGGGGCTGATAGGGCGGTTCTGACCTTGCCCTGCCAGGGCTGACACGTGTGGGTGTGGGGTCCCATGAAGTCCTCTAGGTCTGGCCCTGTACCTGGGGGCGGGGGTGGGGTGGGAGTGAGGTAGGGGTTGGGGCGTGGCCACGTGAGAGGGTGGGGAGGTGGGAGGTGAGGCAGAAGCTGCAGCCTCTGCACCAAGGCTCCGGCGCCACCCTGGCCATCACTCCTCCCAGCTTAGGTGTCTGTGGGCCCTCCTTTGTCTACCAGCAGGTAACTTCCGAGTCTGCAGACAACAGCAGAAGATGAAGGAAGATTGTCCACCCAGTTCTCACGTGCCCATCAGCGACAGCAAGTCCATTCTGAAGTAAGCCATTGTGAGCAAAGAGGGGTCTCCATGCCTGCCTTTCCCCCGTGGCCACTCCCCTGCCATGGGCAGCCTGTGGGTGGAGGAATTCTGGGCACTTTTTGTAGATACAGTGATGCGCCTGCCCCAGGGACAGTGATGAGAGCAGTTCTTTTTGAAGTGCTTTGGAGATCAAGGATCAAGGCATGAGTCTGACCCCCGCCTCCCTGGGCAGACAAAAGCAGGAAAGCGTGACAGTGCCTGCTGTGAACCTGCAGAGATGGCGTTTAATTTATATAAAAACTAGAGCAATACTAACATCTTATTGCATTAAACAGTTCAGGGAAAAAAAAACCCTCAAAACTAGTTTTGAGTTTTTATTAAAAAGGTATATTTTTCTCAGCTTATTTTTATTTATTTTATTTTGTTTATGATGAGACTCCTAGTCTCATCATAAAAAACTGTTTGGGATACTTTTCCAAGTTCATTGCTGAACTAAAGAAAAGTGTATTTTTTCATTTTATCTTGCTTTTCAAGTCCTGAGTCCAAGTATTTTCTAAATTTGGGTAGCTCCTATCTGCCATTCTGAAGACAAAGCAAGCCTCCTTGAAATGGACTAGCTTTTGCTGAGGACCTGCCCGCTGGGGTCCTCCTACTAAAGACCCTGAGAAAACAGACAGCGCTCCCACACCATCATTTTCCTTATTTAAATCCGATAATAAGAACAATGTAACAATATTAAATATCATTTTGAAAAAAGTCATAATAACAACCATACATGATTTAGATATGTTATACATGTACGTATCCTAACAATTTTATATTCAGTGTTTGCACACTTAATAAGCACAGTGAACATGCAGTATTGAATCCTGCATTGTTAATGCCATTAAGTTGTAAATGGGTGCCCTTGTCAGTTACCATCACCCCACATCACACAGGGCTGCACAACAGAGCACCAGAGCGTGTTTTTCTCATCCAGGCCCTGGGTTGCTCGAGTGTGGGTGAAGGCAGTACCTGAGAGGTTCAAGAGCATCTCTGTCCAGTAGGGGAGCCACCAACTACATGTGGCTGCCGAGCACGGGACCTGTGGCTGGAGAGATGTAGTGAATATAAAAGATGCTCCAGCTAACGAACATTTCTTACAAAATAAAATAACGAGCAGAATCTCATTAATAATTTTTACATAGATTTCACGTTGACATGATAATATTTTAGATACACTGGATTCAATAAAATGTTATTAAAACTAATTTCCCCTGTTTTATTTTCCTTGGTAGTATAGCTACTAGAAGATTTAAAATGATGTGTGTGGCTTGCATTGCATGTCTATTGGACTGCACTGCCCTGCAGAGCCCAGCTTGGGTACAGGGAGCTGTCCTCGTTTTCTCTCTGCCACACCTCCGCCAAGGCACGAGCTGTGGCTTTCCCTTTATCCTGGGGAGACAGCATTTGGACAGAGTAGCCATCCTCGGGCCTTCAGGATCTTACTCTCAGGGGCTGTCACCTTCATCCCATGATCACACGTCCAGGAAGTCAGGATGGGGAAGAGGTACCCTGGTGGTACCTTCATAGCAGCCACCCCAGACCCTTGTAGGAAGAAATATGGGGAGAAAAAGGAAGCCTTTAAAATGCCAATTATCCAAGCCCAAGTGACTTATTCTGAGAAGGTGACTCAGAAGTAAGGTACAGGGAGATTGTCAGGAACTCTTATCTATAATAGTGAAATTGTGCAAACACCCTAGAAGTACAATAGCGTGGGCCCCTCTGTGAGTTTTGACCTGGACCCCTCTGTGAGTTTTGCTTCCTTCGCAGCCCCACCCCGGGCTTTCCAGGAGCGCTGATCTGCGAAACTCCTTAGAAGACCAAAGGGTGTGTGTCTGATGGCAAAGTCTAGTCTCTCAATGGATTATATGTTGTTGGCAAAATGTGTACATTATGCCCATTTTACAAATGAGGAAACTGAGCCCAGCGAAGCCAGATGCCTTATCCAAGGCCCCACCACATTCCAAGAGCATATGTGTGTCTTTACCTTTTTTAGGTCAGAGCTCTTAAGCCTGCTGAAAACCTACAACTGCTACCATGAGGGCAGAAGCTTTCAGCTGAGACACAGAGAGGTAAGGCCCATTTCTCTTCTTTTTCATAGGGTCACCATTTATCCTGGCTTGCCAAAAATAGTGCTGCTTTATACCTGTTAATCAAGGGTAATTCTAAAGACCATTTCCTTCACTCTGAGTGTCCAGTTTGGATAATAAATTGTAAGGTCACCCATCCCCTGAGTTGGGGACCAGGTTATCTCCTCTGAGATCCCTGCAAGGGGTACTGAGGGTCGGACCATCCCCGTGAGAATGCAGAGCCGATGGAAATCCCCTTATGGGCCTTCTCTTTCCACCTGGGACTTTTGTCTTCGTGAAGGCCGGGACATTGGAGTCTGAAATCTTTTGAGACCGCACGGTCCAGTGCTTCCTCTGCTCATCCCAGCATAGATGAGGAACGCAGCACAAGGCCCTGGCTTGCCCAAGTTCACGGGGCAATGCAGGAGTGAAAGCAGCCTCTCTGTGCTTGTCAACCAAGAGGAAAGCCTTGCGATAGAGGAGAGCTCCCCAGAAGATGCTTACAGGGCCAGGAAGGTCCGCACTTGAGAGGCAGGGTAGGCGTGGGGAGTGGACGACACTGGAGAGCACGGGTCAGATCAAACCCAGGGCAGCTGTGCGGGGATGTGGGCTTGGTACACCCAGACCCTTACTGATTTTTCAAAGGAAGCTAGGTATCTGGAATTTCATGTGGAATTCCCAAACCTCGAAGCACTGTGTGGCCGAAACAAAACAAGCCAAATACAAGCACGTGGGCACCAGCTGGACTCCAGGGAGTGGCCAGCAGGGCCCAGGCTCGGGGAGCTGCTCACCGGGCAGATCAGGTGAAGGCCTGGTCTTGCCACCCACCATCTAGAACTTCCAAATCTTTCACATGGGAGCCCTGGTCGGGATACTGGGGCATTTGAAAAGCCAAAATGGGGTGTCTTTTCGTGATCGTGATTAGGCTTTATTTTGGGAGGTTTCCACGGTTGAGATCGGGTTGACTCTTGGAATTTTCTCTAGCCCATCAGTGTCTGGCAAGGGCCAGTGGCCTCTGAGTTCCCCTTCTGTTGTTGAACATAGGAACGGACAGTTCAAGCCCCGGCAACCCACAGAGACTTCATGCAGGCGGAAGCCACTCTGCTCACTAATCTCGCTTCCATTAGTTCTTCAAACAACCACACATCCCCTTCTGTAATTACTAGAACAGAGGGTGAGCCCCGAGGTGCAGGCAGCTCTGGGCAGCAGGGGGATCGCCAGTCAGTGTCAGGGAGGTGACCTCCATCAGCCAGGCCAGGCCAGGGTCACACAGTTCAGGAGCCTGGACGGGAGGGAGGCTGCTAGCTCCTGGCTCAGGCAGTGCTAGGCTGCCTGTGACAACCTGGAATGACACAGACCTCACACTCTGCCTCCCCTTGACCCACCCACCCTGCGTGGGGCCTTGGGACCAGCCCTGACAACTTGTTCCCCACCCCTCAGAATTTCTGCATGCTTCTGTGTTCGCACTCCTCTGCAGAGCAGCCTCTGACACCTGTCTCAGCAGCCCGCCCTGGCCCAGCTCCTTACTGCTGCCCGCAGGGCTCTCATCCTAGCATCCTGCTATCTCTGCTTTTGCTGTCTCTTTTCTTACTTGAGTGATAAGCCCCTAGACCTGGGCCAAGTGCCCTACTAGTCCTGCATCCCTTCGGCTAGGCATGGGGCGGTACCTGTGCATAGGTATTAGATAACTAACCAGCAGATGCAGGCCTGGAGCAAGTTGGGATGAGTCCTGAGCCCCAGCGTGCTGGGCAGTTTTGATCTGTGCTGCTAAGTGAGGAGTTGGGCCCACTTCAGTTCTTGTGCTGAAGGCATGGGGTGGGGTCTTCTGACTGGACCCTGTTCCTCAGCTCTGGGCCATCCAGGGATTGCTCTAAGATCATGATGGTTCTCAACATGTGGTCCCCACACCAGCAGCTTCCGCATCACCGGGGAACTGGTTAGAACTGCAAATTTTTATCACCCTCCTTCCCGCAGGCCTGCTGAATCAGAAACTCTTCACCCTCCCAGCTGTGTTTTGACAAGTCCTCCAGGGGATTCTGATGAAGGCCAAGTCTGAGAACAGCCAGTCTAAGAGCTTGATCTTGGCACTTGGGATTCCCCAAAACAATCCCCTCTGTTGGAACAGCTGAGTGGGGAGAGGGACAGGGAAGCCCCAGACCTGTTTGTGTGATGGAACAGTCCACATGGAGGAGTGTAGGACCCTGCAGTGGGGAAGAGGCACTCCTGCTGGCCCCAAAGGCAGGAACTTAACATCCCACAGGCAGGGATTTTCATATTCCTAACCCTAAAGAAGGTGTGAGGGTCTGACCTGATCTCATTGGAGCTGGAAAGTACCTTTCAGGAACCTTCTGCAGCTTTAACAGCCAAGGTGTGCCTGCCTGAGGGAGCGTGTGTCTTTGGGAGGTGACCGCCACCATAGAGACAGGCTCCCGGCTTGGGAGTCGGGAGTTCTAATGCTGAAATGCGTGACATCTCTGGGTGACTCACCCACCACCCAGCGTCCGGGGCTCTGCAGTTCCTCAGGTTGCTGACCTGGGACCTTCTGGGCCTCAGAGACTCATAGTTCCTAGAACTTGCTGCCGGGCCACCCGAGACTGGGCTCTCCCGGCACTGCAGACGCTGAGGGCAGGGCAGACAAGAGGAGCTTTGCCTCTGTTGTATTTATTGTAGTACAAGGGCATTGTGAGGGAGGAGTGACCATTTTCCAAACAAAGAAACTGAGACTCTTAGAGTCTCTGGCCCAAGATGACCCTGAAGGAAGTCAGAGGCTCTGGCGTGGCTCCAAGGCCTGAGCAGAGACGTGTATAATACAGCGATGCCATCGCCAGCGTTAAGCTCTGGAGGTCTGTGGAGGTCTTGACTGAGTAGGACTCACCAGGACTCAGGGACTCGGAAAGCGGTTTGTGACCCCTGCCCCCCAAGCTTGATCCCCAAGCTAAGCGTGGGGAGCTCAGCCTCGGGTATGCCCTCCCAGCGCCACAAGGGGCTCTGCAAGAGACCCTCCCACCCAGCTTGTTGTCTCTGGGCCTGCCCCGGAGCAGCCTCAGCCTGGCTGCTACAGTTTGGGGCACTTTCTTGTCCACTGTCTCATCTGGGGCCCACGGAACTCAGAGAGATGAAATGTGTCACTGGCAGGGGGCACACCCTGGGGCAGGCATTTCCCTGTGAACTTTCCCCCAGCTTCTACAGAACTAGGAACAAAGGATTCCCGCTCAGGAGGCAGGAGCAGTAGCTTCCTTCATTGTAAACCTTGCCTTTGGGATCGTTTTGCTTGTTTTACAATGAAAAGTGTGATCAACTGGGAGCAATTGTGCCTTTTGAAGAGAGCAAAGCATTTTAACCAGGCTGGTTGGTGCCTCTACAGAATAATGGACCACCCCGGAAATGCCAGTGGGCAAATATATCACTGCTGACTGTGTGAGCTGGAGGCAGTAGGGCCCTGGTGTCCTGGTGTGTGGTGTGTGGCCGCTGCCAAAGCCAGCCTCCCACCCCGCCCCGCGCTCAGCTCTGAGTAGGCTCAAAGCTCCCCCTGGTGGCATGAGCGCACACTACACCCAGTGTAGGACCTCAGCCCCTGGCCCCCTGCACAAGTGCAAGATAGGGAAGGACCTTCCCTCCACCAGGGGTCCCCTTTCCTCTTATAATGATCCCTCTTCTTCTAAGGCCTGAAGGCAGGAATGACAGGGTTGACAGACAGACCACCGGTTCCTGGTGAGTGCTAGGCCCGTGGATGTATTCCCTGGGGGTTCCTGAGGGCTTTCCAGTCTGTCTCTCCAGGCGGGAGGGGCATTTGTGTCCCTTCCCTGTCTCAGTGGTGGGTGGAAGGAGAATGAGACTGCTCCATAGGGCCCCACCACGAGGACTTTCTGTTCGGCTGTTCTGTCCTCAGGAGCTTGGGACACTGCCAGAAGCCCCTTCCCCCAGCCCTTTATTCATCTTTTTTTTTGGCAACTTCTGAAGGTGCCATTAGCTTCTTTTACGTCGGGGGTATTAGCAGAGGAGCCCAGAGCCCAGGAATCTCCTTGGCCCTATCTGATCTCCCCAAATGCAGCAGTGTGATTTCTGAGCTTGGGGGGATTAGCCAGCGTCATCCTAGTTTCACACCGCGTTGCTATGAGGCTGGCGCAGTAAGCCTGACCCGTCCAGTCACCAGCCAGGCACCCGCTCAGCAGGTCAGCCCTCCTCACCACCTCCTTAGGACGTTCTGGCCAAAGCCTGCCCCACACATATTTGCTGGAGAAAGTCAGGGACCCAGAGGCTTGAGTCAACCAGAGACACAGCGGTTGTGACAGTTTTAAAATTTGTATACAGTGCTTATAACTCCATCTCCAAGTTCATTTGTACCGTTTCCCCAACCACTGTAGGGTATGAAGGACAGGCGTTGCTGTCCCCATTTTACAGATCAGGAAACTAAGTAAACTGCTTGTCTGAAACTTTTTCTTTTAAATTCACGGTTTACATTTTGCCTCCCCACAAAACACATAAAAGAGGTTAGGGCTTCCCTGGTGGCGTAGTGGTTGAGAGTCCGCCTGCCGATGCAGGGGACACGGGTTCGTGCCCCAGTCCGGGAAGATCTCACATGCCGCGGAGCGGCTAGGCCCATGAGCCATGGCTGCTGAGCCTGCACGTCCGGAGCCTGTGCTCCGCAACAGGAGAGGCCACAGCAGGGAGAGGCCCGCATACCGCAAAAAAAAAAAAAAAAAAAAAAAAAAAAAAGAGGACAGATAAATATTGTAAATGTCCAAAGCAATTTTTAAAATATTTTAAAGTCAGAAAGAAAGAAAGAAAGGAAAAAGGGGGGAAGGGAGGGATGGAGGGAGGGAGGGAGAGAGAGAAATGGAAGGCAAAGTAGTTTGCTAGCCCACAGGGCAAGGAGGTGGGGGAAGCTGAACCTGGCCATGAGCTTGCCCGTGGCCCCAGCTGCATCCTCCCCCTCTCCTCTGTCCCTCCCACGCTGACCAGGGCGGCCAGCTCTGGCTTGGCCCAAGAGAACAGGGCAATGAGGTCTTAAGCCTGTCTCTCTGAGTTCTCTGGTGCCTCACCTGTCTCCCTGAGGAAAGCAATCTGCCCCCTCCCCTATCCCTCACCCTCACCTCCTTGCTTGCCAGATGCCCCTGGGAACTGGGATTTGCCAGGATGTAGGGACCCAGGGCTGTGGGAGACCCATGGACATGTGGAGTGAGGCCCTGGCCCCTGAACTTGCCCGAGAGCAGGGCACCTGGACAACACCCTGAACTTTGCCCCACAGAAAAGTGGCCCCTGGGTGGAGGCAGGTAAGGGTGGGGACGGGCGGGGACAGGGCCACCTGGCCCAGTTGTTTGGTGCCCTGCAGGCTTAGCTGGTGCAGGTTCTGTCTTGGCCGTCAGCGTGGGGAAAACGCTCCCCACGACACAACAGGACCTGTGAGGTGGAGCCACTGAGGTACCCGCGGGTGGCCCAGTGACAAGTCCCCCAAAACACAGCAGGTGCATTTGCTGAGACCCCCAGTTTGCTCATGGGCCTCTTGGGGGGAGCAGGGGTGTGGGGAGCCACGGGGCTGACTTGAGAGTGCCCAGGGCCTGGCTCTGAAACCACCAGGGCTGAGGCCTTTGCTTCTCCTCTCCCCCCACCTACTCATTTCCCCACCTGTGAGGCAGCCACGTAAACAACAGGTACTCCATGTGTGGGCTTGTAACATGCGCCCCAGGATGTATGCGCGTTTTAGCCCATTTACTCATCAGCACAACCTAGGAGGCAGGTCCCATTAATTACCCCCATT
Organism: Delphinus delphis; assembly: GCF_949987515.2. Lineage (NCBI taxonomy): Eukaryota > Metazoa > Chordata > Mammalia > Artiodactyla > Delphinidae > Delphinus > Delphinus delphis. Next base: position 45,220,412 of record NC_082698.1, read on the forward strand.
TTACCTGTGAGAAAACCAAGGAAGAGATGTTAAAATAACTTGCCCGAGGTGATCAGCCAGTTAGGAGTAGTGCAGACGGGATGCGTATCGATTGCCACATCATGTGAGATAGGCTCTTATTTGGAGCAGGGGTCTCACTATGAGTTGCCAAAGCAGGAAGCCTCTCTGCAGAGGCTCTGTTCCCTCCCAGAGACCTGCCAGGGGCGGTGCCCACCTGGGGTGGGGGGAGGGAGAGGGTGGAGAGGTGATGCAGACCTGTATGTGATTTGCAGAAGTCTTTATTGGGGAGGGGTCAGAGTTCATGGATCACGGGGAGGTGCAAATAGAGAGTTCTAAGGACGCTGCTGGGACGGGGGCTTGTTGGGGAAACTGCATCCTGGCCAGGTTGCCCAGAAGCCTGGGAGGACTGGCGCCAGTCCCTCTGCGGTCTCAGCAGAGAGTGCCCTGGAACCCTGACATCACTCAGCCTCCCTCTGGGGGCCCCCCGGGCCTTGCCACTGTCCGTCTGTCTGCATGAAGCCCAGGGGTCAGCAGAGGATCCAGTCCTCCTTGGCATGTCCCTCCCACTTGGCCGATTTTCCTGAGACTCCCCAAAGAGCCAGTCCAGAGGGTCCACAGTGCTGGCCCCGGGCAGTGTGGGCTGCTGGCCACTGAAGCGGGTGGTGATGTCCTGTAGGGACCCAGTGGTGCAGCTCTTCTCACGGGAACGGGCTGGCCGGTGGGGTCTACTGGGTCGGACCCTGGCTGCAGCCTCATCCGGCACTGAGGTGGGCTGCGCCAGCTGACAGATGGACTTCACGTAGTCATCCAGGCTAGGGGAGGCGGGGGGGTCCTCTCCAGGCCCACCGGGCAGCATCTCCTCCAAGGTCTCCCGAATTGTGGGCAGGTGGGCCACGGAAAGCAAAAGCCGGGACCTCATGGCTGCCGGCCACAAGGAAGCAGCAACCTGTTGGTTGACAGAGGACTGGGGTGAGGGACTAGTGTGCCATCCTGACAGCCTTCCTGCGTCCCCTCCCCACCTGAGGCTGCCTGGGTGAATCACGTGTCTGAGAGCAGTTTAAAGTCTGCAGATCCAAGACCAGGCTCGAACTCCTGGGCTCTTCCTGCTAACATTACTTAAGATTCTATCATTACTGTTGTTCAGGAACCTGTACAAATCAGAGAACCCAGCCTCACGGACTGGAGTCAGAGGAAACCTGAGTTTAAAACCAAACTTAGCAGTTCCTGACCCGGAGTCCTTTGGCAAAGTCACCTCTCCAAGCTTCCACTTACTCATCCATAAAATGGGGTTAAAAATACACCTCTCAGGGGCGTTGGGAAAAGCTTATGGAATGACACCTCATGGGAAATTCCATTATGAATATAAAGCCCTCTGCAGCTGTTGTTAGCAGTTAGCTGCATCCTGGTCTCTAACCCGCAGTGAGGCTGTGCGAGTCCCAGGCTGAGAACTGCCTCAAAGATACCCAACGCCTTTTTGTTTTACCTCAAACCAGAGGGCAGTTGCTGTCTCTTACCTGTAGCTGAGGAGGTCTGGGGGTAGCAGGGGAGCTGGATGAGCAAGGAAGTCCACAGAAAGCCCCCAGGAAGCTCAGAGCAGAGGGATCGGGGTCCAGTAGTTGGAGCCCTGTGTCCGGCGTCAGATTGCTGGGAGGGGGACGACGAGGAAGATGTGCTACGGCCCCTGTACGATGTGCCACTGTCCAGAGCAGAGCCCTCCCTGAGCTGTCTGGTGAACCTCGGGGCCTGGCAGCTGCTTTTGTACCTTTCCACCAGCAATCAGTTACCGTCACACGGGCCAAAAATAGCAGTTCCCAGGAAGGCTCTCAGAGGAAAACAGCTTGGCGGGCGGGGCCTGGCCCAGCTTGGAGCAAGGCTTTGCGCCTGTGGGACGTTCTGGGAATGTTTACTCTGCAGGGCAGGGGTGGGGTGGCCACTGGGAGAGGCAGAGGGCTCCACTGGGCTCCCACAAGCAACCCTAGGGTCTGCCACCTCCGCCTAGAAGTGTTCCCCACTACACCTTACACTAGTACCCTGCAACCCCAGGACACTCTGGCCCGGTGCTCGCTCTTGTAGAGCTTTGGGCCTGCACCTGTGAGGGACCCTGCCAGACACAGCGATGCAGGGCTTAGCCTGGAGGCGGCTAAGGCCAGGCTCCCTGGGCCTGCTGGGAGTTGGGATGTGCCCACCTTCTTATGGAACCAGGGGCAGCCTGCAGGGTCCTGGTCTTGCTGCTTCCCAGATGTGGTGCTTTCAAATGATAACTGGTTTGTTTCTTTGTTCCCCAGGTATCTAATTAGTACTCCTGTGCACCAGTGACTGTTCTAGGTACAGAGGACATAAGCAGTGAACAATCCTTGCGTCCTAGAGCTTAGCTGTTAGTGAGGGAAAGAATTAAGTACTCAGTGGATGGGTGCTGTGATGTTGGGTACTGATTACAGCTGCAAAGAAACGGCCAGCTGTGCTGTGGTCAAGGGGTCGGGAGGGTCCTCTCTAAGAGGAGACATGGAGCAGAGAACTGAACAAATGAGGGTCGTGTGTTCCCAGAGGAGGGGCAGCATGTGGAGAGCCACTGTGGCAAGAGTCTGCTGGGCAGGGGACAGCCAGGGGCCCATATGACTGGCCCAGGTGGGGAGAAGTCGGTGGGTTTGGCATGGACACTGGGTTTCCCTCTGAAGGGGATGGACAGACACTGCGGGATTTGAACAAGGGTGCAAGAGTCTGGCTTCTGCTTTGAAGGATTGACTTTGCCGCTGTGCGTGGGCTAAAGGGCAGCTAACAGGGAGACCGAGGAACACCTGGCCAGCGTTGGGAGGCCACTGCTAGTGTCCAGGGATGAGTGTGTCAGCACAGGAGGCAGCTGGGGGAGAGGCAGGTGACCCTGGGAAAGCCCTTGTAGAGAGCCAGCACCGTGCCCTTCTCAGACAGACCTCACGTCATCCACCTAGCCCTGGGCCCACCTGGAAGGTACCTGTCTTGTTCCCACAGGCAGGGGATGGAAAGCAAGTCACTGAGACAGAAGCTCAGGTCGGAAGTCTGATTGCTGGACAGACCCTAGGTGCCGAGGCAGGCGGGAGGAGCTGGCAGTCCCAAGTTCATGCATTCTGGCCAGAGTATTTCTCATGGGCCAAGGCATGCGGCCAACCCGTGATCAGGATTTCAGTTAAACATACCAAGTCCCACCTCGGCTCTTCCATCTGGACGCTTCTGTAGAGCCTTTGTCTGTTTCTCTGGCTCTCTTTGAATTCATTAGCAATTAGCAAATAAGCCAATAGGCTGAACTGAGGAGTTAAGTGTTGACTGGGATAGAATTAGGGGGCCCAGGTTGATTTCCCAACTTGTAGGAAGTCCAGGCCCCGGGACCTGTGTTCTCGTCCTGTTACTTCCCCACCTGCGTGGTGAGGGCTGCCCTGGAGGTCCCTCTTCTCTACTTTGGGCTTCTCTGATTTGATCAGAGAACGCTGCAGGCTGACAGGGCCTCCCCTCCATTCTGATGGGGCCAGGCTGGGGGAGCAGTAGAGCAGTGGTAGGGGGCTCAGGTTGGGCGCACCCATGCCGCTTGTGCAGGGACACCAGGCCTGAGTCACGTCAGGCCAGCTGGTCCCCAGCATAGCTTAACCCTGACCTCAGAGGCAGCAGCTCTGCCTCAGCCCTTCGCTTCCCCAGAGCAAGTCCCCCTGCCTCTTTCTTCATGGCAAGGTCCCCAGAGCCTTCATACAGCAACTTTGGAGGTCTGGCCTCAGTATGTCCAGCCTTGCTGCCCCTGCCCCAGCGGTGCCCCCAGAGCATCAAAGGGTCTGGGGCTGTGTCTGCTTCATCTCCTCCACCCAGAGTCCATCATGGGGCTGGTGTCCATGAATAAACATGTCCATGAATGAACACACCGAGATGTGTTGCTGGTGGGGCAGAGGCTCTCTCCAGCGACCTGTCAACATCTGATGGAGGCGTGTGAAGCTAAGTCTGAAAACAAAGACCTGAACCCCACTTTGGGTTTTCTTACTATCCCCACGGGACCTTTAACTGCAGTGGATAAATCTAGTCTTTCCTTTACAGTTACGTATCTGTTACATATTACATACATACAGTTCCAGATCTTTAGTTACATATCTGTGCCTGTGTAGCATCAGTGGTTATCAAAAATAGCTCTGGTTTTTTTGTTGTTGTTGTTGTTGTTTGTTTTCTTTTTTAGCAAACAGTGCAAGGCCATTTCAGAAAGCTATGTGTATTTTTGATAAACTTGAACAGAGGAGAAATATTTTCTCCGTGTATGGCAGGGTGTTTTAAACTATTACTAACTAACCATGAAATCGACACTGCAGGACACCTCTGTAAGCACTGCCAGGGATATGACATTTTCCACAAGGTCCCTCTTCTCACAGGGCTTTTGATGTCAGCAAGGAGAAAGAAATGGCATTTGTGAATCTAAAATGGTGCTTGAGATGGCTTTGGGAGAATGACGATTTAAGTTCATTGCCAAAAGACCAGTATCAAAGCAGATTAGGAGCACATAGCTGGGAAGACCTAGACTCTGTGGAAGCGTGAAGCTGAGAAGGTTTCTGGCAGGTGCTCTGAGGGTGCAGACAAAGCAGCCTGGCCAGGCACACATGTGGGAGTGATGAGGCTGGACACAGGGAGCCTGGAGGTGGTAGCGCTCATACAGGAGCCAGAAATAGGTCAGAGGAACAGAATCAAGGACCTGAGGGGAGCAAGTGGGAGCTGGCTGAGGGTGCCTCTGGAGGACTCTGTCGATTAGGACCCCAGGGTTGGTGGCAGGGGAGTGGCCATGCCATCTGCAGACCTTGGGAAATGAAGGCTGGTCGGGGACGCGGGCTGGGAGCTGATGTAGATATTCTGAGTGTGTGTGCCAGTGGTGGGACACGGGACTGTCCATATCCCAGGTGGTGAGGAAAGCAAGACTGGCCCTCAGGAAAGAAGGCAGCTCAGTAATCTGGGGGTGGGTTCAGGCCACTATGGGAACAGTGTGGGGACTGTCCTAGTCCACCTCTGCTCTCGTGGGCATGGGATCCAGTGCCCTCAGCACATGCCCAGTAGGGCCAGCTGACCGTGGGTCCCCTGCCCAGGTGCAGCAGTGGGTGGAGAGGTGCCCTGTGTTGCACTGGTGTCTGCACAGCCGTGCTTCCCTGGAACGTGTTTCCTTGCCGCTCTGTGGATGTGCCTGCCAGACAGCGGCCGTGTTCCTGTGGGACACCTGACTCAGCCGCCCTGTCCCAGACCGTGCGCCTGGGCGGTGGAAGGGCACGCCTCAGGCTTCCTCTCAGCCCCGGGCCGCGTGCCTTGGAGCACATAGAAGTTCGTGGGCCTTCCCCCAAAGGAGGACAGGACGCCAGGGAGGAGAGGGCGTGTCTGGGGAGGCCTGAGTGCACGGCGAGTCCCGTGGGCAGGGGCTGAGTCCTGAGGGTGGGTGGGGAGGGTGGGCAGTGACCCCTGAGCGCGGCTGCTCTGGGGGAAGAGGCTGACCCGTGTGGATCCCCACAGGAAGAAGGGGCTCTGATCATCGAGGGGCTCCTCAACATCTCCTGGGGACTGAGGCGGCCCATCCGGCTCCAGATACAGGATGACAGAGAGCGCGTGCACCTCTCCCCCGCCTCCTGGGCACCAGGACACCCGTGAGTGCCAGGCTGGGTGGGGCGGGGCCAGGTGGTCTCCGTGACACCCGTTCAACCCAAAAGTATCGTTTGGGGTGTCGGGGGCGGGGGAAGTTGCTCTCAGCCTAGCCCCATTCCCATTTGGGGCAGGAGCATGGCAGGATAACCCAACCTCATCCCTGTCACCCCGTGACGTCCTCAGCCCATGACCTCACCTGCCAACCTGCAGCCTCACCCCCAGGTGGTCCTTCTCCATGACAACCAAATCACCTCCCTCTTGGAGAACATTCCAGGCTCCCCTCACCTCTGGCTGTGCTTCTCAAACTTGCCTTGTCCGTAAGAGAGAGAGGGCTCTGGGGGGGGGGCTTCCAACACCCTCTGCAAGTTAAGCATCTCAGCATCTCCTGTTCTATGTTAAAAACGCACACAATTTTAGCCTCCTCCTGCTCTGCTTTTATTCCAATATCAGAATTTATTTTTATAAATTTATCAGAATTTAATATCAGATTTATTTAACTATCAGAAGAATGTTTCGATCAGGATGAAATGGCTTTCTATCTGCCTTATCGTTTTAGTGGACGTTTGCCTCTTCCCACCCCACCCCATAGACGGGCAGTTTGCTGCTGCGTTTTGCTTGCTTCTGCATGTAATAAATCCTTCTAAGAGTCAGAAATTCAAAACATTTTCCCCTTCAGAAACTGAAGTAAAGTTGCTTCTCTGAGAGCCCTTAACACATTGACACCCCTGGGGCGTCCCCAGGTATCCCTGGTCACTCATAGCAAATTTTGAGCCGCACAGACTTAGAGCTTAGAGTTTGGATGGGCTCCTTAGAAAGGAGGGTAAAAGTGGTCACACGAGCAGTCTCAGACAAGGGCCTGCAGAGGCCTCTCAGCATTGGGTTGGATGCTCTGTCTGCTCCTTGCAGGTTCCTCCTCACCATGTGGCTACTTCCCATCACGCCCATTCCTTCCCCAGCCCACCACCAGCTACCCTGGCTTGGAGACCACCCTGCTCAGAGGCCTGGAGGTTGGCTCCCTCGAGGTTGCTGCTGCCCAGCCCCCGCAGGCCTGAGGGCAGCCCAGAGAGCCCCCTCGGCATGTGGCCGCAGATACCAGCTGCCTCAGCCCAGCCCCCAGCAGCACCCGGGCACTGTGTGTGACCCTGTGTCCATGCAACGGCGCCCAGCACAGTACACCGGGTCTTCAGGACAGACTCCCTCTCCTTCCAGCAGACACTGGGGCGATCCTTTGCCTTTCTTTTAATCTTTTACGTTGACTTAATATGAAATCCTGGCCTCAGCTCTGCCTGCCCTGATTCTTGCCTGTGTCCTGTCCCCAAAGGCAGCCAGCCTCTTCCCTTTGACCTGAGCTACTTTTCTCTGCCTACAGCCCTCTGAGCACCACGATTGTCTCTTTTCAGAAAGGAGCCACCTCTTCAGGATGGCAGAGTCACTGCCCAAGAACCAGGCGCTCAGGCCGGACCCAGGGAGGAGAGTTCCAGAGACAGCTCAGGTCAGGGGGGCCCTGTCCTGCTCATCTGGGGTGGGAAGGAAGGGAGGGGTTGGCTCATGACCACCGTCTCTGAATATCAGCTTTGTGGAGTAGCAAAGAATGGCCTGTTTCCCTTCAGCTGCAGCCCCTGCTAAATCCCTCCTTAACCCGGAAGAGGCTTTCTCATCGACTCCTCACCGAGGGAAAAGGAATCAGAGGCTTGCAGAGGTGATGTCGTTTGCCTGAGTCCCTGCAACACGCACCCTTATAGAAAGGAGAGAACATCAGCAGAGGGTGCGGCTGCCTCCTGGCCTTGCAGGCATCTGGGACCTCTTCCCCACACACTGGGATCCATCCCTGTGTGTCTGTCCTCTCGGTGCTCTCCCCTTGCACTCAGTGAAGGGCTTGTCCCAGAGGACAGGGCTGGGGCTGTCAAAGTCCTGCTCTGGATCCCTGGAGACAGAGGCCCGGAGGCTTATGGCCATGTGGCATGGTGACACAGGTTATCCTGTCTGGGGATCACCTTTCCCATCTGCAAAGTGGGCATCACGCAGGCTGGACCCCAGCCTCCGACTCAGGGACAGTGGTCACATCGCCGTCTGCTGCAGCCCAGTGCTACAGGGAGCCACGCTCCACACTCGGGACCACCACGGGAGCAGTTCTGTCACCACCGCCCTCACCCCAGCCTGACCCCCTCATCCACTTCTCACCACAGAGCCCGTGGAGGAGGACGAGGAGACCCCACAGCTTATGCGGACCAAGAGTGATGCAGCCTGTGTGATCCAGAGGCGGCCCAGGTGCCGCGCCCCCGGTGAGGCCCAGAGGATCCGGCGACATCGGTTCTCTATCAACGGGCACTTTTACAACCACAAGGTGATGTCCCAGCCTGGCCTCTCCCCTGGGCCCTGAAGCTGAGGCCACAGGGAACAGCCCCAAGCACGGGTGTAACCACTGGGCCTTCTGTAGGCCGGGCCCCGTGGCGGTCATGCCAGAATTCACCCTCACCATGGCCCTGTGTGCAGATGTGGTCATGCCCCTGCCCCGATGGAGAAACGGGCTCAGGAGGAGAACTGTCTCGCCCAAAGTCACATCAAAATATCATTCCACTTCATGGCCCCAAAGCCTGTATATTTTCCATCACACACTCACTGTCAATTCATTCTCAAAAGTTGCATGGAGGGCTTCCCTGGTGGCGCAGTGGTTGAGAGTCCACCTGCCAATGCAGGGGACGCGGGTTCGTGCCCCGGTCTGGGAAGATCACACATGCCGCGGAGCAGCTCGGTCCGTGAGCCATGGCCACTGAGCCTGCGCCTCCGGAGCCTGTGCTCTGCAACAGGAGAGGCCACAACAGTGAGAGGCCCACGTACCGCAAAAAAAAAAAAAAAAGTTGCATGGATATTTGGAAAGTGATACCAAATTCACTTTTAATCAGGCGATTTTCTATGAGGTTTCCACCCAAGCTCAGTTGATATGGGAACATCCTGTCCCCTACTGTCATTTCCACTTGGTAGATGAAGGCAACTAGGTTGAGGTGTGCCCAGGAGCACGTGTGTCTGTGTCCCAGAGAACCCACACTTCTCCTTATTCCCAGCAATTAGCCTTTTGTCCAAGTATTGTACTGACCTCAGGAAAAAGAGCTCCTTCCCCAGATGACATCATTCCGTAAACAAACCAAACTGTAAAAGGAGAAGTTGATTACTATAAATGGCACGAGTGGCCGTGTGGGTGAGGCCCTAGATGGGAGTGTCCCGGTAACAGAGCCACATCCTGCAGCACTGGGAAACTGGAAGCCAAGGTTTTTAGGTTAAGCAGCTGCCTTCTTGATAGGTGATGACTCGTGGGAGGGGAAGGGGAGCCTGGGCAAAGGGAGGTCTCAGGGTCAGATCTGAAGGACAGTCCCCCAGGTGAGGTCTGCTGGGAGCCATTCAAGCCACTCTTGGGGTGCCCTGCACTTCAGGATGAAGAATTCAGCAAGGCAGCTGAAAGGACCCTGCTTCACCATCAGGACCTCCCTCCACTCCCTGCTAGGTTTGCAGTGAGTGTTCATGAGGGACAATAGGTTATCTTTACTAAATCCAGGAAAACCCAGGACTATTTGAGAGTAGTTTCCTGAGAGAGGGAGGGGGAGGCAGGGCTGAAGTTAAACAGAGATTAAGAATGTCTAGATTAGCCAAAGAACCCACCGTCTGACTTGGGTATTCTTTAAATCTTGCTCCAAAGGGGTTTTGTCCTTAAAGTGTTAAGTACCATGTGCTAGTATTTGAATATATATTGATATGCTATTTTAAGGGATTACTCAAAAATTTAGAAAGACTATTTGCACGGGTTTAGGCTCTTTCTAGTTCTACATTCCTAAAAAGGAGCTTTTTGCTCCATGACTCAGGGTACCAAATAGCGGAATTTGTCTTCAGTACATTCACCTCTACTCTAAAGGAGTCATCTCTAAGAGGGGTGTTGGGCACATTAAATCTTACGTTAGTCATTCGAAATGTCACAGGGACATGGAGATGTCTGAGCACCCTGTAGCCTTTGAAATGAACAAATGAACAGTGAGGGCTTTCATCACAGCCTTTCATGTCCATTGGAGCCATCCTGCCAAGAAGGGCTTCTTAGCCAGCCAGCCCAACACTCGATACACTACCCATTCAGGCCCCAGTAAGGGCAGATTTTCCCCCAGTCACAGATTTACCTGCGCCGAAATGTAGACCCATTCTTCCAGGCAAATTGAGTACCTGCCAGGACAGGAACTAGTGTCTTAGGCATGTTGGACAGTTGATTCACATCTCCTGGATGAGTAAGGGGCTCCCTCTTTTTCTCCCTGCGCTACATGCATTCAGAATCAGTGTCCCTAGAAATCAGGCAACAAAGTACTTGAGCCACAGGCAACAATTAAAAAAAAAAAATTCCTAGAATTAACTTCCTAGGGTTGTTATTCCAGGTTTTATTTCTTAGAACTGTACCCTATTGCTTCACTCAATTATTTTCCAAAAGTGTTCTTATTCACAGCAATGTTGGCTTGATTTCCAGACTGGGTCAAACTTAGTACTTGTTTTCACTGCTTTGCCCTGGCCTGTTAGATTCAAATGTGTTCTGTGAGGGGAAAACCACTGTGGTTAGAGATGGGAAAACAGCCACGGTACCCTTGTTCCTACATGGAGTTGGTTGGTATCTTCTTGAGAAAAAACTTCAGGCAGAAGAAACACTAACAATGTCTTATTGACATGACCTTTCTTCTCCTAGAAATAGCCTGACTTCTGTATTCCATATTTCTTAGAAACTGAAAACCTAGGCTGGCTTTCTGTATCACCCAGAGGCATTCTACATTTCACTGTGCAGAAGGCAGGTCCAAGTTTGAGTCTGGCTCTGGTACTCGGGGACCAGCTGCAGACGCTGAACAAGTCCCTCGCACACCCCGAGCCCCTACTGGGAAAAGCAGAGCTAGGGCCATACGGGAGGAATGTGTGAATTGGAATTTGGAAAGCGAGGAGGAGCTTACCCACACGGAAGTCAGACACGCAGGGAGGCCCCTGTGCCACAGTGGTGAAGCATGGGGTTTGGGGCAGCTCTGCCCTTTCTAGATGGGTGATGCTGACAAGCCCCTTAACCTGTCCAAGCTTCCATGTCTTTCCTAAGAAAAGGGGACTAGTGACAGGTACTTCTAAGGGCTGTCGTGAGAATTAAATCAAAGATTATATATAAAGTGTTTAGCAGGTTTCCTACCTAGCTAGTGATCATTGAGGACTCAATAAGCCTCAGACAATGCCCTGGTTGACTTTCACGGATGGTGTCTCATAAACAAAGGCAAGATACCTGTGAGAATGTCACGGGCCCCCATAACTGTGCAGAAGCCATGTGGCTAGAGCACAGGGTACTTGGGAGGGAACCATGTATCACATGTGCATAACATGAGAGGAGCCACGGATGGCACTGTCTAGGCTGTGGGACATGCTGTAAGACAGTACTTCTCAAAGTGTACCCTACAGGTAGCATCACGGGGCAGTTTCCTCAAATGCAGATTTTTTTTTTTTGCGGTACGCGGGCCTCTCACTGGTGTGGCCTCTCTCATTGCTGAGCGCAGGCTCCGGACTCGCAGACTCAGCGGCCATGGCTAACGGGCCCAGCCACTCCACGGCATGTGGGATCTTCCCGGACCGGGGCACGAACCCGTGTCCCCTGCATCGGCAGGCGGACTCTCAACCACTGCGCCACCAGGGAAGCCCTCGAATGCAGATTTTGATCCAGGAGTCTGGACTCGGGGGGCCTGAGACTGTAGCTGACAGCTGGTCCAGAACACACTTTGAGTTGCAGAATTTTGAAAGGTTGTTCCTCTGGCCAACAGTGTGGGTAATGGATTGAAAGGGCGGAGACTGGAAGGGGAGAGTTGAGAAGCTGATGCAGTGTAAGCGGAGGGCCTCACCTCAGGCACCACTGGGAGCATGGAGAGGAGTGGACAGATTGGAGAATGTTCAGCCTTCGGATCAGCAGACACTTGGTGATTTGATGGATAGAAAGAGTGAAGGAGAGACTGGTTCCCCCAACCCCTTGTGAGTTACTTCTACGGCCCTGGTTCCTGGAATCCAGAGAGCTGGACCTTATAGCTTTGTAGGCATCTTCCTTAGAGGCCTCTGTAAGATGTGAGTTGTTACAGCTTCCCTGTGCGTGCCCAGATCTGGGCATAGCTCGTGTGTGGATCTTTGTGGATGGATAGACGCAGGTGTTCCCGAAGCTCAGGTTCGCCTACTGCTCCAGCCTGCTCAGCACCATCTGGCCGACAGTATGCCCAGACCCTGTGTGATGTCAGCCCCGTGTCCCCTCTGGACTTGCCCTGAACTGCCTCCCCGTTCCTGTACAGACCTCCGTGTTTACTCCTGCCTATGGGTCCATGACCAACGTGAGAGTCAACAGCACCATGACCACCCTGCAGGTCCTCACCCTGCTGCTGAACAAGTTCCGAGTAAGTCTGGCCACAGACGGCCCTGCCCCAGTTGCTGGTGGTTTGCTGTTCTGTTGGGGGAGGGGGCTGGAGAAAGCCATGGCTCCTGGCTAGAAGGATGACCAAGGTTTCCTCAGCTGAGCTGGCATCTCTGGGAATTTAAGCAGAGAGAGGGGAAGGTCCCTGGGGATTTGTGTGTGTGGCACTGAGGATGTGGTTACTACCAGGGGTCCCTTTCTGTCTCTCCTGTCTGGAAAAGCCGTGGTCTGACTTCCTATTACTACCTGTGCAGGTGGAAAATGGTCCCAGTGAGTTTGCACTCTACATCGTTCACGAGTCTGGGGGTAAGTGTCTGCCTTTGCTTCCTGATCATAAAAACAAAAGTCCCTGTCCATTTGGCAAGCTCACCAGCTGTGCTCCTTCTCTGAGGGCTGGGCTGGCTTGTGCAGCGGGCACGGGGCAGGTGCCCTCCTGGCCTCGGGACATGCTATGCCCCCACCACGAGCATCCCTCCCAGGCCCAAATCCAGGCACACTGTCATCCCTTTGAGAATCCCACCAAAACCATATGGTAAGCCACTCTCTCCAGTAGGTTCAGCAGGGAGTGGGGAGGAATGTGCATCTGGGTCTTCAAGGTGGAACAGAAGCCCCTCGCCCACTGAGAACTGTTGTTGCAGAACTTGTACTGCATGGCCCTGTGTCCAGTGCTGCACAGCACAGGTCTGATAACTGAGCAGGCCTGGCCTCCCCAAGTCCACTTCCCCATTCCCCGCTCCTTCAGCCACTGTTCCTCTCGGAGCTGGGCCTTCACTGAAGGACATGATCACACATCATCAGGGCAGTGTCCACCACACAACACCTGGCAGTGTTGCCAGGCCCCCTGGACACCTGTCTTCCATTACGTTCCTGTCCTGGAACAAAGAGACACAGAGATGCCATGAATTTTGTCCACCGCTTTCTTTTTCAGAGAGGACAAAATTAAAAGACTCTGAGTACCCGCTGATTTCCAGAATCCTGCACGGGCCCTGTGAGAAGATTGCCAGGATATTCCTGATGGAAGCTGACTTGGGCGAGGAAGTCCCCCACGAAGTGAGTGAGAGCTGAGGCTCGGGGAGGCCTGCTCCTGAGTTAGGGGCTGGGGGACAGCATGGCGGACCCCCAAGGGCTCTTAAGGTGACCTTGGGCAGAGCCCTCTTGGGCGATGCTTCCAGGGCCCCCATGGCCGTTCTGAAGGACCAGTACAGTATTGGTTTCAGCCCTTCTTCTTCCTGTCAGCCACCACCAGATGTATCAGCTGGCTCAGGGGAGATAAGAAGTTGGGTCTTAGAAAACCATGGCCTGGCCTTTCCCCCTCAGACAGATAGAATCTTTTCCTTCGTTGGAGCGTGGTTTGTTGTCATTGCATTAAAGCCCACAACAAGGGCTCCTTAACTAGGGCCTAACTAGGGCTTATGGAAGGGACCCTATGGAGGTCTGTGTCTCAGGACAGCCTGAGTCCTGGCTGGGCAATGGGCACATTTCCAAACTCCCTGCACAGAAAAGGCCTGTAGGGTGTGGACCCCAAGGAGAAGGCCCAGTGACCCTGTATCCCTTGAGCCATTCAGACTAGTGTAGTTTCATTCCATTGTTAAAAACAATGGCATTCCCACCGTCTCCACCCCACCCCCAGAGAACACCCAGTGTGACTCCACTCACTATTGAATGCTTTTCCTAAAATTCAGCTTAATCTTTCCTCCCAGCGATCGTAGTTGCCTTTGAGGTAAGAATGGGCTCCATCCTCCCATCCTGGTACACACAGAGCAGTGCTGGGCGTGGGAGGAAAGCAGGACAGCCTCTTCCTTGGATTTAAGACTGCTGAATCGGCCACTATGGAAGCCACGAGGAAAAGAAAACACACTTTGGCTTCTAATTTAAAACACATTAAAATGTTCTTGGATTTTCTAGGTCGCTCAGTACATTAAGTTTGAAATGCCGGTGCTGGACAGTTTTGTTGAAAAATTAAAAGAAGAGGAGGAAAGAGAAATAATCAAACTGACCATGAAGTAAGCAGCACTTAAAGAGCCAGTCGTGGGTACTGAACGTCAGGGCAAGTCTGCAGGGCAGAGCACCCGGGCCCGCGGCTGGGAGGCCTCTCTCCTCCAGGTGTGCCAGGTTCCTCACGCAGCTCGGGGACACCTGCTAACCCTGGCTCCCCAGCACCGCCCTCTGACCCCTTGCTCAACACTGACACCAAGCTGGGGTGACAGCCTGCCAGAATAGGGGGATGCAGCCCAGACCACTCCTCTAGCCTCGGCAATCTCGCCAGCACAGGACAGGCACACGCTGCTGAAAGATGCCCAGGAGAGTCAGGCAGGAGCACGGGTGGGCCCTGGACCAGGGCTGTGTGTTCTGCTGGTGACATTGCTCTGGAGGAACAACCGAGAGGGGGCCTGCTTGTGCACCTTCTGCCTCGCCTGGGCCTTTCACGCTAGCCGGAATTCTAGGCCTGTCCCAAAGCAGCAGTTATTGGAACTGCCTGCACCAGCTGATGTTTGCAGGTGCAGGGGACCAGTTCAATGGAAAGGTGAGCAGGTGTTACCTGCTGGCTCCTGGGGAAGCTATCTCAGGGCCCGGCTGTGTGAGGTCAGCCAGGTTGCACATCCCAATGATCTGTCTCTCTCTCTGCAGGGGAAGCTCGGTCCCAGAGTCCCTCTTAGGCAGAGAAGGAGAGAGGCTGCTGTGAGGGCCCGCGGTCAGGGGACTGGTTCCGATTCTGGCATCTGGCTGAATGATTCTTAGAAAGGCTTCTATGTGTGCAGTCAGGCCCCATTCAGGCAGTCAGCAGAGACCTCGATCAGAGGAAACAGTCTACATGCAGTCAGCAGTGTCACCGTGGCTAGAAAGGACTTGAGGGTCACCTGGTCAGCCTGTTCAATGTACAGAGAGGAAACAGCGGCCTGTGATAAGGAGGCAGCACCACGTGACTGCAGAGCCAGGGCTTGAACGCAGGCTTCCTGATCCCTACTTTGCCGCCCTGTATACTCCAGCACACTCCTGTCTGTACTGGAGAATCTTTTTTTTTTTTTAACATCTTTATTGGAGTATAATTGCTTTACAATGGTGTGTTAGTTTCTGCTTTATAACAAAGTGAATCAGCTATGCATATACATATGTCCCCATATCTTGTACTGGAGAATCTTTGGAATAGAAAGATCACTCTGCTTTGAAGCTTGGCAGGCTCTGCAGCCCTGTTTGACTGCTCCTCAAAGCCAGTGGTCTTGTGGGATGTGGGCCTGGCTTTTCCCTCTCCTGGCAGAGGAGAGATAGTGGCCACTAATCAGCTGGTCAGGAGCCGTGGGTCTCCGGGCCCAGCATCTATGTGCTCCCTTGCTCGCCCCCTCCCTGTCCCCTCCAGTAGCAGTAGGTCCTCTTGGCTGTGTCTCCCTCCAGGTTCCAAGCCCTGCGTCTGACGATGCTACAGCGCCTGGAGCAGCTGGTGGAGGCCAAGTAGCCCACCAGCACCTGCCTCTTCCGAAGCCCCCAGCAGCCAGCGCACTCTGAGCGCTGGTGGCCGGGCCCTGATTGTCACACACATTGGTCACACTGGCTGAGGAATCCAGCACCCGTGTTTCTACCTGTCCACCTGCCTAGGTAGCGTGAGTCCCATGTCCCCGCCTCTTGGCTCCAAGGTGAGCACTCACAGTGCCCAGACCTAAGCCTGAGGAGCCAGGAACTTGCTGGGTGGGGTCTGCGTGTGAGACTGGCCCGGGCCGTGAGCAGCCCTGAAGCTGTGACATGGGCCACTTATGTAGCTGCATAGCATGGCCAGTTCTGTTCACTCCACACGTCTCCTGCTCACGGGAGCAGGACATGACCTTGTTGCTAGGGGTGGGCTCCATCTGCTCTCCCAGTGCCCAGCCCAGAACCACAAGCCCTTATCCTCATCAAACACATGAGCCACTCGACCCCCGTCTGCCCTCGTCTCATGCTGCCACTCAGAAACTCCGCTGGGTAAAGCAAGGGCTGCCAGCGGGTATGGGGTGTGCGATGCTCCCAGCCATCACTTCACCATGGTGTCCCTGGCCCTCGAGCCTCTGATGTCACTCCATGAGCCTCACATAGCCCCGTGCCCCGGCAGCAGAGGTCAGACTGGGAGTAAGACCACCAGCAGCCCATCTTCTCTCTGCAACACTCACTCTGAGCTTCCTCAGCAAGACCTGAAGGGATTCTTACAAGGAGCTCGCTGCCAGAAACATGTCAGTTTGATCACATTGAGGAGGTGACCCGCGTGGCATTGTAAAGGATGCTGCCAGGGTGCGTGCGGGTCCAGGAGCTGTCCAGGGACCGCCGGCAGTGGCTCGGGAAGGCCGCGCTCTGCCCCGTTGCTGCTCTCCTCGGACACCTGTGTGCCTCCTGCCCTCTCTGGGTGTGCGTTCCTCCTCTCTCAATACTTCCCATCAAAGGGCCACCAAGGGAAAAATGTCTGTTTGAGGAGAAAGGGCTTTGAATTCCCTGGGGCCAGATGCAGAACGATCTGGGTTTGTCAGCTGATGGAAAACATCTGGAATGAACAAGAAGGCATTTGCAAAAATTGTGTAACAGTTTACATTGGTCATGTGAGGTGTTTGTCCAAAACAGAGCAAACTGAAGACCAAGTTCTCCCACTGGGGCCCATGGATAGCGGATTTAAAGGGAAAAAGTATAAAGTCTCCCAAATACAGAAATTCAATATGAGGGAGATTCCCTCGGTGCCTTGTGCAGCGCCCATAAAGAACAGAGCCTGGGAGCAGCCGTGCCAATGGAACCCACCGTTCAGGGTGAACTTCGCAACAGGATTGCCCCGACCTGGCACAGAGGCAGGCGCAGAGACGCCCAGGGGAGGGTCCGCTGTAGTTTCTGCTGTCTCTGCTTGCCTTTGGCAGCATAGTTTCCTGGGTACTCAATAAAGGTGTGAGGTATTGAACTGAAGGAGTTAGGTCCAAGCTTTATTTTTTGCTTGTGTGTGTCCACCCTGACCTTCTGACCTAACCTCTGACACTCCTGTCCCACAGGCCGCGTGGCCAAGTTTGGCAGAAGAGCCAAAGCTGAGCCACAGCCCGCGGCTCATGACACTGACACGACTCCTTCCTTTCCGTGCACATGCTTGGGGCTGGTGTGGGGCCTGAGGACAGAGGCAGCTGCAGGGCCCAGAGGAGGAGTCATTGGTGGGGGTCTGTGGACAGCCTGGACAACAAGCACAAGGGTCACCCCGAATCGCAGAGTCCCAGCATCAGGAGGACCTCGGGAATCTTGCAGGGCTGGGGGCGGGGCAAGGTGACAGGGTCTAGGAGAGGGTAGAGAACGACTCAAACAGGGCTCCTCAGTAAAATAGTGAAATAGCTCCCAGACCGTATTTATAAGCTCAGGTCAAGCACAACTGTTGTCCATTGTTCAGCAGTAATTGAGGGACCGCCTTGTGCCAGACCTGTGCTCAGCCCTAGAGGGACAAAGACAGAGCCATGCTGTGCCCTGTGTTCAGGGGTCTCAGACAAGACCTGGGAGAAGCAGGCCACACACCCTGGATGGTCAGGGGACCAGCAGGGCAGAGAGATGGTGAAGGTCCCTGGAAGGAGGCCCAAGGCTGAGCCCGACTTGCCTAAGAGAGTGTGTGTGACATTCTAGCCTGAAGAGGCCTGCCAGCCCTGGAGCAGACAGGGCTTGGCACATGGGAAGCCATCAGATGAAGAAACCCTCTGTAAACATCCCCAGTTTTGCTTTTGGGGTTTTTTTTCTTTCAGTTGTTACAATATTACTTCATTTAAGGCCTATCTCGATACGTGTCACTTGTGAAATAGAATTATCAAAACTAACTTCTGAATAACATAGCTAAGAAATCACTAACAAGTTGTACAAAAAGGGGAAAATGTACAGACATACCTCAGAGATGTTGCAGGGTTGGTTCCAGGCCACTGCAATAAAGCAAATATCACAATAAAGTGAGTCACACAGATTGGTTTCCCAGTGCATATAAAAATTACATTTATGCCCTACTATAGTCTAAAGTGTACAATGGCATTTTGTCTAAAAAAACAATGTACGTACCTTAATTTTAAAATACGTTATTGCTAAAAAATGCTAACAATCATTTGAGCCAAGTTGTAATCTTTTTGCAATAGAAACATCAAAGATTATTGATCACAGATCACCATAACAAATATAATAATGAAAGGCTTGAAAATTGTGATGTCAACTGAAAAAAAAACACAACCTAAAATTTGTGAGTTATGTTTTATTTGGGGACCTTACTGAGAACTATATCCCATGAGACAGCCTGTCAGACAGCTCTGAGGAACTGTTCCAAAGAGGTAGGGGAGGAACCAAGATATGCAGGAGTTTTTGCTTAAAAAAAAAAAAGCCAAACATGTAGTTGAACACCAAAACATGACTGCTGACCACAAAAAGCAGAAGTCTCAAGTTAATGATTTTAGTGCCTTTTGGTGTATGGGAAGATGCAAGAGTCTGGGTTCATTAAAATTATTCCTTAGATACGCATCTTAACTATCTAGGGCCAGTATCCTGTTTCTCTCCATCCTAAGCTGCCCTCAGGGTGCACCCCTTGGAGCAGCTGCAGTGGCTGATGTCTTGATAGCACCAACATTTCTTGTTTACTGAAATGGCTGGCTACATTTTTTTTGTCCACAGTGAGAATTACCAAAATGTGACACAGAGACGCAAAGTGAGCAAAGGTTATTGGGAAAATGGCACCAATGGATTTATTCAATGCAGGGTTGCCACAAACCTTCAATTAAAACAAACAAACAAAATGCAATACCTGTGAAGCACTATAAAGCAAAGCACAGTAAAACAAGGTATGCCTGTGCACTTCTGCAATCATCTGGGGCGTTACAAAACTTTTCATCAACACTACTTGCTTTTCAGAGGCAATTTGAAAAGCTGCTAATTCAGCTCACCCTGACTTTCTCTGTTTGGCTCTGCGGTTTCCTGATGGTTTGTATGGGAGTTCCATGTGCCTCTCTCCACAGAGCATAGATCATTTGTCATATGTTGCTTAACTCACTGGTATCGCAGGTAGTAAATGTTATCCAAAGATAAAGTGAAGAATTCCTGTGATGAGTGTCCTCTCCTAAAACAGGACAGTCTTCCCAGGTCAGGCCTCCGGAACCAGGGAAAATCATAAACACAGGATAAAATCAACGTGATTGCAAAAGAAGATCTGAACTCAGGAAAAACAGGGTGATTTGCCCAGAGCAAATTACCAGAAGGAACCAAAAAAGAGCTTGTTTTTCCCATGGTGATAACCATATGCTACCTGCTTAGAATGTTTACAAGAAAATGGATTAAAGACCTTCCCACTGTTAAAATAATGCTGTTTGTCCACCCAGGATACATCTGGCCCCTTAGTCCTAGGGAAACAAAGCACGAGGCTTATCCTGTCGGATCAGGTGATCTGTGGAGAAGCTGGCAATACACAATGTGCCCATGTGGGCAGGACACAGGTGCCCTGCAGCTGCAAAGCAGCAGTGGGATATTTTTGTCAGGTGCCCTGCTGGGCAGCAGCCTCCCTGCCCCTCAGTCCCTCAGCCATGATCGGGCAGGAAAGGCAGTCGGACTCAAGCCTTTCCAAATGTAAAAACAGCAAGTACAAGTGCTGTATTTAGCCCCCATGAGCTGTGATTGTCTGGGAGAAAGCCAGCTGCTGACCCGCCCTTGGACTCCCAGCATTCGGGTGGGGCTCTGCTGCCTCCTGGCTGGGCTTTTAACAGAGATGTTTTCTGCAAACTCAGGAATGGGAATTCCCAGAGTTTCCTTTCCCAGAGAACCCAAAGGAAACAGAAAGCAAAGTCTCAGACTTGGTGGACAGAACCCTTGTTCAGGGGCCCTTCATGGGAGATAGACTGCTCCTTACTGCACTTGGCCCTTGGACCACACATGTGACCGGCTTCTTTTGCATTGTTGCCAAATGCAGACCCAAGGCAGCAGTGCTCCCTGTTGAGACAGTGCTTTTTGGTGTGTGTCTCTGTCTGTCTGCAAGGGAGTGGGGTGCAAGGGACAAAGCCATAGTAAAAGGAAGCTGTCTTGCCAAGACTGTTCTCAGCCCAGAAGCCTCTTCTTCCTAGAATGAGCCCTTCAAATACAACTGGGCTCAGGGACACACTGGACCCCACTGCGAGCTGTTTCCCAGAGGAACCCCAGCCATTAAGGGATCTGGCCTCTCTTGACCCAGTTTTCCCAGAAAGATCTTCTGTGGGACTCGAGGGACATTGTTCCAGCTAATGATTAAGAACTCTCCAGACAATAGGGGCTTCTTAGACAATGGGTGAATTTCCAGGATGT
Source organism: Delphinus delphis (assembly GCF_949987515.2). Lineage (NCBI taxonomy): Eukaryota > Metazoa > Chordata > Mammalia > Artiodactyla > Delphinidae > Delphinus > Delphinus delphis. The sequence continues at coordinate 45,240,750 of NC_082698.1, forward strand.
CCGGCCCCCTTCCGAGGAGGGAGATAACAAAATGTAAAAAAGGTGTCTGTCAAAGACCAATCAGGCAGCTGGGGAGAAGGAGGGAGATAACAAAATGTAAAAAAGGTGTCTGTCAAAGACCAATCAGGCAGCTGGGGACAAGTTCCCTCTCTGGTCCGAGCCTAAGCCGGGACCAATCAGCAGGAGAACACAACCAAATCTATAATTTACATACGGGGAAGTGGGAACCTATAAAACTGACATATTCGCGCCCAAAAGGGTTCCTTCTTCGACCTCCTGCGTGAGGACCAAGGAACCCCGGTGCACCGGCCATCAATAAACCTCTTGCGTTTTGCATCGACTTCCGACTCTTGTTGTTTCCTGGGCGAGTCGAAACTCCTAGGAGACCGCGCAGGTCTAACATTTGGGGGCTCGTCCGGGATTCCACTCGCCCCGGACCACAAGAACACCGGGAGTTGGAGGTACCAGGTAAGCTCGAGCTTGATTGTCTGTTTGTCCCTTGTTCTTTGTGGGCCATTATCGGAGGAAAGCCGTAAGAATCGGCTTATTATGGAATCTGTATCGGACCTCTGGCTAGGCAGACGTGCTAATAGCCGGCGTCCATGAGCCCTAGGGGACGCCCTAGTGGCTCATCTGGAAGGAGAGGCAAACTCTGTCTCCCCTTCACTCGGTTTCGGCAGTTCCCTTGGTGGTAACTGCCATCTGAAGAAGTTTCGGTTTTGAAGCGAGCTCGCGGTGGCCCATACGTATATGTGTTTCGTGGAGTTTTAACTGTTTCTGTATTGTGGTCTATTCTTCTTCTCTGACGGACGACAATGGGACAAACTATGACGACTCCTCTTTCCCTTACCCTAAGCTATTGGACCGAAGTTCGGGCCAGAGCCCATAATTTTTCGGTAGAGGTAAAGAAAGGAAAGTGGCAGACTTTGTGTGCCTCTGAATGGCCAACATTTCAGATAGGATGGCCCCCCGAAGGATCCTTTTTATTAGACAAGATTAAGCTGCTGAAGTCTAAGATATTTAATATAGATCCCCACGGACATCCAGACCAAGTACCATATGTCTTGGTCTGGGAAGATTTAATTCTCTCCCCACCTCCGTGGGTCCGGCCCTTTGTTTCCTCAACAGGTACGTCCGCGCATACATCAGCAGCGTCGGAGATATTAGCCTTAAAGAAAAACCCCAACACGGAGAAGCTACCCGACGCCCCGGATCTACCGAAGGCGATTTATCCTGACCCGCAGTCCGATTTGCTTCTTTTGGATTCCCCACCCCCTTATCCTCCGGCCCCGAATCCCCTACCACCTAGAGGACCCCCAGCTCCACTGCCCTCGGCACCAAGGGAACCATCCATGATGGAAGAAGAAAGGGGTCCCTCAGTGGGCACTAGGAGCCGGAGGGCTATCTCCCCGGACTCCACTGCCCTACCTCTTAGAGAATATGGCCCCCGCGATGGCCAAGGGAATAGACCTCTCCAATATTGGCCCTTTTCCTCTGCAGATCTTTATAATTGGAAAATGCATAACCCAACTTTTTCCGAAAATCCACAGGCCCTTACCGCTTTAATAGAATCTCTTGTTTTCTCCCACCAGCCCACATGGGATGATTGTCAGCAGCTGCTCCAGACTCTCCTAACGACTGAGGAGAGGCAACGGGTTCTTTTGGAAGCCAGAAAAAATGTATTAGGCGCCAATGGGCAACCTACCCAGCTGCCTAACGAGATTGATGCTGGTTTCCCACTCGTCAGGCCAAACTGGGATTTCAATGCCCCGGAAGGTAGGGAGCGCCTGAAAATGTATCGCCAGGCTCTGGTGGCGGGTCTCCATGGAGCGGCCAGACGGCCCACTAATTTGGCTAAGGTAAGGGAAGTAACTCAGGGGCCCCAGGAATCGCCAACTGTGTTCCTGGAACGTTTAATGGAAGCCTTTAGACGCTTTACCCCTTATGATCCAACTTCGGAGGGACATAGGGCTACTATAGCGATGGCTTTCATAGATCAAGCGGCCCCTGATATTAAGAAGAAATTACAAAGGCTAGATGGCTTGCAGGGATTTTCGCTTCAGGAGTTAGTAAAAGAGGCAGATAAAGTATATAACAAAAGAGAAACAGAGGAAGAGAAGGAAGAAAGAAAGCAGAAAGAGCAGGAAGCCCGTGAAATAAGACGGGATAAGAGACAGGAGAGGAATTTAAGTAAGATACTGGCCACTGTGGTTGGAGGAAGAAATATAGGGGATAGAAGTAGGCAGGAAGGGCGAACGGCAGACAGAAGGCAGCCATTAGACAAGGACCAATGTGCCTACTGTAAAGAAAAAGGACATTGGGCGAGAGAATGCCCTAAGAAAAAGAATGGAGGAAGGCCAACCAAAAACAAAATCTTAACATTGAAAGAAGACGACTAGGAAAGTCAGGGCTCGAACCCTCTCCCCGAGCCCCGGGTAACTCTTAAAGTGGAGGGGGAACCTGTTCAATTTTTGGTAGATACCGGAGCCCAGCACTCCGTCCTTCTCCACTCAAAAGGTCCTATCTCAGCTAAAAGGTCATGGGTACAAGGAGCCACTGGGAATAAACAATATTCATGGACCACACGAAGGACAGTAGATCTTGGGATTGGACGAGTAACCCATTCATTTTTGATTATTCCGGAATGCCCCTATCCTTTGCTGGGAAGAGATTTACTCTCCAAAGTAGGGGCTCAAATCCACTTTCAGCCAGAAGGTCCCACCATAACTGATAATAAGGGAAGGTTACTTCAAATATTGACTATGAAATTAGAAGATGAATATAAATTATACGAGCAGCCTTCATCCTCACGAGTTAATGTTACTGATTGGGTAACTCGGTTCCCTCAAGCCTGGGCAGAAACTGCCTGAATGGGGATGGCCAAAAATCGGCCCCCGGTGCTAGTGGAACTCAAGGCAACTGCCACCCCAATAACAGTCCGTCAATACCCCATGAGTAGAGAAGCCAAAGACGGTATCCGTCCCCATATACAGAGGCTACTAGACTTGGGCATCTTAATAAGATGTCAATCAGCATGGAACACCCCTCTCCTGCCGGTAAAGAAACCAGGAACAAATGATTATCGGCCGGTGCAGGATCTACGAGAGGTAAACAAACGGGTGGCAGACCTCCACCCCACAGTTCCAAACCCTTACAACCTCCTGAGCACTCTTCCACCTCAACATACGTGGTATACTGTTTTGGACCTTAAAGATGTTTTTTTCTGTTTAAGACTCTCTCCCCTGAGCCAACCCTACTTTGCCTTCGAATGGAAAGATCCAACATCGGGAATGTCTGGTCAGCTGACATGGACACGGCTATCTCAGGGATTTAAGAACTCCCCGACCATCTTTGATGAAGCCCTCCATCAGGATTTGGCATTATACAGAGAATCAAATCCCCAGGTAACATTACTCCAATACGTTGATGATATTTTATTAGCTGCTGAGACCCAAGAAGATTGTATCAAGGGTACTGAAAAACTGTTAACGGAACTTGGAACCCTGGGATATAGAGCCTCAGCCAAGAAAGCACAAATATGCCAACAACAGGTCAGTTACCTGGGGTATCTATTAAAAGGGGGGCAAAGATGGCTCACGGAGAGCAGAAAGGATATGGTGGCCCAAATTCCGGCTCCCAAAAACGCCAGGCAGGTTAGAGAATTTTTGGGGACGGCCGGATTCTGTAGACTATGGATTCCAGGGTTTGCTAAGCTGGCAGCCCCATTGTACCCCCTAACCAAAAACAGCACTCCTTTCATTTGGGGCGATAAGGAACAACGGGCTTTTGACCAAATCAAACGAGCTTTACTTTCAGCTCCAGCCCTAGGACTGCCAGATGTAACCAAACCTTTTCATTTATATGTGGCCGAAAATAAGGGCATTGCAAAAGGAGTATTGACTCAGAAATTGGGTCCCTGGAATCGCCCAGTTGCTTATTTGTCAAAAAAATTGGACCCTGTGGCATCAGGATGGCCCATTACCAAACCCTGTTGCTAAACTCAGATCGCATCAAGTTTGCTCCAGCCACAGGACTCAATCCAGCCACCTTGCTACCTGATCCTGACTTGGAAGGCTCCACCATCATACATGATTGTCAGGAAGTACTAGCCGCAGCACACGGCAGTAGGCCAGATCTGATGGACCTGCCCCTCCCTGATGCTGATTTCACCTGGTTCACGGATGGGAGCAGTTTCCTGGAGGAAGGTAAGCGTCGAACTGGGGCAGCCGTGGTAGACGGAAATCAAGTCATATGGGCAGCGGCGCTACCACAAGGGACCTCAGCCCAACGAGCTGAATTAATTGCTCTGACGAGGGCATTAGAGATGGCAGAGAATAAAAAAGTAAACATCTACACAGACAGTAGATATGCGTTTGCTACCGCTCATATCCACGGTGCCATTTACCAACAGAGAGGGCTACTAACTTCAGGTGGCAAAGAAATTAAAAACAAAGACGAAATCGTGGCTTTGTTGACTGCACTCATGCTTCCTACTAAAGTCAGTATCATCCACTGCCCTGGACATCAAAAAGGAAATACCCCAATAATTAGGGGAAATAATATGGCTGACCAAGTGGCCCGAGAAACAGCATCGGGAGAAGTCATTTTAGGACTGTCACATAAAGTTCCTGAAAAACCAGGCCGCGATGAAGAAATCATCCCGGCCACAACAAAAGGAACTTTGTCCCCTCAGCAAGCAGAATCCATGTTACAACAGATGCACAGATGGACACATTTGGGGACTAAAAAGATGGTAGCCTTGTTACAAAAAGCCGGGTACGAAACCCCTGGAATGACAAAATAGCTGAACAAATTGTGCAGGAATGCGTCCCATGTCAACAGGTAAATGCTCACAAAGGGAAACTTGAAACTGGAAAGAGACTCAGGGGGGACCGCCCAGGAACTTACTGGGAAGTGGACTTTACCGAAGTGCGTCCTGGAAGGTATGGTAATAAATACCTTTTAGTTTTTGTAGACACTTTTTCAGGATGGATAGAGGCTTTCCCAACAAAGAAAGAAACAGCTGCTGTAGTAGCCAAGAAGATTTTAGAAGAAATTTTTCCTCGATTTGGAGCATCAAAGGTAATAGGGTCTGATAATGGTCCAGCCTTCGTCGCCCAGGTAAGTCAGGATGTGGCCAGATATTTGGGGACTGATTGGAAATTACATTGTGCCTATAGACCCCAAAGTTTAGGTCAGGTAGAAAGAATGAATAGGACTCTAAAAGAGACCCTAACTAAATTGTCCTTGGAGACTGGCGGTACCGATTGGACGGTGCTCCTTCCTTTGGCCCTATTCCGGGTTAGAAATACACCTTCCCGATACCATCTTACTCCTTTTGAAATATTATATGGTGCCCCGCCTCCCCTCCTCACTTTAGGAAAAGAAATAAAACCTGATTGTCAAAATAACACTGACTTATATGCTAGGCTACTGGGACTCCAATTGGTCCAGAAAGAAATATGGTCCCAACTCGCCAAGGCCTACCAACCGGGAACACCGGGAGAAACTCATCCTTTCCAAGTCGGAGACTCCGTATACGTCCGTCGGCATCGAACCCAGACGTTGGAACCTCGATGGAAAGGACCATACACCGTCCTCCTCACCACCCCAACGGCCATAAAAGTGGACGGTATCGCTGCCTGGATCCATGCTTCACATGTGAAGGCTGCACCAGCGACGGCATCATCAGGATGGCGGGCCCAAAGAACCGACAACCCGCTCAAACTCAAGCTTCTACGAACCTAAGACTTATAATTTTGGTTTTACTGCCTTTACTGACTGTAAGTGATTTTAGCCCTCACCTCCCCCAACGTTTAACTTGGCAGGTAATTTCTCAGACTGGAGATGTAACCTGGTCCATTAGTCATACTGCACCCCCCTGGACCTGGTGGCCAGATCTTTTTCCTGATGTTTGTAAATTGGCTATAGGAGCACCTTATTGGGATACAGAAGGTTGAGATTCCATGATTGGAATCAATAGTCACAAGAAAAAGGGGGGAATGTGGGACTCGAGGGACATTGTTCCAGCTAATGATTAAGAACTCTCCAGACAATAGGGGCTTCTTAGACAATGGGTGAATTTCCAGGATGTCCGGCCCCCTTCCGAGGAGGGAGATAACAAAATGTAAAAAAGGTGTCTGTCAAAGACCAATCAGGCAGCTGGGGAGAAGGAGGGAGATAACAAAATGTAAAAAAGGTGTCTGTCAAAGACCAATCAGGCAGCTGGGGACAAGTTCCCTCTCTGGTCCGAGCCTAAGCCGGGACCAATCAGCAGGAGAACACAACCAAATCTATAATTTACATACGGGGAAGTGGGAACCTATAAAACTGACATATTCGCGCCCAAAAGGGTTCCTTCTTCGACCTCCTGCGTGAGGACCAAGGAACCCCGGTGCACCGGCCATCAATAAACCTCTTGCGTTTTGCATCGACTTCCGACTCTTGTTGTTTCCTGGGCGAGTCGAAACTCCTAGGAGACCGCGCAGGTCTAACACTTCTATCAGGTTAGGTGAATATCTGGGGGTATGTTAGGTTTGGGATGTCCATCACACGTGCAAATGGCATTGAGTAATTAACTGGATATATAAATCTAGAGTTCAGTAATATTTGCATCCCAAGGTTGGACTGGAGTTACCAGTTAGGGAGTCTTCAGCGACTACAGATGGTATCTGAAGCCATTAGACTGAAGGAGTTCTGCAGGCAAACGAGGGCCCGGAGAGAAGAGAGGAGATGGGGTGACCCAGCACAGGTTAGGTTGGCGGAGGAGGAGGTTGGCTGTAAGAAATGAGAACCAGGAGAGATCATTACTAAAGAGAAAAAAGGGGGTGTGTTGGAAATCACGAGACTTTGGAGCCATTCCAGTCCTTGGCCATCCACTTATACACTGTCTGAACTCGAGCAAACTTCTACCCTAAGCCTTGGTTTCCTTACCTGTAAAATGAGTATGATCGTTCCCATTTTGTAAGGGCTTTTTGGTATAATCAAGTAAGTTGACTCATGAAAAATATCGGGAACAGTTTAGGCTGTCCAAAAGTACCTCTATATAATAATTAAACAATATTTGTAAAAGAATGAAGTCTCAGGGTGGGATAGGCTGGTGTTGCGTTTCAAAAGCCGTGACACACAGGCTGCAGCTCGTCGGCCCTGTGGGTGGCTCCTCCATCTCAAAGGTCTTGTGGTCCTGGGGGCCACAGGACGCCTTCCAGGGGTAGGAGAGGAAAACAAAACGGCAGGAAGAAACGAAAAGTTGCTTTTTTCCGCTGGGCCCGTGAGCATAGAGGGTCACTCCGCCAGGATCCTAGAGCGACCGCGCGGCGCAGGCGAACGGCTCGGCCTGCACTTCCGGTGGCGCGAAGGGCGCGGGGCGAGCGAGCGAGGGCGGCGGCGGGCTGGCGCGGTGAGTGGGCCGGGGCCTCAGGAGCGCGAGCTGGCCGCTGTGGGGCGGTGCCGACTGGGCAACGGGCTGCCGGGCGCGGCTTCGGTCCTCAACTCCCGGCTGCCGCGAGGGCTCTGCCGTGGCTGGCGCCGGGGGCGGAGGGAGCGGGGCGGGCCAGGCCTGCGAGGAGCGGCAGCCAGAGGCCTCGGGAGAGCGGAGATCTTAACGGAAGCCCGGGCGAGTTGAGGCCAGAGGAGGACAGGCCCGGGATCGTGAGCAGCATTCCTTACGCCCTCCATCAGTCGCGTGTCAGGATAAAACAGATTGAAGCAAGCGCTTGGGTAGCACAGGGCTGTTCTGAGCGACTTACAGATTCATTTAAACTTCTAACACCATGATAATGTAGTGGCCTTATTGTCATCCCCATTTTATGGACGAGAAAGCAGGCACATTCCAGTGAGGCGTATTCGCATGGCCAACAGCTCGTTTCACTCAAGTTTCCCTTAATACCCGCACTTGCTGTGAAATGAGGCTGAGCACCAGTCGGAGCGCTGGACTTGGCGTTGGAAGTTGGGGCTGCAGTCAGTTCTGCCACTAAGAATACAGGCTCTGGGGTTAGGCTACTAGGGGGTGGGAACCTGGCCAAAGTATACCTGCCTTTCCTTAGAAATGGAAGTAAAATGAAGATAATCCCATAAAGCTGCTCTGAGAATTAGATAGCCCAGTGACTGGCACCCAGGCTGCCTGTTGGTATGATTTCCTCATCTGTAGTGTTCTAGATGGTTTAGATAGTCTCTGAGTTTCCTACTAGAACTGACTTCTGTAGTGTTGAAAAATAAACGTGGGGTGTTTTTCAGTGTATAATTACCATTATAGCTATTTTTGAACACCAACATCATGTACCTGACATACCTCCTTGTAATAGATGTTCTATAAATATTTACTAAAGTTAAGAAATGAGTAGTGCTCTGTAGTTTTGTGTTGTATGCAGTTTGCTTTTTCTGATACTTACCTTAATTGCAGCAGATATACTTAAATACACGAAGTCTCAGCACTGTCAGGCCTGGAGTCTCAATTATACAATAAGATGATGGAAAGGCAAGAACAATGATGTAATTTTTGTTTTCAGTTATTTGCTTTGTAAGCTTGTGTGCAGAGACCCAGGGTAATTACTCCCATTTTAAAGTCTACTTGCTGACAATAAGATGTGGAAATTAGTTCCAATAATTGTATTACCTTTGCAGTCCTAGGTTTTCCCACATTGGCACCTTTGGACATTTGGACATTTCCCACATTTGGACTTTGTGCTTCTTTGGTTGTGGCCATTATTTTAAGTAACCTTATAAGTAATTAAATGAAATTAATTTATTTGAAATTTTGAATTTTTGTAGCATGTGGGTATTTTTAAAATTCCATCCTATTTTTACCTGTAAACTTACTTTCCTCCTCTTCTTGTGTTTTACCTACCACCTTTTATTCTGTTTCATTACACTATCAAGTAAAAGTTCTTTTGAAATTTTCCTTTCTCAAAAAAAATTCATTGTTTCAAGTTTTCAAAGAATTGCCCTCTTTCTTGGATCATTGGAATCTAGAGGAAATAATTACGAAATATCTCTTCATTGACATTTTCCTCATCCAGTATTTATTGAATAGATTCACAGAAATTTTCCACTTCTTATAGAGTAGTTCTTACATTCAAAACAACTTATGCTACAAAGTTAGAACTCAGTTGTTCTCTAAAGCTGTGCAAGTAGAACGGCTAAACAAACAAGGATAAACAGAAATAGTTAACAAAGTAGTATGATTTGTCATTTCTTTCTGATTTGGACACCATAATGAGTCACCCATGACTGTAAGTTTAACATGGGAGTAAATATTAAAATATAATGATAATCTATTACCCAAATTTTGATTGTCTTTTGGAGTTCTTTTATTCCTATTAAGATATTACATTGTCTCCACTTTTTAATCTCATTTGTTATTGTCCAACAAAAATTTAGATTTCATATTATCACTTTTTCTTTTTTTTTTGTCCTGTCCCAATAGACAAAAACTCCAAAGGTAAATTTGGTTATATTTATTATGTTTGGACTCTGGAATTATTAGAATTATTTTGCAAGTATTTTTTCCCAGAATTGTCTTTGTTTTTATTATTATTTTTATTTATTTGCGGTACGCGGGCCTCTCACTGTTGTGGCCTCTCCCATTGCGGAGCACAGGCTCCGGACGCGCAGGCTCAGTGGCCATGGCTTACGGACCCAGCCGCTCCGTGGCATGTGGGATCTTCCCAGACCGGGGCATGAACCCGTGTCCCCTGCATCGGCAGGTGGACTCTCAACCACTGCGCCACCAGGGAAGCCCGTCTTTGTTTTTATATATATTGAATACATTAAAAAAAATTTTTATTGGAGTATAGTTGCTTTACAATGTTGTGTTAGTTTCTACTGTACAGCAAATACATATATACATATGTATATATACATATACAGCAAATATATATATATACATATATCCCCTCTTTTTTGGATTTCCTTCCCATTTAGATCACCACAGACACTGAGTAGAGTTCCTTGTGCTATACAGTAGTTTCTCATTAGTTATGTATTTTATACATAGTATCAGTAGTGTATATATGTCAATCCCAATCTCCCAATTCATCCCACCCGCCCCCTTTCCCCCTTGTGTTCATGTTTGTTCTCTCTCTATGTCTGTGTCTTTCTGCTTTGTAAATAAGATCATCTATACCAATATTTTCAGATTCCATATATATGCCTTAATATACGATATTTAATTTAAAAATGGATGCAGTTTTGATGGGCTGAAGAGATATTAAAGTTGAATAATTAACAAATCATCTATAATTTGTTTTTTTTTTTTTTCTACACATAGAAAATTCTGAGCTGTGTAGCTCTAGGAAGTGAAATATTCATTCAGAAGAAGAGTGTAGACTCTTAAGAATACATTTGGCTCTTCACCATGCGGTTAGGAAAACCTAAGGGAGGTATATCTCGGAGCTCGAGCCAAGGAAAAGTCTATGAGAACCAGCGCAAAACAGGCCGGCAGCGGCAGAGATGGGGAATGACTGTTCGCTTTGAATCAAGCTTGAGTAGACTGAGAAGAAGCTTGGATGAGAAGCCTTATAAATGTGTCGAATGTGAAAAGAGTTTCAGTCAGAGCTCAACTCTTTTTCAACACCAGAAGATCC